>NC_133120.1:102752702-103091997 GCF_033568475.1 Henckelia pumila | reverse complement strand
ATATTTATGGAAGTTAAGATTTGAATTACAAGATGATAAATATCAAAAATGAATTTTGAGGATAAAATCCGAGAAAGGGCCAATTTGCAAATATTGAGCAATTCAGGGACTAAAGTGCAATAATGTCCGAAATGATTAATTTTAATCTAAGAATATTTAATTTGAGAATATTTAGAGTTTAGACTTGAATTCTAATATTCTTAAATTATTTAGGATTGAAATTGAATTAAATCGCTTGTTCAGGGACTGAATTGCAATTAGGCCAAAGTGCAGGGACCAAAATGCAATAATCATGCAACTTGCCACTTAAAAACGTGTAAGTTGATCAGATTGTAGCAAAAAATTCCAGATGTGGTCGAGAGGGAGAAAATAAAATAAGGGTTAAGCCATTTTTACCTTTTCAAACTCCGATATCTTTTGATCCGTCCGGTAGAATTTCCGATTGATCGTATATTTGCGATCACAGATCCGAGTGCTACGTTTTGACGTAAGTTTTCTGAAGTTCTACCATGTTTGAATTTTATGTTGTTGTTAGAATTAAGATTTGATTGTATAAACATGTTCTAGCATATACGACGATAGTATATCTAAGACGGATCGAGAAAAGATCGTCGTTTGGACATGTTTTGGAATATTGAAAGAATTATCAAAATTCTGAATTTTTAGGGCTGCAATTCACGTGATTAGGCTGCTGAATTATGGATGTTCTGATACTTATAAGATTGTCTAATTGATGTTTAAGCTTTTAGAATTTTTGGTTTTAATCCGTTACGCCGCCGGTTCAAGATTTTGAATTGTTATTCATTCTATATGTCTAGAGCTCATATTCAAGTGTTTAGTGGATGAATTGAATATGTGGTTATATTTAGAATGGAGGTATAATGATATTTGAATCGAAAGATTTATCGAATTCGAATAGTTGTGACGTCGGTTTGAATTCCGATTGTGTTAGTCAGATTTGAAATGTATCAGCTTTAAAGAAACATCGATTCAGATTGGAAATTGATGTTTAGATATGTTATACATTATTTCAGATTTGACTTGAAGATTATCAAGTTGAATTGACGAGTTCGAGTTCGAATGACTTAAAGTGTTTGAAGTTGAATCAAGAATACCTTCAAGTAGCACTGATTGAAATAAGCAGAATTTGATGTCAGATTTGGACAGCTTGTAGTTGATCAAGAATTGACAGAGTGTCAGCTATTTGAATCAGAAATGAAGGTATGAATAGACATTAATAAGATGGACAGAATAACTCGAGATTTTTGTTGATTATCGAGTTGCCTAAAATCACATACATGCATGTTTAATATATGTTATTGTTTACGTTTACATAAATGAGATAGATTATTCAAGATAGATATCTTCTTGAATTTCCAGAATATTTATGTCAATGTTTATTTGTTTTTTTTGATTTATATTATGTTCTGTATTGAACATGTCTTACATATTTCATGTGATGCTTACAGATTTGTCGGTATCTTTGAGTGATTATATGATCATATGATTATATGATTGATGTGTTCAAGATGTTGTTTTAGCTTATGTATGATTTGATGCATTCAGATTATGTTGCATTCATCTTGAACTCCAGCCTGAAAAGCACAGAGGGTTGAAAGGCCTAGAATGCAGATGACGTTTGTAGAACTGTAGTTGAGTGGCACGGAATGTAGATTTACTTCCAGAGTCTGATGACTCATGGCACGGAATATAGATTTATTTCCAGAGCAAGATAACTCACTATAGTTGAACCAACGTCAGGGGATTGAGAGATTTGACGCCACCTCGATTGGGAGAGTCGGTGGTTAGTTAAAGATTTTATTTCCCCGGGATCCCAGAATTACGATTTATTGATATTAGATTCGATAGCCTATTCCTTGGCACATGCATTGCATTTATGCATTAACCTAGAGATTTCTAGGGATTAGAATATGCGTTTATAAATGCTAGCATGTTATGTTATGACATTCAAGATTTGAATGAGTTTATATAATTGGTATTAAAGATGAACATACTATCATGTTTTACCTCCTATTACATGATTGAATATTTATGATTCATTTGGCATATAGATATCATATGTTTAACTGATGTATATGCATGTTGTTCATACTGAGATTTATTCTCACCGGAGTTATCCGGCTGTTGCTTTATTTGTATGTGTGCATTGCATCATGTTTGGGGCATGAGCGAGTCAGATGTGGCTTGGATAGCTCAAGATTGAGAAAGATTAGCATGTGGTGACTTCGGGCTAAGAATAGATTATTGTCAAATGCATGTTAGAAAGTGTTGATTTAGTTTGAGCTTAGAAAACTTAGAATTGAGTTTATTGTATTGCATCTTAGAAACATGTATGCGATTATTGTTATGTCTAGATATGCATGTGTTTATGCTTTGGACATATCGAGATTATGTATGCAATTTTTCAGATTTGAAATAGCCCTAGCAACTTTGATCTTTGTTGTAGCCTTTGATAATTTTTGTAAATTTCTGCACCGACCCTTCTTGGTAGAATGAACATAACTTTTTACTGAAAACTCCGATTAGGGTGCGGTTGGTGGAATTGGAAAACTAAGACAAATATATACAACTTTTATGTTTATCATTTTACCAGATTCTTTCCAAAACCTATGCGCGGGCGCGCCTGAAGTGGGGCGCGGGCGCGCGTGGGGTTCTGAAAAAAAAAAATTTGGTTTGAATATTCTTTTATTATTTGATTAATTATTGATTAATCGTTTATTGCCTTAAGATGAGATTAGCAACCCGAGGTCCCCACAACAGGTGGTATCAGAGCATAAAGTCTTGGACTAAGATAGAAGTTGAGCGGGGTAGATTGAGTCGCATGCATTTATAGTATGGCATGAGTATGCTTTACTTGCTTTACAGAATTGTATGCGACTACGATTGCTTGATTGAACACTACTTGCTTTATTGAGATAAGAATTACATGCTTATATGTTGTTATGTATGCCTGATTTCTTGAATTCATTAGAATAAGTGAATTCGTTTTAAGCATGTAATATGTGAAAAAGCATGAGAAATTGCAAGTATGTGTTCTATTAAGAAGCATGAGATTATATGTACGATATACTGACATTGTATGTTATAATATCTGCCATATATATTGCTTCTGTTATTGCATAAGACAGATTGTACAGATAGAATGAGAACCTCATACAGAACAGAACCGCAGACAGAACAGAACAGAGTTGAGGTAAGTTTTTGAGCCGATCGATATGATGATTGCCCTGAGGAGTATGTTAGTTGAACAACTCCAAAGCTAGTACTCGCCAACTCAGAAAGATACAGAATATGCTATGTCTAGAAAGGGGTTGAATTGAAAAGCTGAATCAGTTGTTCAAGTGAAGAATATTCAGATGAACATAGAATCGGCTTGATTGATATCAACTCCAGGACTTAGCAAGAAGTTGGTGAAGTTGCCAGAAGAAGTATTTACATGTTTGGAAGGTACGTAAACAGAATTGTTTCTTTCCGTATATGATAAAGAAGATAGAAAAGAAGACTTTGCAGAATAGAAGCATAAGGTGATTTCAAGCCAGTAATAGATGAACGAAATCATGAACCGATAGTACGAGGCAGAGTTGAAATTTATTCACGCCTCTGTAAGTGTGAAAACCTATAATCATCACCTTCACTAAACTTTCATAGCAATATAACTATGAAGCAAGCGATAGTGACAATAACAGCAAAGATCGAGTCAGTCTAAACACCAGCAGATGAAGATATATAAGCATAGCTCCCCTAACTGAAAGGTTCAAGTTGTATCAGATAAGAATATTACAGGTAAGTGAGTTAATTCTAGTTAACCACTTGTATATTGCTTATATAGCATACATTCATAGATCAGTGATTTGTTATGCTATAATCTGTATCTGATGAGACTTTATTTATTGTATTTGCTGAGATTTTGTCTTTAAGTAGATGGAATGCATGTGCAAGATTAGTTATAGACGATTCAATACAGAATTGAGGAAATAAGATTGAATGTACTGATATCAGATATGAGATATTAAGCTAGAAATTTGTGCAATGGTAAAGCAATAGAAATGTATAGAAATGTATGATATGAGTTTCAGACATAAGATTTTGTTATTTCGGTACTAATTAGATCATGTTGACTGTAGAAGAATGTCAGTAGAAGTCTAGTCGATATACTGAACTAGTACAGCATTAACCTAGAATTGACAGCTATGTCAGTGGTTAGAATTTACAGAAATAGTTCAAGCCTATTTCGACTTTTCGATGACATGAATGCAATTTTTTTTAGAGTGGTGTCTAGTACGAAAGTATTATGACAACTTGTATAGAAGAGCATTACTTGATCTAAAGAACTTCAGAAACAGCTAGCAGATTGAGTAGAAAAGAATTATGTAGTACCGAAATGATTCTATGACGATAAGTTATGTCGAAAATATTATATTCGACTATTGTCAGCTCAGAATTAATAAATGAACTCATATCATTAGAGAATCAGAAAAATTAGTTACAGTTGAGCTTTATCTTCAATTTTGCTGAAGCTATTACATCATAGAAATCATGATTCTTGAATTTCTTGATATCGATTCAGAGGTTGTGTTATTTGAAATATTGATCGACTCTTATTTTGCTAGAGTATGCTTTGATTCACTCGCTGTCATTCAGAATATTTGATTTTGACTGACATTTCCTTGAGCGAGTTCCTTTGTTTGGAAATTTGAGAATTCTTGATGATTTGATGTGTTTATTCAGTATATTTTGAAGTATTTGGCTCGTAACTGATAGAAATTCAGATTCAGACCATCAGCAAGATTTATGGGTTTTAGATAATTGATGAATTTATTGGGTACGGATTTGTACTTGTTGTATGTTTATGCTTGACAGATACTTAAACGATCTGAATTGTTGCAATCCAAGCTAAACTCGATTGGTTTGGAAAGATAAAAGTAACATTGATCTAAGATCAAGCAATAGAATATTGATTGAGAACGCTAGATTAAGATAAGAGATAAGACAGCAGAGCAGAACAGATGAATTTTTGCGGTGAATAATCGTTTGATTATGCCAGATATTCTAGATATGGAATATCAGATTCTGAAAGATGTATATGACAACATATTTAATATCCATTTCGTTGTCTAAACATGTATGACTTACACGTAGTCAGTACTTGGAAATTAGTATTGGAAGAAGAACTGAAAGCAGATACGACATAATTAACATTACCAATACTAAAATTCCAGTAAAAGAAGCAGAAAAGAAGAACGCAAGTGGTTTATGTAACAGATTAGTTACATAAGAGTTGAAATCAGATCAACTTTGTGAACGACTTTGGTTCGAATCTACATGAATCGTCATGATTTTGCGATTTAGAGTGTAGTCGATTTCGACAGATTCAAGAATATGGTGTATTAGATATGATACAACCATAAAAGATAATGGTTATGCATTTAGCAAGATGATCAGATTACAGGAATGAGTGAAATCTATTGTCCAGATAGAGACTTTAGATTGGTTTTCTAGATTGTGGCAGTGATTGTCAGATGTTCTGAG
Organism: Henckelia pumila; assembly: GCF_033568475.1. Taxonomy (NCBI): domain Eukaryota; kingdom Viridiplantae; phylum Streptophyta; class Magnoliopsida; order Lamiales; family Gesneriaceae; genus Henckelia; species Henckelia pumila. The sequence goes on along the minus strand of NC_133120.1, from coordinate 103,086,447 downwards.
TGTTGGGTTGTATGAGATTTCAGTATACCATCCTCTGATTAGTGGACTATCAGATGTGATTATCCATATTTCCGAGGATATGCTCAGAACTATAGTACTAGATTCGGTACTAGTTGCTTGATTATTTGCCACATGATTACTATGATTCATGTGACAGCTATTTGATTGATATAAAGACAATATTTTGATGATTGATTGATCAGAAACACAGAAATGTATTTATATAGAAATGATCTTTCAGAACTATCAGCTATTTGACCAGCTATGAGTCAAGAAATGATAGAGAATGTGAAGATTGTTTTGAACAGAAATAGAACAGCAGTGACTGAGCTAGAAAATGGGCAACAGATATAGAGATTTGAAGCCTGAGCAGAATGATCAATTCAGAAATTGTTTATCGAGCATCAGTAGATTTAGAAAGAAATTTCAGAATTGATTTCTATGAGGTTTGATCTAGCTTATTGATTAATACTCAAGCATGAAGTATCAGATAGATGAATTGTTATCCATATGCATTGGCTGAAGAATATCAGCTAGAACATGTATGTGTATTCAATTCAGATGCAACAGAAGTTGATAAGATTGTAAGCAAGACAAAGTAATTGATGCAGAGTTAGATCACAAGAAAGAGCAACTTAGATATAAGTTGACTCAGAGTTAATTGCATGCCTAAGTTCTGTTTAGTAGGTGATCCAGGTAAGGGTCACTATATATATATATATACATATATATATATATATATATATATATCTTTAGGTGTTATTTTAGAAGTCAAAAGTTTTATGTTTTCAACCTTTATGTTTAAAAATTTTAAAAACAAATTTTCAATATTTGTCTAAATGTCAAAATAGTTTTTTTTTAAAAATAAAAACACTTTGAAAAAATAAAATTTTTTAATTTTTTTAAGATACAATTTAAATTTATTGATTCGAACTCACCCTAAAACTGTCAAAACCAGCTAAATTCATTTAACCAACTCGTTCCATCATAAAAAATAGATTAGTTTGGTTTACTAATTTCGTGGTCTCCTTGAAAGGGTCTAGACAAGTCATTGCATTTGGGCTGCGGGTCGGGTGGTTATGTCTATCAGATTTTTTTATATTATTTTAATGAGTTATTTATGGTTGATGAATTTTGAAATGATTTATAGATGATTGTTGAGTTTTGAATCATTTATTTTATTTATAATGATTTATTATATTTGATAAAAATTCGAAAAATTTATAAATATGAGTATCCGTTGATGAGTTTTGAAACATTTGTTTATTTATATATAATAATTATATATGTTTTTTTAAAGAAAAAAAATGGTAATCATTGTAAATTTGTTGTGTGTTAACTCGTCTAATCTGGGTTAAGTTGGGTTTTTTCAACTCGAAAAGTTGTTGGACGACTCGTCCCACGCACGTCTATTGATAGGCCAAGACAGGATGGCACAAATCGGCCGTTTCACGGCCGTTGGTGAAGACATGAGTATCGTATTAAAGTAAACAAAATAAATGAGCTGCCATCTGTTGATCTGTAAATGGAAATGGACTAGACTAAAAGATTACCCTTTCATGTATTTGGGGTGAATTGCATTTGCATTTGCCCGCAATGAAGAAGTGACAAAACATACTCTTTTCTGAGAATTTTTATCTTTTCGCGTATGCGTTTTTATAGAGAAGTCAAAATTCAACGGCATGTACGAGAACATTTATTAACGACAGAAGTTTTATGTGGATTTTAACTTTTCCATAATGCTCATCATCAACTTTCCCTCATTTGTTTTTTATGAGATACAAATGATCATCATCAAAATAATGTGGCGTACGTTGTAGGAGTTCATGTAGTAGTCCGGTTTTATTTTACAAAATTAAGGGACTTAAACGTTATTAAAAAATTAATTAAAAGACTAAATTGCAAAATGTACTCGGACAAGATCGGACCGTCCGTTCTAGAGATCGGACCGTCCGACGAGGTGTCAAGTTGAAGCTGACATGTGGTTGAGATCGGAGCGTCCGATCAGTTGTCAAGACAGGTGTTGATAGGATTGTGACACGTGGCGATAACGTGAAGATCGGACCGTCCGTTGGTGGGAATCGGACCATCCGATCAAGGTCTATAATTAGAACCGAGATTTCTCATTTCAAATGCAAAATGAATCATCTACTCTCTCGTAATGACTCTATTTTAAGGGCTTTGAGACTCTTTCTTTAAGAGTTGGAGTAAGTAGTGGTATTTTTATAGTTAGCGGGCAGTATCCGTAGTAGTGGCCAAGCAACGGAGCTTTGACGAGGTGTCCAGGGATCATAGCAAGGCTGTGCCCAAGCTCTGAGGCATTCGACATCAGTGGGCTGACGAAGGACGAAGGTATAACTCTGGCTCTTTATAGAAAATAAAGAATATGATATAGTTTAATTAAGGCTTTTAGAGCATGACAGATGATGTTTGGCATGTTAGATAATGCCCGGTTATTATGTATTGTAGTGTTGTATGGTAGGCTTGGTGCATGTCAGATAAAATCATGTCATATAAATCATGCAACATATAATACATGCACACTCAGTCAGGGTATCTCGAATAGTACCATGCATACTCAGTCAGGGTATTAGAAAAGTACGATAGTACTGTTCGAGATACCATGACTTATGGTGCATGTATTATGTGTTGCATGATTTTATCTGAATATATTATGACATGTTATTATGTTGCATGCATGATCATCTTGAGCTTGTATCCTTGTGATATCCTGTAGTAGAGTATTTACTCTATCCTGTCAGTAGATGGTTGGAATATAAACTCGTGTCAAGTCACCAATATTGGTTGGACACGTAGACTTATGTTAGGTCACCATCAATTGGATATATAGGTCACCTCTTGAAGCGACGGCACAACGCGTAGCCATGGCCCTAGTCTGTTCTTGATCAGATATTATTGACCTCGAGTCATGGTACCTGTACACTTGCATACATGCACATTTAATATTCTATACTCTTACTCTTGTACTGAGCGTTTTATGCTCACGTCCTTGTACTGTTGTTTTTGGACACCCCATTCGATGGGGCAGTTGCAGGTAATTCTCCTAGAAATTTGGAGATCAGGTGATGACCAAGGCAGGGTTGCAGAGTCAGCCACTAGATTTTACCATGTTGTATTAGTTATTATAGTTTCCGCAGTTTATCTCTGATTATGATTAATTATTGTTTAAATTACATGCCTAAGTTTATGATTAGTAGGTGATCTCGATGTGGGTCGCTACAGTTCATCTGGGCCGAAAACCTTGATCGAGCCCTGGGACCTACCGTAACGTTGGATTAATCGTCATTTTGGTGGAGCGGTGAACACTATTTGAAGTGAGTCATTCAAAAAGTCACACGTTTACGTGATTATGAAGCTGCGATTTCTAAGAACTATAATTAGCGACATGTTATCAGACATGGGTAGCTTTGTAGTACAAAGATCGAGTGTCTATTTTGTCCTGGAATTGTCTACAATGTCCTAAATTTTAGACATAAAAATCTCGGATAGAGTATATGGTTTCCAAAAATCACACAAAGAATAAACTTTTCTTTAGTTTGAAATTTTTGGGAAAAGAAAGAGAGACTAATAGTTGGCTCAACCGTGTAAAAATGGGATGAACTGAATATATCTAGGGAACAAACAATCTCGAGTTATTAGAGCAACAAACTGGGTTAAGCGGTCAAGATCTCAACAATGTTAGGCACGGTTTTGTTCATGCCGCCCGCAGAATACTATCCTGCGGGCGACTTGTAACCCCATGATTGATTAAAACCAGTGGATCCTATATGGGGCCCACTAAAACCCACTGATTTTAACCAATCAAAATCCGTCACGCCACCCACAGAGCACTCATCGAGTTAACCGTTAGGCACATTGTTAATAGTCGGGAGATCCATAAATCCAAATGGAGTTACGTTATATGTATACGTTCGACTACAATACATAAGGTTATACGTTGTTTTTGAAATTATAAAATTAAGTTTTGATTTTATGGGCCACCATCATGGACACCTACATGGCAACAGCTGACATAACAATCACTGATTTGATATACAATGATCGTGATACCTAGAGTTTGGGACTTTGGGTGGTCCTCAAAAATAGAGAAGTAAATAATTTTTTGAATTCAAAATGAAAGCAATTATTTTTTGAAATTGAAATTACTGAAAATAAAAGATAATGTAAAGGGAAACGTAGGGTATAAAGTTGAGTGACTCAAATATAACTTTTTTTTTTTTTTGAAATTATGAACTACATAAAAATAATTTAGCTACTTCAAAAGTTTAGCTTAAAAAGCATGTCCATTATAATTTATAAGACGATTCCGCAAATTTATCTATGAGATGGTCGATTAGACCCAAGAAAAATAATATTTTTGCTATAAAAAATATTTTTAACAAGCAAATCGAATAAAAAATCCGTGTGACTAGCTAATTGACCCGCCAGAATACCAAACAATTGTTGAAACATTAATTGTGAACTAGTGTTGGTAGTAATCATATGCACCAATGGGCAAAGCTTAAAGGCAGAGATTTTGAAACATATCTCAGGGGCCCCGATCGATCCTATCTCCGATATCGGCTTCGCTACCTCCACACTGACACGCCTGTGCACAAAAGTAACACTCGAACGAATTTCTTTTGCCCTTAAAAATGAATTAAATTAAATTGGAAAAACATATTTTGTTCATTTATAGTTGGAAATAGAAATTTTTTTTTAATAGAAGAAACTAAATATCATTAAACAAACTCAGTAACAATTACATCAGATAAAAGAGAAGGTGAAGATATAACCCGGTCTGTCATCACGACCAGTCATATAACTAGCCGCTCTAACTAAAATATGAGCGTTTTTTGATTCGCTGATCAACTAACAAAAATGCAAAAACAAAAATTGTAGTTCCTGAGTTGAAAATAATAATTTAAAATGAGATGATTTCGGAAATTTATTAATCAATTATCAGTCGTACTGATCTGCATAAAACTCTTTACGGAATATATATCATTTATGAAATCCTGACACGGGAAATTTTAAAATCTGCCATCATTCATGTTTGGTTGGAGAAGACAAATATAGTTTTATATGGAACTTGAATATCTCAAGGTCGGTAGGGCTTGTCATATCTTGCAAATTATTATTATTATTTTTTTCATACATCTCAATCTTTTACTTTATTCATTTAAATGAATTATTTTGTGGGCTGCCATTACTAAATTAAATATTTTAGAAACATAAATAGTTTCACACGCTCTATATAATATACTTGAGATCCGTAAATTGGAAGATAAGATAAATAATATAGAGATAAGTAATTAATATATTGTAATAAAAATAAATAAAAAAGATAGTTAATATAAGATTTGATTTGATTGATAGATTATGGTTTGTTTGATTTGATTGGTTATATTTTATATAAAAATAGTAAATTACCATTTTATACTTTTAATAATTAATAAAATATAAATAATATTATTTATAAAAGATAATATAGTAATTTAAATTTAATGATTTGATTGATGTAATATAAATAATTAATGATTTGATTAATGTGATATAAATAATTGAAAGATGTATAAATAATATATAAAAAAAAACGTGAGATTAATATTATTAATACATAAATTAATAATCTAGGACATCAAACGGACCCTTGCAATATTTGTACTCAAATTAAATAATTAGTTTATTTCCAAAGTTTATAGATAAGTCCGCCCATGTTGTTGTATAAAGTTACGCGATGGTCATTATACCATAAAATATCTTTGGGTATTGTTTGGTTTGAGTAATGTATAAGTAATACATATATAATTAATATAATGTAATAAATAATAAATAATAAATTATAGTTAATATAATATTTAATTTGATTGAAAGATTATAGTTTATTTGATTTGATTGATTAAATTTTATATAGAAATGTTAAATAATCATTTTGTCTTTTTAATAATAAATAAAATATAAACAATATTATTTATAAAGATTAATATAATAATTTAAATTCAATGATTTGATTTATGCAAGATAAATACTTGGAGATTTATTAATACGTATATATGAGGTCTACTATTTTTCAGTGGATCTCATATATATTGATACATTTTCACATTTAAATTCACTATTAAGACAATGTTTGTACAGATTGAGTGAAGATATTCTACATGTATATACGCGCGCATACACACACATGTGAGCAATTAAATCAATATTATGGTGTCATTTTCTATATATTGGAGTGTCTGCTCGAATTGGTGGAATAAATAAATGTTTGACCATTATTCAAAAATTTGATTCTCTATATCAACATTTTTTTGTGTAAGCTTGTAAGGTAAGGTTTCTCGATATAATTTACCCGTGATTTACAGATTATTGCGTTAACTCGATGATTTACCTAGTGAGCGTACATCGAAATATAGTGACTACAAGTTCACTATAAAACAAACTATTGTGCCATTTTATATTAATATCATATATTCAATTTGTTTGAAAATTTAAACATCTCACATTTTCAAAGCTGGTTGGAATTTTATATTTTAGATGAGGCGGATATTCAACATAATGCTCAATTTTTTTGTATTTAATGAGAGATGCAACTACCAGCTGTTTGAGATGAAACTGAAATTTCAGTTCATCCGAAAGTTTAATATTCTTTAAAAAATGATAAAAATTGTGTGTTTAAAGAAGAGAAGCAAACTGAAAGAAACGGTGTACGTGATTGGTTATGTAAAATAGGCAGTGTTGTTCTTTGTATTGTAACACCACAGACAACACAGTGCAGCAGAAATTTAAAGTGTAAATAAAACACAAGTAATTAATTTTGCACGAGTATAAAAACTCGTGCGGATGCCTTAGAGCTAAATATTAGTAGTAAACGTAAGATCAGTCTTACAAAGCAATCCTAGTAATTTTACGAAAAGTCATTAAATCCTAAATTTCTCAACAAGTTGAGAAATCAAACTTGCATCCTAAAATACAACAGAATATAAAAGAAATTGGATTCAACTCCCGTAGCCTAAATTGAAGAAACAGAAAAGATCTTCAACAACACAGTTCTCACAGTGTTGTATCTGATGTCTTCAACACAAACGGCAACACGGGGACATGCAATAACGATGGTTGCAAACCTTGCTTCAGAGTTCTTCAAATTCTTCAACAGAATTCTTCAGAGTATGCGCAATATATTATCGTCTGAAGTCTCCTCATCTTGTGAGTGAAATTCCCTTTTATAGATTACCATTCAAATCTTGAAGATTTCCTTAGATAGAGTCCTACATGAATAAGGAAACATGTTTTAGTAGGAAATAAACTCTATCAAATCTTGCAAATCAAATCTTGATAATATCGAATTATATTATATCAACTAATCACCTTATCAAGACATGATTTAAACTTAGGCAAATATATCTTTAACATAATCGATACATACTCAGGATATTTACCATATATTTTATCTTGTCTAGAAAACAAAATATAAGAATATCAATTAATAAAAGGCCGAAAATATCAAGGAATAAAATTCCTTTCAATCTCTCCCTTTTTGCTTTCTGGACAAAACATTGCACAAGAATAAACTAATCACAAACTCCCCCTGAGTTTAAAAATCTTCTCTCCCTGAATTTTAAAGTCTTCCCCTGAAGTGTTGTCCCTCGTTTCGTAACACGGTGGATAACATGGTCAATAACACATGAGATTCTTTAATTCATATGTCAAAGCATAAGTAGGATAGAAGATGTTAGTCTAGTTAAAGCATGTAAGAGCATTTGAAGCACATAACTAGAACGAACAAAACACTTATATTATAATAAAAAAGAAACAGATAAGCAAAGTTGAGATAAGAAGCAAAATCTAAATTTGATCACTATCGGATCCCTCTTGATCAGTAGCTTCATCCTCATCATCTTTAGTCCCAGATGGACCAGCTTCAGCTTGTGCACTATTATCTCCCTCTGTTTGGCCAGAAATGCCAAGTTGTCTCCGACAATCAGCCAAGATCATGCTGTAGAACGCAATATCTTCCTGTGCTTGCGCAATTTTCTCTTCAGCACGAGTCATCAGCAGCTGAATAGTGGAAGTGGTGAATTCAAGGGTAGTAGGAGTAGACACTATTTTTCAGTGTTGTCACCCGTGTTGGCAACACTGGGTGCAACACCAGCAGCTTCAGCAGCAGGATTAGGAGTAGCAGTCCAGGGCAAATCCAGAACTCGATTTCCCTTGAGAAATCCAGCTGCTAACTTCAAAATCTCAGGTTGATCAGTGAGATCTTCTGTAATATTATGGATGAAAGCCTGAGATTTCAAAATACCGTAGATCAAAGATGGGAAAGGCAACTTAGTAGACTTGAGTCCTCCATCAGCAAACTGGAGCACTGTCTTTAATACCATCATCCCAAAATTGAAAGGACTTCCAGTCCCTATGGCATACAGAATGAACGCCTGTGGTCGTGTGATTACTGTAGAGTTGGAGGAAGGCGTCCAATTCCTCACAGCAATCTTGTGAAGGACCGAATAAAATGATGTCAACTTGGCTGCAGAAAAATGGTCAGAGAATTTCTTGACCAACCCACCAGTGAGGACAGAGATAACTTCATTAATATCTGGATAGGGTCCTTCATCAACATCGGGGGTTGAATATAGAGCGTTGATAACGGCTGGAGTAAACTCAAACAGTCGACCCCGAAGATAAACCAAACCATACTTTGCAGATTCTGGATCTTCAATGCTTGCGGTCAGGTTTGCATAGAATTCCAAAATTACCCTTTTACAGTAGGGTATCACAACAACAACAGTAGAATAAAGTTGCCTAAGATTCAGAAAATCAACAAGATTGTACCTATCATAGGAGCGTACATCTATGTTCCTCTCATCCAGTAGACCTCTATGAGCGAAGAGAGGCCAAACAGCAGTTGCATCACCAGAGTAAAACATGAGGGAATGAGCAGCATCCATGTTATAGTCCTCATCAACAGTGTTGTCCGTGGTGTTGATGACACCAACAGCAATACTGGCATCAGTAGCAGAAACATCATCTGTCTCTAAAGGCTCTTCATCAGCATCTATGCTGGAAATATCTTCAGAGTCTTCTTCATCTCCAATATCAGCACTCTTATCAGAAGAGTCAGCATCAGAGTCGACAAAAGAAGAAGAGGAAGAAGGATCATTAGCTTGATGGGCTTTGCTTGCAGCAAACTCCTCCATCATCTCAGCATCAGGCTCATCATCGGAGAGATGAGCAGAGGGAAGAACAGACGAGGAAGCCTTTCCTTGCTTCAGGCTTTCCAAAATTTGTGCCAGAGTGGCATCTTCATCAGAAGCAGCACTTTCTTGGGGAACAATAGCTGCAAGAGTGTCCTTAGGAGGAACACCATCAGAAGAGTTTGAATCATCGCTTTCAGAAGCAGATTCAATGATCGGAGCGGAGGCAGAGGGAGTAGCAGAACCAGAGGGTTTCTTCCTCGCCACAAATTCGTAGTTGGCATCATCAAAATCGTCACCGGAGCTGCGATCCTCTTCAGCCATGGAGATGCGAGGACCCTTGTAAAATCTTTTAAACTGGGTGAAATCAGGGTTGTAACCTGCCTGCCTTTTTGATCGGCGAGACATCGGTGGAGGAAGATTAAACCTATTCAAAACGGAGAAATCAGGAGGATTCTCCAAATCAATCGCGTTCCCTGGTTCTCCAGGCATGAGAACAGCGAGAGGAACGGGTTCTATGGGTACTGGAACGATCGACAGAGAAGGGGTGGAAGTTGGGTTCTCCGGTGTTGCAATACTGGCGGCAACATCGGGTTCTTTATGGCCCATCTCGCTTCTAATATCCTGCGGATCAAAGCCCGTAGTGCTTTTTCTATCATTCACATCACCAGCACAATCAGCATCACTAAAACCTACAAGGTTAGTGTTGGTTTCCCTCGCATACCACAATCCCAACTCCAATGTACCCGAAACATATTTCAAAATTCTCATAACAACTTTTAAATGAGTTACCTTTGGATCAGATTGGTACCTAGCACATAAACACACTGAACATGATATCAGGACGAATAGCAGTCAAATACAAAAGACTCCCTATCATGCTGCGATACATGGTGTTGTCAACACCAGCCGCAACACTGTATTTTCCTAATTTTTCACTCGAGCCCATAGGAGTTTTCATGTTCTTAGCATTTTTTTTGCAAAAATTTTTCACCAAATTCTTTGCATACTTACTTTGACAAAGAAAAATCTCATCATTTGTTTGCTTAACTTGCAATCCAAGGAAAAATGTTAACTCTCCTACCATGCTTATTTCAAAAGTAGAAGATATGCATTCAACAAAACTATGAACATGTTTTTGAGAAGAGGCACCAAAAATAATGTCATCCACATAAACTTGACAAATAAGAATTTCACCTTTGGCCTTTTGAATAAAAAAGGTTTTGTCAACCTCACCTCGTTTGAAGCCAATTTCGAGCAAATACTCGGTCAACCTACCATACCATACTCGTGGAGCTTGCTTCAAACCATAAAGTGCCTTATTCTACTTGTAAACATGATCCAAGTGGTGTGGATCCTCAAAGCCTTTGGGTTGCTGTGAGTACACGGAACTGATGCATACTAACTCAACCATCTTGCGGTAGTCAACTTTGTCCTTAGCACGGGTTTTCTTTGTTCCATGAACATCTCCAATAATCTGTGATGATGGATGATTCTTCTGTATCTTGTTTGTTATGTCCTTTTCAATAATCATCTCAGCTTCCTCATTATTTTTGAAATTTTCCTCATGGACAGTTTTTGGAGGAACCAGTGTTGTGTTTGGTGTTGTAACATCCGAAACAACACTGTGTTCTTCAGGAGGAATTTCCAGCAAGCCTTCAATATCATCTTCAGTAGTTTTTCCTTTGATATCTGCACCATCATCAAAAACAACATTAATAGATTCCATAATTGTTCTGGTCCTAAGGTTATACATCCTATATGCACGACTATTAGTAGAATAACCTAAGAACAAACACTTATCACTTTTGGAATAAAATTTTGCAAGGTGATTTTTATCATTCAAAACATAGCAAACACAACCAAAGATATGAAAATAAGTGAGATTTGGCCTCTTTTCCATGAGAATTTCATAAGAAGTCATCGAAGAACCACTTCTCAAATACACACGATTGGAAATATGACATGCTGTGTTTAATGCTTCTGCCCAAAATCTCTTGGAGATATTTTTTGAGCTCATCATCAACCTAACCATCTCCTGCAACGTCGTATTCTTCCTTTCGGCAATTCCATTTTGTTGAGGAGTTTTTGGGGTAGAGAACTCCTGTGAGATTCCCTTCTTATCATACAAAGAAGAAAAAGATGAGTTCTCAAATTCCTTTCCATGATCAGTTCTGATTCTTGCTACAGTCAAAGTATGTAGGTTAGTAATCTTGGTAAACAGCTTCTTAAAAACATCAAAAGTGTCTGATTTTTCTCTAAGAAATCTGACCCATGTAAAACGAGAAAAATCATCAACACATACCAAAGAATACTTTTTACCTCCATAGCTTTTGACTTCCATGGGACCCATCAAATCCATGTGCAAAAGTTCAAGACACCGTGTTGTACCACAGTGATGTAACACGGGGTGCGCAACACGGGTTTGCTTACCTTTTTGGCAAAAATTCCTTTCAATCTCCCCCTTTTTGCTTTATGGACAAAACATTGCACAAGAATGAACTAATCACAAACTCCCCCTGAGTTTAAAAATCTTCTCCCCCTGAATTTTAAAGTCTCCCCCTGAAGTGTTGTCCCTCGTGTCATAACACGGTGGATAACATGGTCAATAACACATGAGATTCTTTAATTCATATGTCAGAGCATAAGTGGGGTAGAATATGTTAGTCTAGTTAAAGCATGTAAGAGCATTTGAAGCACATAACTAGAACGAACAAAAACACTTATATTATAATAAAAAAGAAACAGATAAGCAAAGATGAGAGAAGAAGAAAAATCTAAATTTGATCACTATCGTATCCCTCTTGATCAGTAGCTTCATCCTCATCATCTTTAGTCACAGATGGACCAGCTTCAGCTTGTGCACTATTATTTCCCCCTGTTTGGCCAGAAATGCCAAGTTGTCTCCGACAATCAGCCAAGATCATGCTGTAGAACGTAATATCTTCCTGTGCTTGCGCAATTTTCTTTTCAGCACGAGTCATCAGCAGCTGAATAGTGGTAGTGGTAAATTCCAGGGTAGTAGGAGTAGGCACTGTTTCTTCAGTGTTGTCACCCGTGTTGGCAACACTGGGTGCAACACCAGCAGCTTCAGCAGCAGGATTAGGAGTAGCAGTCCGGGGAAAATCCAGAACTCGATTTCCCTTGAGAATTCCAGCTGCTAACTTCAAAATCTCAGGTTGATCAGTGAGATCTTCTGTAATATTACGGATGAAAGCCTGAGATTCCAAAATATCGTAGATCAAAGATGGGAAAGGCAGCTTAGTAGACTTGAGTCCTCCATCAGCAAACTGGAGCACTGTCTTGAATACCATCTTCCCAAAATTGAAAGGACTTCCAGTCCCTATGGCATACAGAATGAACGCCTGTGGTCGTGTGATTACTGTAGAGTTGGAGGAAGGCGTCCAATTCCTCACAACAATCTTGTGAAGGACCAAATAAAATGATGTCAACTTGGCTGCAGAAAAATGGTCAGAGAATTTCTTGATCAACCCACCAGTGAGGACAGAGATAACTTCATTAACATCTGGATGGGGTCCTTCATCAACATCGGGGGTTGAATATAGAGCGTTGATAACGGCTGGGATCCATCAAATCCATGTGCAAAATTTCAAGACACCATGTTGTCCCACAGTGTTGTAACACGGGGTACGCAACACGGGTTTTGTTGGGATCGGTTCAGAGGGTAGAGGGGGGGTGAATACACTCTGAAACTTTTCTTCTTCTTCTTCTAAATGATCAAGTGAGGTTTAGTTCACTTAATCTGTTTTCTCAACTTCTAAAACGGTTTGAACAACTTAAATAGTGCGGAAATAGTTCAGAGGTTTTAGTGATGCAAAGTTTATAATGCAATGTATGAGCAGAATGTAAGATAAATAGCAGTAAAGACTAAGGCACGATTTATGGAAGTTCGAAGGCTTAATCCTTCTACGTCTCCCCTTCTTCCACTTAGGAAGGAATTCACTAGAAGACTTTGGTTATTACAACGTCTTGTAATACACCCACTTCAGACTTAGGACTTATCCAATGCCTAATCCGAAACTCCTAGATTTACACAGATAAGATTCTCAGTTCTTATCAGACTGGTGGAAGCTTTCAGAGTAGCTTCAATTCTCTTCAACAATGAGTATAGTTGAGTTGAGCTTCTCAAACTGCAGAGCGGTCGAGAGGCTTGAAAACCCTAGGATGATCCTTGACGATCAGATGTGTGAACTGTAGGCGAGGGTTTATTTGAGCAGCAAATGAATGATCTTGTAAGTGTGCTCAAGTATATCAGATGAGGACTTCTGATATTATTCAAGTGATTGAGTTGATTGAGATTTTTCTGAATTGCTTGTCTCTCTTTGTTGTCTACCCCTTTTTTTTTTGTTCTTCTTGAGCAATCTTCCCTTTATATAGGTCAATCATCAACGTCTTTATTTTGAACGTTCTGATGCTGCATTGAATGCACATTTAATGCTCATAAATGCATTGAAGATTCTGCATGAAGATCGTACACTGCAGACAACTTCCAGGGTCCAAAACTGGAATAAACGGTCGAATGCTTTATCTGTAGTCATTCTGTGTTTTTGCCATTTTGGTGCAACCTGTTGTCTCGATTGCAGGAGTCAACATATCTTCTGACACGCCGGTTCTGCTTTTAATAAAAGATCTTGCAAAGAACATCTTGTCACAGGTACTTGTCTTGAGATATCCTGATAATCAGTTGGCATTCTACTTGTAGAGATATTTGTCATCTCCTGGTTTGAATAACCAGTCGATAAGCTTGTGACTTCAACCGGTCGAGAGACAAAGGCGGTTGACAAGCTTCCGGTAGATAGATTTATCCTCTGCTGGTTTTGATAGCCAGTCGATAGGCTTGTGACTTCAGCCGGTCGAGAGCAAAGGCGGTTGACAAGCTTCCGGTAGATAGATTTATCCTCTGCTGGTTTTGATAGCCAGTCGATAGGCTTGTGACTTCAGCCGGTCGAGAGCAAAGGCGGTTGACAAGCTTCCGATAGAAGTTGTAGTAGATTCCTGAAATACAATGGTTGGCAGCACATTCCTATACAATGAGTTGTTGTTTGTTATCACCAAAATATCGGATTCAACAATTTCCCCCTTTTTGGTGATGACAAAACTTAAGTGCTCCAAGAACAATATGAAAGCATTAAAATGAACTTCATTGAGATAATGAATTTCATTAAGTACAATAAGCATTTTTATTACACCTACAGAAAAAAATAAGATGCAGCTGCGATAAGTAAAGAAGAGATAAGTTGTTCATCTTTTGAACCAACTGGCTCCTCCTGACCTATCGCCTTCTCTTCTTCTTCTGTCGGCTTCTTCTTTTCTTCTGGACTCTTCTTCACGTCTTCTTGCCTCTGCTGCTCTACGTTGCTCTTCTTCCCCCTTTTTGGCATCACCTTGGTTGAGTCGAAGGATGACCTCAGTGAGTTGAGTGCCAAGGCAGGCTTGCATAGTGTCTATTTTTGCATCGATTTGAGCAAGTAGAGTGGCTTGCATAGTGTCCATCCGATCATTCAACTGCTTATGAAGGCGGTTTTCGGATCGGATAACTTGTTCGGAGACGGTAGAGAGCGTGTTGATTTGAGTGCGATGATGATTAGTGATCTCTGTGGACAGACGAGCAAGGTCTCGAGACACGGTCTCAAAATGCCGAATCATCATCTGGCGTGAATTATCGACCGATAAGGATGAGTTTGTTATGTCTTGAGAGAAGGACCTAACCGTTTGCATGAGCTCATGAAGCCGATTTATCAAGGTATGATCTAGAGCTGCGGCCATGGCTTCAATTAAAGAATCATCAGTCTGAAGCATTTGCCCTTCTGGGTCATTTCTTGGTGAAACCGGGCTAGACTCACGATGATGTGGTGCGGGTGAACTGGCTGGAGAGCTACCCAATGGACCTTCCAATAATGGTACAGTTGGAGATATAATAGTTTCGACTGCAGCCAATATGGTTGGTGGAGTACCAGGATCAGCACTTGGTTCATCCATAATGAGATCTTCCATAAACTTTTCAGTAGATGGAGACGGTTGAAGTGCTGGATCAGCATCAGTCACTTGCTGTTCTGGAGATGCAGGTGATACAATAGTGCTTGATATCTCCGTTGGGGGCACTGTTGCTTCACTACTGCAAGGAGCCTCTGTCACAGAGGTGACAGGTATCTCTTGTGCAACCACTTCTAAAACATCTTGTGAATGACCGGGAGAAGTGTGAGCGGTCGTCACTGGAGAGGAGTGAGCAATCACAACTGCTTCCGGTTGAGTAACTGCTTGGACTGCGGTTGAGGAGGGGTCGACCGATGAAGATGCTGCCACACTCGATCTTAGAGCAGATGATTGAAAGAGGTCAGCAGTGATGAGATCGGTCAGAATCTCATCTGAAGAAGGGAGAGCATAGACGTCTTCTTCACCCTGATCTTGAGTGAGAAAGGTTTTCATCATCACTTGTGCTTCCAGCACATAAGCTTGTAAACAGGCTGCTGAAGCTGGTGTTTTGACATTGTTGAGAGCTTGGAAGTGCTGAAGTAGTTGAGTGATTTGACGTAGACTATCCTGTAGTCTAGTCAAAATCACAAAGTCATCGGCAGCGGTAGGACTCTTGGATTTGAAATTCTTGACACGCTCATTAATTAGCAGAGATAGCAGGCTTCCTCGAAGCTTCAAGTCTATGAGATGTCTTCTTCCCAGAGCCTCCACGATGTCTTCAGTATCAGCAAATAGAAGAATCTTCTGCTCAATGACGTTTAGAGATTTCCATTTAGGAAATATTTGAGCGAGTGTCAAGTGAGTGCGGGAGTGATGCCATCTGTCAAAACGTTGTAGATGACGCTTGACAGTACGGAGCACGTGAGAGATGATCACATTGAGTTCTATCGTAGCTGCTGGTTGAGCCTTGGGTGTGTAGATCATCACACCTTTCCCTTTGTCTTTGGGATCAGCTAGAGTGACCTCAGGAGCTGATGAGGCACCTTCCCGGATTATCACACCCTTTGTAGGACGAGGAGCAGTAGAAGCAACAACGGTAGTAGTCTCGACCGTTGGCAGGGTAGGAGCAAGTCCAGAAAGAGACTTTAGCTTCTTGTGCTGCCTCTTCTTCTCGCCTGCAGGCGTGGATGACACAGCTGCTTTGGAGACCGAAGGGGATGACTTGCTGAAAGCTTGAATCAGTGGAACATTCTCACGTGATTCATCTTCAGAGTCAGATTCGATGATCAGTTGACGCTTGGCAGACTTTTTGGTATGGACTGGTTTGGCCACGACCGGAACCGTTGAAAGCGGTTGAGGGATAGCAATAACCTTTGCGGTTGAGGGCAAGGTGTCGACCGCAGTCTCTTTCTTGTTCAGGAATTTGAGAATCGTAGACTTGTTGAGCCATTTGGTGGGATGCAGAGGCTCAGTCTTGGAAAAGTCCACTCCAAGGACGCCCAAGATGTGGCAGATTTGCAAAGCAAATCCCTCGGATTGCCCTTTGCCCCTGATCATTTCACATAGAATATTGAACAGAATGTCTGACCAGTTTATGTTGATCTTGGAGGCAATACAAGCCATGTATTGAAATTTCTCCAGCGTCACCTTGTCGTAAGATCCAGCCTTGGCCAGAAGATTCTTGGCCACGATATTAGTCAGTAGCCTGAATGGAGCTTTGAGAGATGTCTTCTGGGCCGGCAGTTTGATCGGAGCATCAGTAGTTGAGAACTCCTTCAACCAATAAGAGCAGTTACCATCTGGAAGATCCGTGCATTTTGTCAAACCCCTGGAGGGCAGATCAAATGTGCTGGCGAAGAACTTCTGATTGAAGGAGTAGACCTCTGTCTTGATCAAGCATTTGATAGTCCCATGCTCGATTTGAGCGGTTGCGAAGAACTCCTTCAAAACAGGCAAATCGCAGATGGCGCTGCATTCCAGAAATTTCTTCAGTCCAGAGGCTTCAAGCATGGTGAAGACCTCAGATATTCCTGCGTTGTTTGCCTTAACAACGGAATCAAAGTTGATTGCGAGGCAAGTCTTCTGGATCGACATGATAGCTGTAGATAAGAACTCGAGCAGAGAGTAAGCAAAATCTAGAGAGTAATTCGATGATGCGTTTAATACAATATGAAAGCTTTTAGCAAAGGTGAAAGATTGATATACGAGTGTAAAGAAGTATATATAGGAACCTATGGGCCATAGGGTGACGTCATGAAAAGTATTTTTGAAATTCAAAAAGTTTTGAAGAGCATAATCACGGCGCCCAATTAATGTCATTTGGTTCAAAGCACCAAGCTGCTAGTACGAAGCCTGTCAGACTAGTTAAAGGCGGATGATATGCCAATATTTATGGCAACGTAACAGCTAATCTATTAATGTCATATTGACAATCATTCCCCCTAAACACATGCATACTAACTTAAATCTACTAAGCCAAGAATATTTCGAAAATATGAAAACTTAGCGTCCGGTAGAGGCTTGGTGAATATGTCTGCTGCTTGCTGATCGGTAGAGATGTATTCCAGCCTGATTTCCTTCTTTAAGACATGATCTCGGATAAAGTGATGCCTGACATCAATGTGCTTTGTCCTAGAGTGCATCACTGGATTGTGAGTGATGGCTATGGCACTTGTATTGTCACAGTAGATTGGAGCTTCACTCGACCGAATCCCATAATCATTAAGCTGCTGTTGAATCCAGAGTATTTGAGCACAACAGCTGCCAGCAGCAAGGTATTCTGCTTCGGCGGTCGAGGTAGCAATTGATGTCTGCTTCTTACTTGACCACGAAATTAGTCTATCTCCAAGGAATTGACATGTGCCACTTGTACTTTTGCGATCAATTCTACAACCTGCATAATCTGCATCTGAATAGCCAATAAGATTGAGATTTGAATCTTTGGGATACCAAAGACCCACATTAGTAGTTCCTTTAATATATTTAAGTATTCGTTTGGTAGCAATGAAATGAGATTGCTTAGGTGCAGCTTGAAATCTAGCACATAAACAAACTGAATACATGATATCCGGTCGACTGGCAGTCAAATAGAGCAGTGAACCAATAAGGCCTCGATACATGGTTACCTCGACCGGAATTCCCCCTTCATCTTTATCAAGCTTAATTGATGTACTCATGGGGGTAGATACAGTTGAGCATTGTTCCATTCCAAACTTCTTTACCAATTCCTTGGCATACTTGGACTGATTGATGAATATTCCAGTTTCAAGTTGCTTCACTTGAAGTCCAAGAAAGAAGTTTAGCTCGCCCATCATGCTCATTTCAAACTTCTCCTTCATCAGTTTAGAGAACTTTGAGCACAACTTGGGGTTAGTTGACCCAAATATAATGTCATCAACATAAATTTGTACTAGTAACACATGATCACCTTTTACAAATTTAAACAGGGTCTTATCGACCGTTCCAATTTGGAAATCATGTTCCAGTAAAAATTTTAGTAATGTGTCATACCAAGCACGCGGTGCTTGTTTTAATCCATAGAGAGCTTTGTCAAGTTTATAGATATATTGAGGATGAGTAGGATTGACAAAACCTGGTGGTTGTTCAACGTACACCTCTTCTTGAAGTAGACCATTGAGGAATGCAGACTTCACATCCATTTGATAAACTTTAAAATTCTTGAAGGCTGCATAAGCAAGAAAGATGCGGATTGCTTCTAGTCTTGCAACTGGTGCGAAGGATTCCTCAAAGTCTATGCCTTCTTCTTGTCTGAATCCTTGAGCAACAAGTCGAGCTTTGTTACGCACAACAGTGCCATGTTCATCGAGCTTGTTACGAAACACCCATCTAGTTCCAATCACATTTTGATTTTTCGGTCGAGGAACTAGATGCCAAACATTGTTGCGGGTGAATTGATTCAACTCTTCTTGCATAGCTTCAATCCAGCTGGCATCTGATAGAGCTTCATCTATTTTCTTGGGCTCTACCTGAGATATGAAAGCTGCATGCAAGAATTCATTAATCATTTGACCACGTGTTTTTCGAGGAGCAGAAGGGTCACCTATGACCAACCCAGGTGGATGATCTTTGTTCCACCTAAAATAATTCCCTAAAGGGTTGTCATCAATTGGTTGATGAACGTCCTCGTTTACTGGATCATCATTGGCTGGAGGATTGTTATCAACCGGTGGATCCACTTCTGGCCTTGTTTGATCACACCCGGTAGAGGGAACTGGATCATCCTTCTTTGGAGGATATAGATCACTGTCACTCTCTTCCTGTAGATTTGTGTTTTCCAGTCTATGACTCAGATCATTTATGCTCCCTTGAGTTTGTTCTGTACAAAGAGTAGATTCATCAAAAACAACATGAATGGTTTCCTCGACCGTTAGTGATCTTTGATTGAACACTCGATAAGCTCTGCTAACGGCCGAGTAACCAATAAAAGTTCCTTCGTCTGCTTTGGCATCGAAGGCTGTCAAATGGTTTTTGCCATTGTTGTGGATAAAGCATTTGCACCCAAAAATTTTGAAGTATGAAATATCAGGTTTTGTGCCATTCCAGATCTCATATGGAGTTTTGTTAAATCGTTTATTAATCATAGATCTGTTTTGAGTATAGCAAGCTGTGTTAACTGCTTCTGCCCAAAGCCTTTGAGAAACATTTGAATCAGCAATTATAGTTCTGGCTGCTTCTTTTAAAGTACGGTTCCTTCTTTCAGCCACCCCATTTTGCTGTGGGGATCTAGCAGCTGACAACTCATGCTTGATTCCCTGATCATCTAGATAAGTCATAAGAGTGGTGTTTAAAAATTCAGTCCCTCTATCACTCCTGATTCTATCTATCACAGTAGATTGTTCATTTTGCAAGCGTTTAAAAAGCTTAATCAGGTGAGGTGCAGTTTGATCTTTTGAAGAGAGAAAGATGACCCAAGTAAATCGAGAAAAGTCATCAATAACAACAAGAGCATATCTCATTCCCCCTATGCTTCTTACTGGTATAGGACCAAATAGGTCCATGTGAAGTAAGTCTAAACATTTGGAAGAAGACATACACCCTTTATTTTTAAAGGTTGCTCTCACCTGCTTTCCTAGTTGACAAGCAGGACAAACTTTGTCTTTTATAAAATCTCCTTCGGGCAGACCAGAAACCAAATCATGCTTCCTCAAGTTAAAAATGGACTTAAAATTTAGATGATTTAACCGCTTATGCCACAACCAATGTTTATCATGATGAGCAGTAAGACAAGTAGGTGAAGAAATATGTGAGCAAGACCAGTTTACCTTGTAGGTGTTTAGGTCTCGTACACCGGTCATAAGAGTCTCACCTTTGTCATTTTTTATGAGGCAAGTGTGTTTGTGAAACTCGACCGAATGATCATTGTCACATAATTGACTAATACTTATCAAATTATAGCATAGTTTGTCAACAAGTAACACATCTTTAATAATGATGTTACCATGGATAATCTTACCCTTACCCACGGTTTTACCTTTGGAGTTGTCTCCAAAGCTGATCTTTGGTCCTTTGCACAACACCACTTCTGTTAGAAGTTCTGGATTCTCTGTCATGTGTCGTGAGCAACCGCTATCTAAATGCCAGGTAGTGTCCTTGATAGAAGTGGTTTTCTCGCCCGTTTGGACTTTTAGTACTTGCAAAGAGTGAAGAACTTTTGGTACCCATATCTAGTAGGGTCCAGGTCGGATTAGCCCTTTCGGGACCCACACCTGGAACACCCTTACAGGTTTGCCCGTGTG
The DNA here is from genome assembly GCF_033568475.1 of Henckelia pumila. NCBI lineage: Eukaryota > Viridiplantae > Streptophyta > Magnoliopsida > Lamiales > Gesneriaceae > Henckelia > Henckelia pumila. Next base: position 103,065,566 of record NC_133120.1, on the reverse strand, counting down.
TGTGTCCAGAAATCTGTGCGGTCGATAGGCAGTAAATGTGTGTGCTTGTGAGGTTGCTGTGTGCTGCTTGCCTTTTTGATTTTTATCAGTTAGCCTGTACCTCATTTGAACTGGCCTGCAATTAAAGTACTGGTAAGGCTTCTCCTTTGATCATCTTTTCTTAGAGTAGTTAGACTCATTCCATGGCCTTTTGAAATTAGATTGGTTTCCCTTTCTTCTTTCATTAGGTTTTGGTTTGATCCAAGTTCCTCTTTGATTAGAGGTCTGGGGATCCACATATCCCAGCCCTCTATGCTTAGAGCTTCGTTCGTTAGATACTTTCTGATTTTTGTCAAAGCTGCACTTATCGTGTTCATATATCGTGCTGGACCTGACAAATCTTATTTTGTTAAGATTGCCTTTGTCCAGGCTTGACTGAATACAGGATTCCATAGACTGTTCATTTGTTCCAAACCCTAGACCGGTTTTATCATGTACCGGTCTTTGGATTTCTTGAATCTTGTCAATGGTTACAGAAGATTTATTCCAAGCCTTAATGGTTTCAAGTAGTTTTTTATTCTCAATCAAGGTAGCTTGGAATACTCTTTTCAAGGTGTCGTTCTCAGTAGCCAGCAGACTTAGCTTGACCTTAAGACCATCAAGCTCTTTTTGCTGCATGCAGCTTGATTTGCTTGACTTATCTTTTAGGTCAGCTCTTTCTGCCTTTACTTCCTCGAACTCCTTGGATAATGCTTTGTATTCATTAGCCATTTCGTGTAAAGCAGTAACTAAATCACTGTGAGTAAATTCAGGTGAGCCAAAGTCAAATACCTCCTCAGCTTCTTCTTCGATGTCGGCCATAAGGCATTCCACTTTTTCATCATCGCTGTCATCTGAAGAGCTTCCGGTATTGGAGTTGTCAGAGTCAGACTCAGCCCACTTGCTTTTGCTTTCGTCTGCTACTAGAACCCTTTGGTCTCTTCCTTTTCTAAACGTCCTTTTATCCTCCTTACCCCTTCTTCTTTCGGAGAATTGCTTCTGATCATTGTTCTTAGGCTTGGTGCAGTCTGCAATGAAGTGGCCTGACTTGCCACAGTTAAAACAAGTAGGACCATCCTTTGTATGGTCCGATTTATGATAATTTTTAAATTTAGAATTGTTTTTACGCATAAATCTACCAAATTTCTTGACAAAGAGTGTCATGGCTTCATTGCTGATTTGCTCAGCTGATCTCTTTGGAGCTTCCTCGACCGGTGGACATATCACGGTTGAGGTTAAGGCCTTGGTTGGTTGAGAAGTAGATGGTTCATCTTCTGTTCTCATGTTGAGCTCGAACTCGTAGGCTTTGAGATCTGCAAAGAGATCATGCAGTTCAACCTTGCTTAAGTCTTTTGACTCTCTCATGGCCACTGTCTTTATCTCCCATTCTTTGGGTAAAGCTCTCATAACCTTCACAGCAATTTCACGGTTAGTATAAGTTTTACCTAAAGCAATAAGATCACAGATGATACTACTGAACCGTTCATCAAATTCAGCCATGGTTTCCCCTGGCTTCATTTTGGCGTTGTCATATTTTTGAATGGCCAAAGTGAGCTTGTTTTCCTTTGTCTGGTCATTCCCTTCACATAGCTGAGTGAGCTTCTCCCAAATCTCCTTTGCTGTGGAACATGACTTGATTTTGCTGAACATATTCTTATCCAGTGTTTTGTATAGGATGTCCCGGGCCACATTGTCAAGATTGGCCTTCTTTTTGTCCTCAGTGGTCCACTCAGCTCTTGGTTTCTCAATCATTTGTCCTGCACCATCGGCTAGAGCTGGGTTGACCTTCATAATTTTGATAGGACCGTCTGTTATGACATATAGCATGTCATCATCCTGTGCTGCAAGATGTGCCTGCATGCGAATTTTCCAATCATCATACTCTTCTTTAGAAAACATAGGAATTCTGTTGAAAGAAGTCATGATTTTAAAACTTCAGATCAGCAGTTGAGAAAGGAACCCGCTCTGATACCACTTGTTGGGATCGGTTCAGAGGGTAGAGGGGGGGGGGTGAATACACTCTGAAACTTTTCTTCTTCTTCTTCTAAATGATCAAGTGAGGTTTAGTTCACTTAATCTGTTTTCTCAACTTCTAAAACGGTTTGAACAACTTAAATAGTGCGGAAATAGTTCAGAGGTTTTAGTGATGCAAAGTTTATAATGCAATGTATGAGCAGAATGTAAGATAAATAGCAGTAAAGACTAAGGCACGATTTATGGAAGTTCGAAGGCTTAATCCTTCTACGTCTCCCCTTCTTCCACTTAGGAAGGAATTCACTAGAAGACTTTGGTTATTACAACGTCTTGTAATACACCCACTTCAGACTTAGGACTTATCCAATGCCTAATCCAAAACTCCTAGATTTACACAGATAAGATTCTCAGTTCTTATCAGACTGGTGGAAGCTTTCAGAGTAGCTTCAATTCTCTTCAACAATGAGTATAGTTGAGTTGAGCTTCTCAAACTGCAGAGCGGTCGAGAGGCTTGAAAACCCTAGGATGATCCTTGACGATCAGATGTGTGAACTGTAGGCGAGGGTTTATTTGAGCAGCAAATGAATGATCTTGTAAGTGTGCTCAAGTATATCAGATGAGGACTTCTGATATTATTCAAGTGATTGAGTTGATTGAGATTTTTCTGAATTGCTTGTCTCTCTTTGTTGTCTACCCCCTTTTTTTTTTGTTCTTCTTGAGCAATCTTCCCTTTATATAGGTCAATCATCAACGTCTTTATTTTGAACGTTCTGATGCTGCATTGAATGCACATTTAATGCTCATAAATGCATTGAAGATTCTGCATGAAGATCGTACACTGCAGACAACTTCCAGGGTCCAAAACTGGAATAAACGGTCGAATGCTTTATCTGTAGTCATTCTGTGTTTTTGCCATTTTGGTGCAACCTGTTGTCTCGATTGCAGGAGTCAACATATCTTCTGACACGCCGGTTCTGCTTTTAATAAAAGATCTTGCAAAGAACATCTTGTCACAGGTACTTGTCTTGAGATATCCTGATAATCAGTTGACATTCTACCTGTAGAGATATTTGTCCTCTGCTGGTTTGAATAACCAGTCGATAAGCTTGTGACTTCAACCGGTCGAGAGACAAAGGCGGTTGACAAGCTTCCGGTAGATAGATTTATCCTCTGCTGGTTTTGATAGCCAGTCGATAGGCTTGTGACTTCAGCCGGTCGAGAGCAAAGGCGGTTGACAAGCTTCCGGTAGATAGATTTATCCTCTGCTGGTTTTGATAGCCAGTCGATAGGCTTGTGACTTCAGCCGGTCGAGAGCAAAGGCGGTTGACAAGCTTCCGGTAGAAGTTGTAGTAGATTCCTGAAATACAATGGTTGGCAGCACATTCCTATACAATGAGTTGTTGTTTGTTATCACCAAAATATCGGATTCAACAGGTTTGCTTACCTTTTTGGCATGCACCACAAACATATGGAACACCAGACTTTAGATTTGGAAGACCTCTGACAACTTCAAACTTACTCAGATTTTTTAAGGTCTTGAAATTCACATGTCCAAACTTTTGGTGTCATAGACTAAACTCATCAACCTTTGAGTGTCTACATGCCAATTTCTCACCAAGTTGGTAGCAATTATCCATTGATCTTGTACCTGTTATAACACAACGATTAGTATTATCAAAAACTTCACAAGTATTCTTTTCAAACTTCACATGCAAGTCGTCATCACACAATTGACTAATTGAAATTAAGTTTTCATTAAGGCCTTCAACGTGCAAGACTTTATGAAGCTTTGGAAACCCTTCCACATTGAGTGTTCCTTTGCCAACAATTCTTCCTTTTGCACCACCTCCATAGGTCACTCTACCACCATTTTTTTCAAAGTAATCAGTGAGGTTATCTTTCAAGCCTGTGATGTGCCAAGAGCTTCCACTATCAAAATATCAATCACCTGCAGTGTTAGCTTTTAAGGAAGTATAAATAACAAAACATCTAACATCAGGCTTTTGTATCCAAACTTTCTTCACATTGGTCCTCTTTCTGCCAGTGTTGCTCTTGGTGTTGGGCAACAAGGGGGGCAACATCTGCTTAGATTCCCACAACACATAGTCATTTTTCAGCTTTCGACAAAAAGGCCAAATATGACCAGATTTGAGACAATAGTGACATACAAAAGGCCGCTTCCATTGTTTTGGCTTAAGGACAGAAACATTCTTTTCAACAATGGGTTTCTTACCTTTCGAAGCAGTTGAAGGATGGTTCAAGGAATCATTACCTTCCTTCACAAGCACTGGTGTTTTGAAAGATTCACCAGTTTCAAAAACACTTTCTTTAAAACCAAGACCAAACTTATCATTTTTACCCATAGTCAAAATGGAAACAAGTTTGCTTGAACTGGAATTAAATTTATCAAGTATTGTTTTTGCTCTTTCAAGTTCAGAATTCAGCAACCCTAATTCCAGATCTTTCTTACTCATGAGAACTTCCAATCTAGCAACAACAGATTTCAATTCAGTATTCTCTTTTGTGAGGGTTGTGTTCAAGTGATTCCTCTTGTTCCAATCACAGTATAATTCTTCATAGAGTTTTTGAATACCTTCCAGAGTATAAGGATCAGCTACATGTTCTTTATGATTACTGAAATTATCAAGGTTAGAAGCAACAAAACAAATAGATTTTTGAACTGTTTGCATCCAGGTGTTGCAACACCGGAGCCAACACCGAGTGGATTGATCTGAAAATTTTTCTTACTTTCCAGTAAAGCAGTAAAAGATATGAGATCTGCCTGTTCAACCTTTTCTTGTTCTTCTTCCGAATCATCATCACTTAGAGAAACATTCATACCTTTCCGAAGGCGATTTGCGCATTCATAAGCATAGTGGTCATATCCCTTACATTCTCTGCATTGAACATTATCAAAATTTTTACTTGAGGACTGAACCTTACCTTCATACCTTTGACGAGGTCCTCGAGTAGCAGCAGGTTTTTGAGGTTTTTCTGAAGTAGGCAATTTAGAAAATTTTGAAGGTTATGCACCTTTCACATCCTTTTTTTTTTCATTACCTTGAGATGATCAGTGAACTTCTTCGAGATCAAAGCAATCGAATTCTCTTCAAGATCAGATTCCTTTACTTCCTGTTGAACTTCAGAAAAATCATTGTAAACATCATTAGAAACCTGAAAAGCAATAGACTTACCTTTGAAGTCATCTTCGGCTTCTAACTCCATCTCATATGTGCGAAGAGAACTTATTAACTCATCCAAACCCATTATAGATGTATCTTTGGATTCATCTATCGCACAAACCTTGGTGTGAAATCTTTTGGGAACAGAACGAAGCACTTTGGATACAAGTCTCTCGTTCAAAATAGGATCACCAAGAACAGTTGCTTCATTTGCAAGGCTCTTCAACCTACCATTATATTCCATGATGGTTTCTTTTTCTCCATTCTCATTTTCTCAAATTTTGACGTTATGAGACGCATCTTTGTCTTCTTAACACTTGTTGAGCCTTCACAGTGGGTTTGCAGTTTCTCCCAAGCATCCCTAGCACAAGTACAAGTACCAATTAGATTAAACATATTCATATCAATAGAAATAAACATAGCATTAAGAGCTTTAGCGTTATAAATAGCCGCAGTATTCTCCTCGGCTGTCCATTGTGATCTTGGCTTTGGTCCTGGTACATCATCATCTCTCATAGGTGGTGACCAACCGTCAAGAACACGTTGCCAAGCCCTGGACTCAATGGATTGGATGTACATGCTCATCTTCAATTTCCAAGGGCCGCAATTTGTTCCATCCAAAATAGGTGGACGAATTGCATTTGTGTACGGAGTGTTAACACCATAGACAACACAGTGCAGCGAAAATTTAAAGCGTAAATAAAACACAAGTAATTAATTTTGCACGAGTATAAAAACTCGTGCGGGTGCCTTAGGGCTAAATATTACTAGTAAACGTAAGATCAGTCTTACAAAGCAATCCTAGTAATTTTACGAAAAGTCATTAAATCCTAAATTTCTCAACAAGTTGAGAAATCAAACTCGCATCCTAAAATACAACAGAGTATAAAAAAAATTGGATGCAACTCCCGTAGCCTAAATTGAAGAAACAGAAAAGATCTTCAACAACACAGTTCCCACAGTATTGTATCTGATGTCTTCAACACAAACGGCAACACGGGGACATGCAACAACGATGGTTGCAAACCTTGCTTCAGATTTCTTCAAATTCTTCAACAAAATTCTTCAGAGTATGCGCAATATATTATCGTCTGAAGTCTCCTCATCTTGTGCGTGAAATCCCCTTTTATAGATTGACATTCAAATCTTGAAGATTTTCTTAGATAGAGTCCTACATGAATAAGAAAACATGTTTTAGTAGGAAATAAACTCTATCAAATCTTGCAAATCAAATCTTGATAATATCGAATTATATTATATCAACTAATCACCTTATCAAGACATAATTTAAACTTAAACAAATATATCTTTAACATAATCGATACATACTCATAATATTTACCATATATTTTATCTTGTTTAGAAAGAAAAATCTAATAATATCAATTAATACAAAGGCCGAAAATATCAAAAAATAAAATTCCTTTCACACACTTTCACTGCGACCCCAGGCCCCAAATAAACTTATCCCTTCAAATGTATTGTTTTTTTTTTTTGTAATTTTAATTATTTCGAAATTGAGTGCACTCCATGTGTTCCACTTGCAAACGGACCTAATAAACTATATCTTATATGCTATTAGAAAATGGGGGATAAGAATTAAGAATAGTGGAATCTTTTATAGGAGTTTGGAATTAATTATTATGTATATACCTAAATATACCATTAGAAGAATAGAAAGAGAATGGAAACTGTGAAAAAAGAGAAAATGCGCATTAAAAAGCACTGAAATTTGAACTAATTAGTAGACTTCTGAGTTCTGACATTAAAATTGGTACCAAAAGTTTGTTTTTATATTAGGAAAATTGTCTGTAGTTTCATTAGAAGTAGACAACATTGAAATATGCAAACTTGAAAGCATGCACCCTTCGGTTTTACCACATCAACGAAAAAAATAATTCACATCTTCAAATGTGTTTGTATCAAATTAAGTAACATTACACATATATTTCATGAATAATTAAATGCTCAGCTGTCTAAAGCGTCGTTTTTTTAAAAATGATTTTATTCTTTTTGCGCATTTTTTTACTTCGATAAATTTAAATAATCGTGTCACTTTCTTGACACTGGAGTATGGGACATTAATTAAATTTTATTTCTTTGTTTTCTTCCGTTCATGAATTAATTATAACAAAGCTCAATCATGGCCGGAGTTAAGTAGATGCTACCCGCAGGGTAGTGCCCTGTGGGTGATGTGGCGGCTCATGATTGATCAAAATTAGTGGGACACATGGTAGTGTCTTGCGGGTGATGTGGCGGCTCATGATTGGTCAAAATTAGTGGGACCCACTAATTTTGACCAATCATGATATTACACATCACCCGCAGAGTAGTACACATCAAGAAGAACCAAATTATAAATAAAAAAACCTTTAGTAATGTATAGTTTTAAAATATTGTAAAATTTTCACCTGAAAGTTTCAGAATTTTGCAAAACATATATTAAGAATTTAACTATATCAGAATTGAAATGTACTCCAATTTATTGTTTATATAGTCAATTGGTGAATTAGTTGATAAATTTAAAAATTGGAGGTTTGGGGGTAAGGAATTGTGGGGGCTTTGCTTTGCCAGCCTTTTAAGCTCACGCCTGCAGAATCTATTGGAGTCCGGGAAATATTATTGGGTATCTCTTGAAGTGAACATATTGCATGCTTCATCTTATTTCCGTCACTTTTTCATCTCCTTTTTTCTACACCTTTATCTCTTACGTACATTCTCTTTATCTATAATTCATTTTGCATCATAATTAATTGCTAATTTACACACCAATTAACACTCATCTTAGCTAATGCCCCTAACATATTTTGAGAAAACCAATAATTTTGTTTGTCTTTTTGTGTGCTAATTTCAAGTTTTTTTTCCCCTAAATTTGAGCGACATAGTCTTTCAATCACTTCTATGCAATTGTTACCGTATGATTTCTTTTCTTAAAGAATAAAAAAGAAGATCAAAGATTTTATTTTTATATACCTTCTGGATTGGTCGATTGACGGCATCTATGTTTGTTTCGTTGGAATGAATAGTGTTGTTTTTGTGAAGGATTTTATATAATTAATTTTGTTTTATTTTTTTTTAAATTAGTAATGCATGTATCTTATAAATAGTAGTTAACGATTAGGCGTGTAGGAATAGAAAAACACTAATTTCTTAATTTCTACGAAGTATATTGAACAACGGAAATGACTTTTTAGATGAGTGGGTGATTTGAGTCAAACATTGTGATATACCTCAATAAAGTGATCTCCTTGGACGAGCTGAAGAAGCTCTTCCAAATAAAAGATAAACTGCTGCTGACCTGAAACCACTAACAAGAGTGTTAAGAGGGCTGGAAGGTGTTCCGGCATATCCCCTCCGACGCTCAAGTCAGATGCTAGGATAGCGAAAATATAGAGAGTGGTGTGTGCACAAGTAAAAAATTAGGATCCAAATAATAAAAATGAACCTCATATTTATAGGAGAGGGCTCAGGATTTAGCGCCTACCTTTTTTATCAAGAATCCGCGAATCCCCGGATCACAATCCCGAATATTTAGGCTGAGATCTCGCCCGAATCTTGTCTCAATAAAGGAAATAACAATACACTTAATCTGAGCTGAACTATCATCATGAGGACACTATATTGCTGCTCTCCCTAGGGTCATATGAAAAGGGGTGAGTGAGTTATTGCTGAACCCCTGAACTTAACCTGAACACTGATCCTAACATCTTAGCTAGCTCACCAAGGTTGTTCAACCCCTCTACTAAGATAACTCCCTACTGACATCGGAGCTGAGATGAACTCCATAGCTCCCGACCCAAGCTGGAGGCGATGGTGGAGGATCTTGGCTGAGCTCCCGAGCTCCTGAGCTGAGCTCCCGACCCGTGCTGAAGGCGATGGTCGAGGAGCTTGGCTGAGCTCCCGAGATCCCTAGCTGAGCTCCCGAGCCGAGCTGGAGGCGATGTTGGAGGAGCTTGGCTGAGCTCCCGAGCCGAGCTGGAGGCGATGGTGGAGGAGCTTGGTTGAGCTCCTGAGCTCCCGAGCTGAGCTCCCTACCCGAGCTGGAGGCGATGGTCGAGGAGCTTGGCTGAGCTCCCGAGCTCCCTAGCTGAGCTCCCGAGCCGAGCTGGAGGCGATGGTGGAGGAGCTTGGCTGAGCTCCCGAGCTGAGCTCCTGACCCAAGCTGGAGGCGATGGTCGAGGAGCTTGGCTGAGCTTCGTGAGCTGAACTCCTGAACCAGTTATGGTTGATTAAGGGGATGTTCCTTTTTAGGATCATCGATGAGTTGAGGCGGTTTTCTCCTCCGGGTATCACAAGTCCCTCCCATAATAGTCGAATTGAGGTCAAAGACTCGAAATTCGTTTTTATTCTGAGATGATCCTGAGAGAATGCCGACTTGAGGTGTCTGCTGAGCTATGCTGTCATTCTGACAAGACGTACTTTGTTTCGCTCTCCCAACGGTAACTTTTCGAATTCCACTCGGTCTGAGCCGTCCACCTGTCCTAAAATCAACGGCCTGGATTGATCCAAGCTTTCTATAAATAGGCCTTACTGTAAAATTTAGTTTCACTTTCGTTTTTATTCCTCTTGCATAATTTCTCTCTCTAGTTTTTACCTCCGCGCTCTTCCTTTCTTCCTAATTTCCGAGCTCCCTGAGTAAGTTTAAACCCCTTTAATGGCTTCTTCATCCCACCCTCACCAGGAGGGCTCAGATGAGGTGTTTGCTGAGGTGGATCGATATGATTCCCCCGCAATTACCCCAGCAGGAGAGCCCCAGGGCAAGGATCCTGCTCCCGCCTCTCCTTTCGCTCGGGATGATGACTTGGGGAATGACCCCGAGGACCCCCCCCCCCCCCCGTCCCCTGGTTTGATCTATACTCTTTTGAGCTAGATGCCTCAGATGAGGAGAGAATAAGGGCTCTATCACATGCTCCCGAGGGCTATGAATTCATCATTCCTGACCTTGATGACCGAGCTGACAATCCCCCTATGGGATATTATACTTTTTATGTAGATCAGCTAGAAGCTGGCCTTAGGTTTCCCCTCCCCCTTCTTTTCCAGCAGCTCAGTCGCTACTATGAGCTCCACTTAGGACAATTTACTCTTAACTCCTTCCGGACCTTGTGCAGCTTTGTGGTCCTTTTTAAAACCTTAGGTTTTGAAGTAACTTGTTTTACCATATGTAACTTCTTGCTCCCTAAACGCTCTGAGGAGGGCCCCTTTTACTTTTCTTGCCGCCCTAATTGCAAATTTTTCAAGGGCTCTCCCAGTTCCAACAAAAATTGGAAAAACTCCTTCTTCTTTGTTCACCCTACTGATGCCTGGGACATATGCTCAGTTTGGAGGGACACCCTCCCTCTCTTGCATGTTCCTGCCCCGGGCTTCCGCCATGGGGAGCTGTTTACTGGAGCCCTAAGGGCCATAGGGGGAAGGTGCTTTAATATCTCTGCCCTTCTGGCAGAGGAATTACTCTGCCACCATGGGCTCAGCTCGGCAGATGTTTCTGTCCAGGGAAACTTAGGTATGGCCCTTCCCCCGCCCGTGCTCTGCTTTCCTAATGTTATGCCTTATTATTCCTTGCCCTGACCTTCCATTTATCTTGTGCAGAAAAAAGAGTTATGGACGCTGCTATGAAGAGAATACTGGAGAAGAAGAAAACAGTTGCCCCATCTGGGGGCAGGGCTGAAGGGAGCTCAGCCAAGTCTAAAGCCCTCTCGCCCCGGGCTACTAGCAAGCTTGAGCCTTCTTTCACCCAGTCTAAAGGCTTGAAAAGGCGGGCAACGTCGAGCCCTCCCCCTAAAGTGGTGGAGCTGGACTCCGGGAAGTCTTCTATTCTCGAGGTGACACCCCTTCGTCAATTCAGGGCAGATAAACCTCATACTCCCGTGGTCCAGTGCAGGACCAATTTCTTTGAGATGTACCACGATGCCCTGCGTATTGTGGGAGTCGGGCCTACTCCAACTGCTGGGTCAGTCCTTCGGGATATGATCTCCCAGGCTGACGCCGATTATGTGAAGCGCCTTGGATAGGCTGAGCTGATACAACGTTCTAACACTGCCTCAGCTGAGGTAACCTTCCCTTCTCCATTATTTCATGTTTCCCTTTTATATTCTCCTTTACTTATTCTTTTTCCTTCTTAGGCCGCCGTCCTGAACGCCGAGATGTCCCTCCGAGCTTCCATGACTCGAAAGCAATTTTCTAAGGATATCCGAAATTATGAAGCTCATTTTGCTGAGCTTAATCAGTTAGCGGAGGACGCAAAGCTTGGTTATGAAAAAGAGGTGGCCAATCTCCGAGCCCAAATGGAGGAGATGCGGATGGGCTCCCAAGCTGAGAGGCTAAAGCTGCAAAATGACCTCCGGGTTTACGAGGTGCAGAAGGAAGCTTTGCAGGGGGAGCTCAAAGGCTCTCAGGATCAGCTTGCTCAAGCCCTCCAAGAGCTAGAGTTATCCCAAACCGAGCTGGCTAAGGGAGCTGAAGGCTTTAAATAAAGCTTCCTAAAGTCGGACGAGTTTATGGATGAGGTTGCTGTCCAAGCCTATGGCTACCTATCCAAAGGGTTCGAGGGTTGCACCCAGCAGTTTAGGGCAGTAGGTTATCCTCCTGAAGGGATCTCTCTATATTTTCTAGACTTGGATGGATTTGCCCTCTCCCTCACCTCAGGAGAGGCAGCCAAGGAGGGAGAGGCCGAAGCCGAGGGAGGCGAGGGTGAAGGGGAGAATGAAAATTAATTTTTATAATTGCTTATGTAAACACTTAAATTTTTGTCAGATTATGCAAACTCAGTTCTGTTATTATTCTTTTAGGCTATCACAATTTGAGTTGCGATTACAAACCTTAAAATGAGCTGAGCCGAGCCCCGTGGAGGGAGGCATAATTAACACTTAAAAATAAACTAAAACCCAAAAGGCGTTGAGCTAAGCTGAGCTCTGGGTGACCAAGCTGAGCTAAGACACTATACACACTTAAAAATAAACCAACACCCAAAGGTGGTGAGCTGAGCTGGGCTCCTAAAGGGAGGCAAGCTAAATACTTAAAATTTAACTAACTCCCGAAGGTGAGCGGAGCTAAGCTCCTGAAGGGAGGCAAGCTAAATACTTAAAATTTAACTAACTCCCGAAGGTGAGCTGAGCGGAGCTCCAGAAGGGAGGAAAGCTAAATATTTAAAATTTAACTAACTCCCGAAGTTGAGCTGAGCTGGGCTCCAAAAGGGAGGCAAGCTAAATACTTAAAATTTAACTAACTCCCGAAGGTGAGCGGAGCTGAGCTCCTGAAGGGAGGCAAGCTAAATACTTAAAATTTAACTACCTCCCAGAGGTGAGCTGAGCGGAGCTCCTGAAGGGAGGCAAGCTAAATATTTAAAATTTAACTAACTCCCAAAGGTGAGCTGAGCTGAGCTGAGCTCCTGAATGGAGGCAAGCTAAATACTTAAAATTTAACTAACTTCCGAAGGTGAGCGGAGCTGAGCTCTTGAAGGGAGGCAAGCTAAATACTTAGAATTTAACTAACTCCCAAAGGTGAGCTGAGCTGAGCTCCTGTATGCCGAGCTGAGCTTCCGAATGACTGAGCTGAGCTCCCGTGTCGAATGTCAAGCTGATCTTCCAAATATACCGAGGAGACTTGGCCGAGCTGAAAGAGTGGGTGCCCGGTTAGCCAACTTGTGGCTAAGGGCTTTTATGACTCTATGTAAAACAATATTTTGTTTAATATAATTTACACTTTTATAATGGCATTGACTTTATCTTTCTTCATATTGTTATATTATGATATACTATTGTTGTTTTGATAAAGACCTTGAATATACTATAGTGTATGTAAGATGTGGTAGCACATGGGGATGGTTATCATGAAATACATCTTATAGTCACTGTATATTCTAAACTGTTCCTAGTCAATTGAGCCGTCCGCAAATAAGGATAAGGATCGCTCGAGATTGAGACTAGCATTTGCGATGCCGAGTACCACGTTTCATTGGTATGGAACATAAAGATGTTCAAAGCATGCAAATGGATATTCATATGATGAATGATCGAACTACCCTATTCGGACTTTCCAAGTGGTTATCACTTATCGAGTGGATAAAGTCCGCGGTTTTGGTTGTACACCATTAGTCCTTATTACTTGAAACATCATTGAGACTCTATATGCTAGTACTGTACTTTGACTTGTTTACCGACTCTATTGAGGTCATCAGGTGTCAGGATTGGGTACAATTACGACACATATAGGAGTCTATGCTTTGTTGTCAAGGATTCACCACATACTTGCGAGTGTGGATATCCTATGCCATCTGAGGAGATATTAGTGTGACGAATCTCTGGCCAGAGTACATGATGTGTTTTAGGTTAATGGGTTTTCCTAGTAACACATGCGATGTCACTATTTGATCTCCAAGATGTTATGCATAGTTATCGAATCTCGAACGACTCTCGATGCACCAATGGTTGTTGATTCAATCGGGATATATGGATGAAGGGACCGTACTGTACGCTAACCAAAATCTACTGGTTCTTGCAGGCACTATCAGTAATACCTAGGAAATCATGGGGCGATGTTGCTAGGCGCTCTTACCATGATTCTATGGGTAAGTCAAAAATTGTTGTTCCGAGTCACAAGGAGTTGTGAGCCCACGGCTAGCTGTATTCCTGAACCATTGAGGGTTACACAAGTAATGGATTACTAAAATCCCATAGAGATAGTTAAATTTAAAGAGTTAAATTTAATGAAAGAGAAGTTGGACTTCTTAACTAAAGGGAGTGGGATTTCCTAAAATAACATAGGGATGGACATTTTTGGAAATCACTGAATTCAGATTCAGAAAAATTATCTTGATTCTAAAAGATGCAGAAATGGTTTCTGTGCATATTGGTGAAATCAGTTTATCAATCGGAGTCACGATGAATTTTATATTAATTTCTATAACAACAGGCTTGGCTTGTTGGGCTTAAGTTATGGATTGTGGGTTTTAAGGAGTTAGAGTCCTAATAAAATTATAACTAGAAATTATCTATAAATAGAGGTGTTGGGTTCGAAAATCACACACATTGCATATTGCAATTTTCGAAAATACACTCTAGAATTTTCAAGGGGATTTTCGAAATCCTCTGTCCCTTTCGGAGAAAATTCGGCTTGTGATTTTTATGAAAAATTACAATCTGAATTAACAGATCATATCTGTTTATTCTCTACGCAAACTTCTGATTGATTTCTAGTGCAGTCAATCAGAGGGTTTTGTTTTCTATTCGTGGACCTGATTGAAGAAACGTTCGTTCATCAGTTCCGGGGATATACAACAAGAACAGATTAAATTCTGTTGGTGTCCATAATCTCGCTTCGAGATTTTAAGGTAAAATATTTAATTGTGATTATTTATTTTACTTACACAAATTTAATCGTAAAAGTTTTGATACCCAGATATGAAATCGTTCCATATTAATAAAATAAAATTTTTAAACTTCCGTTGCACCGGGTATCAATTCTAATTGATCTGAACACAGTTTTCCAACAGTGGTATCAGAGACAGGTTGCTCAGATCAAACAATTAAATTAATCGATTGTACAAAATTTTTAAGCCTCGGTTTTTGAAACAAAACAAATTTTTAAAAAATCAAAATTTTGACGGGCAAAACACGGGCAGCGATTGTCGCTGCCCAGCTTGAGCTCCGGTCGGGGCACGGGCAGCCCGTAAAATTAAAATTTTATTTTTAATAAATTTCGAATTTTTGAAATTCTAGTGTTTGATCCGATCGAAAATTGTTTTTGATTAGATCACGAGGCATCGGATCGAATTGTTCGAGTCCGAAAATTTTAAAATTGATTTTTGGATAAATTTGAATTTTTGAAAAATTTATAAATTTTATCCGTTAAATTAGATTTTATAAAATTAATTATTTTGGTATAATTGATGATAAGATATGATCTTATGGATGGATAAGATAAAATATGATTTTATCTTTTAATTATGATGTCATTGCATGTTTATCCAATTATTTTAATTATTGAATTAATTATTGGATAAAAGGATGATCGATTGCCATGACCAATATTTTAGGTGTATGTTAGGTGATTTACATTTGTCTTATTGTTGTTGGTGTTTATTAATGGGCTTGGTTTATAGCCCAATATGATTGTCATATGTAATAAAAGTGGGCCTGGTTTATGGCCCGTTCCCACCCCTAAAATGTATCCCATATTTGTCATCGAAATTTATTGTAAATTTTTTAGACTTAGTGGGAGACAAAGATTTGAAGAAATGGTGGGCCCAGCAGACAATGAAGACCGAAGAAATGTAAATTGGAAGCACAATGTAATATGATTGCATTGCATACTTACATATCACCTATGATTGGACTTAGACTCGTGATTGGCAACCACAGGTCAATTAGTTAATGGGATCGATCATCCTTAAATAATATATGATATTATTGATGTATGCATGTTTAGACAAAATTGTATGAATCCCGCAAGCATACATAAATTGCATGATGAGACAAATTTTCAAAATTAAAAATCCCTCATTTTAAATATGATTTAAAATTGATATCAAGATTAATAAAAAGAGAATTTAAATATTGTTTAAATATTCCTACCTTCCATCAACGATCAATGTATGAGATGCTACCAGCGGATACGGTCCGGCTCATATTATTGGGGGGGCCCGTTAGTCAGAAAGCTGTACATTGGATCGACATATGTTGTAAGTTGGGTGGAACTCCCATGGGATTGGCTCATATTATTGGGGATACACATGACGATCGTCCATCACAACTTAATATTGATGGGTTATCTTGACATGTCACAATAAACAACGTCATATTATTGGGCCCTTATTGGACATGAGGTAAAAACATGGGGGTTACTTTGGAAGTAATTGGGCTCTACCTTTTGAAAATTATGGTTGGTTGATATTATTCGGGATCATGATTTGTCAATTGGACTCCATGTTCTCACTAAAGAAAACAGTTTCCCGTTTTCACTAGAGGGTAGTGAAATCGTTAAAATAGTGGGAGTGTAATTCATAAAATAAAATTTGCCATATTTTATGTCATAGTAAATTAATTAAACAAATCACTGATTATTGTCTGTTTTCTCTTCAGTATTATATTACGATGAATCCACGCAATCCACTGTTTTCAATTCTCGAACAAAACAAATTGACTGGCGCAAACTATACGGAATGGTTCCGTAAGTTGAAAATTATTCTAAACTCGGAGAAAATTTTCTACGTGTTAGAAAAGAATCCTCCAAAGGAAGCACCGGCTAATATAAGTCCGGAAGAATTGGCAAAACTTGATCAATGGTGGGACCATGATATCAAGGCTAAATGCTATATGCAAGCTTCAATGTCTGATGAACTCCAGAGGTGATTTGAGGATGCCGTGAATGCTGCTGACATACACGTGCACCTCAAGGAACTTTTTGGAGCTCAGTCAAGGTCGGAGAGGTATGCCACCGTCAGAGAGCTCATGACGAGCCACATGCGAGATTGGACTTCGGTCCGTGAGCATGGGGTGCGCATGATTGGACTCATTAAAAAGTTGGTAACACTCGACTTGACTTTGGAGCATGAACTTAGCGCGGACTTGTTGCTTCTATCACTTCCTTCATCGTTTGACGGTTTTGTGATGAACTTCAATATGAACAAGATAGAGGTCACCCTTGAAGAGATGATCAATATGCTTGTCACATATGAAGCCACACTAAAAAAGGATAAACTGGTACTCTTGGTTG
Source organism: Henckelia pumila (assembly GCF_033568475.1). Taxonomy (NCBI): domain Eukaryota; kingdom Viridiplantae; phylum Streptophyta; class Magnoliopsida; order Lamiales; family Gesneriaceae; genus Henckelia; species Henckelia pumila. The sequence goes on along the minus strand of NC_133120.1, from coordinate 103,048,683 downwards.
GCTCCTCTTCTAACTCTAAGAAAGGACCAAGTGGAAAGGGTAAGAAACGTTCTGCCCCGCCCAAGAAGATTGTACCAAATAAGAAGGGAAAGGCCAAGACTTCAATTGGAATAAAAGATGAAAACGTTTGCCATTACTGCAAGAAACCCGGTCATTGGAAACGTAACTGCAAGGAATACCTCGAACAGTTGCGAACTGCAAAGGGTATGTTTTACATTAAAATAAATGTTTCGCTTAATACTTCTTCTTGGGTATTGGATACCGGATGTGGATCTCACATTTGCAATGATTTGCAGGTGATCACAAGAAGTCGTAAGCTAAGGATGGGTGAGACCCAGCTAAAGCTCGGGAATGGTTCTAGAGTCGAAGCCAAAGCTATAGGAGACATTTATTTAGTTTTGCAGAACAATTTTAAGTTATTTTTGAGAGATGTTTTATATGTTTCGGATTTGGTCAAAAACATTATATCTATTTCTATGCTTGATAGAAATGGTTTTTCTTGCAATTTTGTAAATGTGATTTGCAATATTTACAAGAATGAATGTTTGATTGGAAATGGACAACTTGAAAACGATCTATATAGCTTAAAATTAAAAGACGTTCCAATTAATTATGTTGATAAACCGGTAACAACAATTAAAAGGAAGGACGATAGTCAAAACCCGGCAAACCTTTGGCATGCTAGGCTAGGTCATATTTTCTCAAGGAGGATGAACAAGCTAGTGGGAGAGGGCATGTTTGATATGTCTGATATTAATTCTCTACCTACTTGTGAGTCCTGCCTAAAGAGAAAAATGACTAAATCTCCTTTCAAAGGAAAACCTGAGCGTAGTCAAAATCTGTTGGATTTGATCCATACAGATGTTTGCGGTCCATTTAGGATTGGTACTAAATGTGGCAACACCTACTTCATTACCTTTACTGATGATCATTCTAGGTATGGGTATTTATATTTAATGAAATATAAGTCTGAAGCATTTGAAAGGTTCAAAGAATTCAAGGCTGAAGTAGAAAACAAAATAGGTAAAAGTATTAAGGCACTTCAATCGGATCGAGGTGGAGAATACTTAAGTACCGAGTTTTTGGACTATCTAAAATAGAATGGGATTCTCTCTCAGTGGACTCCTCCTATGACACCTCAGCTTAATGGTGTTTCGGAGCGTCGCAATCGAACTTTGTTGGACATGGTTCGATCCATGATGAGCTTCACTGAGCTCCCACCTTCGTTTTGGGGCTACGCGCTTGAAACGGCGGTATTGTTGTTAAAAAACGTCCACACTAAAGCAGTAAATATAACACCATACGAGTTATGGAATGGCAAAGCTCCTAAGTATTCGTACTTGAGAATTTGGAGATGTCCTACTTACGTGAAGCAGACAGTGGGAGATAAATTGGATAGTCGATCCACTTTATGTTATTTTGTAGGGTATCCGAAGAATTCAATCGGATATTATTTCTATCATCCTGCTGAAACAAAAGTGTTTGTTTCAAGGAATGCCACCTTCTTGGAGAAGGAGTTCTTATTGGATAAAAAAGGCAAGATGATGGAACTCGAAGAAATTCGAGAAAAACCCGAGATACAAAATAGCGATCCTACACCTCAAGAATCATCACAAGACACACCTATTACTAGGAGATCCGAGAGGACTTCTAGGCCTCCTATTAGATATGGTCTTCTTCTTGAAGGGGATCAAAGTGAACCCGTCATTGGATGTGATCCAAGAAACTTCAAGGAAGCAATTTCTGATGCGGATTCGAATTTATGGCTTGAAGCTATGCAATCGGAAATAGACTCGATGCATTCTAAACAAGTTTGGTCTTTAGTAGATCCTCCCGATGGAATTGTTCCAATTGGGTGAAAATGGATCTACAAGAAAAAGCTTGGGCCTGATGGAAAGGTATTGACCTACTAGGCACGATTGGTGGCAAAAGGTTATACTCAAAGATAAGGAGTTGACTATGATGAAACCTTTTCACCAGTCGCAATGTCAAGTCCATAAGAATCCTTATTGCCATAGCAGCATGGTATGACTATGAGATATGATAAATGGATGTAAAGACTGCATTTCTTAATGGAAACATTAAGGAAGAGATCTATATGACGCAGCCTGAGGGATACACATCCATGGAAAGCGAGCATAAGGTATGCAAGCTTCAGAGATCAATCTATGGTCTCAAACAAGCATCAAGAAATTGGAACCAGAAATTTGATGAAACAATAAAGGATTTTGGTTTCATCAAGAACCCGGAGGAACCATGCGTGTACAAGAAAGTAGTTAAGAATGCGGTAACATTCTTAGTACTTTATGTTGATGACATCCTAATCATGGGGAATGATGTAGCTAGGGATGTTGCAGTCAACAAAGATATGGTTATCAGGTAGATTCTCGATGAAGGATTTAGGTGAGGCATCCTATATTCTAGGAATTCAGATCTATAGAGATAGATCTAAAAGAATGATAGGACTCACTCAATCAACCTACATCGATACCATATTGAAAAGGTTTTCTATGGATGAGTCCAAGAGAGGACATCTACCTATGTGTCATGGAGTTTCTCTATCCAAGTCTATGTGTCCCAAGACTGACGAAGAGATAGAGAAGATGACACACGTTCCATATGCGTCAGCCATAGGTAGTATACTGTGTGGGATGATATCTACCAGACCGGATGTGGCCTATGCTCTGAGCGTCACGAGCAGATACCAAGCCAATCCCGGTCAAATGCATTGGAAAGCCGTGAAGGATATTCTTAAGTACTTGCGAAGGACTAAGAATTTGTTCATGGTTTATGGAGGGAGAGAATTGAGGTTGGAAGGCTATACCGACTCTAGCTTCCAATGTGACGTGGATGACTCGAAATCAACCTCTGGATTTGTATTCGTGCTCAATGGCGGTGCTGTCTTTTGGAAGAGTTCCAAGCAGGACACCACAGCGGATTCCACCACTGAGGCAGAATACATTGCAGCATCAGCTGCTGCTAAAGAGGCGGTTTGGATAAGGAAATTCATCCAAGAGTTGGGTGTAATTCCTGAAGCTGTTGGTCCAGTCCCGGTGTACTGTGACAACACGGGTGCCATTGCTCAGGCAAAGGAACCAAGGTCTCATCAGAAGTCCAAACACGTACTGAGGAAATACCACATCATCCGGGAGATCGTAGAAAGAGGAGACATCAGTGTCAAGAGAGTGGCCTCTACAGACAATATCGCTGATCCGCTTACTAAGCCCTTGCCAGGACCATTGTTTGACAAACATCGCGAAGCAATGGGATTACGTAGTATGACTAGTTGGCTTTAGGGCAAGTGGGAGATTGAAAGAGTGGGTGCCCGGTTAGCCAACTTGTGGCTAAGGGCTTTTATGATTCTATGTAAAACAATATTTTGTTTAATATAATTTACACTTTTATAATGGCATTGACTTTATCTTTCTTCATATTGTTATATTATGATATACTATTGTTGTTTTGATAAAGACCTTGAATATACTATAGTGTATGTAAGATGTGGTAGCACATGGGGATGGCTATCATGAAACACATCTTATAGTCACTGTATATTCTAAACTGTTCCTAGTCAATTGAGCCGTCCGCAAATAAGGATAAGGATCGCTCGAGATTGAGACTAGCATTTGCGATGCCGAGTACCATGTTTCATTGGTATGGAACATAGAGATGTTCAAAGCATGCAAATGGATATTCATATGATGAATGATCGAACTATCCTATTCGGACATTCCAAGTGGTTATCACTTATCGAGTGGATAAAGTCCGCGGTTTTGGTTGTACACCATTAGTCCTTATTACTTGAAACATCATTGAGACTCTATATGCTAGTACTGTACTTTGACTCGTTTACCGACTCTATTGGGGTCATCAGGTGTCAGGATTGGGTACAGTTACGACACATATAAGAGTCGATGCTTTGTTGTCAAGGATTCACCACATACTTGCGAGTGTGGATATCCTATGCGATCTGAGGATATATTAGTGTGACGAATCTCTGGCCAGAGTACATGATGTGTTTTAGGTTAATGGGTTTTCCTAGTAACACATGCGATGTCACTATTTGATCTCCAAGATGTTATGCATAGTTATCGAATCTCGAACGACTCTCGATGCACCAATGGTTGTTGATTCGATCGGGATATATGGATGAAGGGACCGTACTGTACGCTAACCAAAATCTACTGGTTCTTGCAGGCACTATCAGTAATACCTAGGGAATCATGGGGCGATGTTGCTAGGCGCTTTTACCATGATTTGATGGGTAAGTCAAAAATTGTTGTTCCGAGTCACAAGGAGTTGTGAGCCCACGGCTAGCTGTATTCCTGAACCATTGAGGGTTACACAAGTAATGGATTACTAAAACCCCGTAGAGATAGTTAAATTTCAAGAGTTAAATTTAATGAAAGAGAAGTTGGACTTCTTAACTAAATGGAGTGGGATTTCCTAAAATGATATAGGGATGGGCATTTTTGGAAATCTCTGAATTCGGATTCAAAAAAATTATCTTGACTCTAAAAGATGCAGAAATGGTTTCTATGCATATTGGTGAAATCAGTTTATCAATCGAAGTCGCGATGAATTTTATATTAATTTCTATAACAACAGGCTTGGCTTGTTGGGCTTAAGTTATGGATTGTGGGCTTTAAGGAGTTAGAGTCCTGATACAATTATAACTAGAAATTATCTATAAATAGAGGTGTTGGGTTCGAAAATCACACACATTGCATATTGCAATTTTCGAAAATACACTCTAGAATTTTCAAGGGGATTTTCGAAATCCTCTGTCCCTTTTGGAGAAAATTCGGCTTGTGATTTTTATGAAAAATTACAATCTGAATTAACAGATCATATCTGTTTATTCTCTACGCAAACTTCTGATTGATTTCTAGTGCAGTCAATCAAAGGGTTTTGTTTTCTATTCGTGGACCTGATTGAAGAAACGTTCGTTCATCAGTTCCGGGGATATACAACAAGAGCAGATTAAATTCTGTTGGTGTCCATAATCTCGCTTCGAGAATTTAAGGTAAAATATTTAATTGTGATTATTTATTTTACTTACACAAATTTAATCATAAAAGTTTTGATACCCAGATATGGAATCGTTCCATATTAATAAAATAAAATTTTTAAACTTCCGCTGCACCGGGTATCAATTCTAATTGATCTGAACACAGTTTTCCAACACGAGCTCCCGGTCTCCCGACCTGACCTGGATTATGTGACCCGAAAGCTTGAATGGACTCCCGAGCTCCCGACCTGACCTGGATTATGTGACCCGAAATCTTGAATGGACTCCCGAGCTCCCGACCTGACCTGGATTATGTGACCCGAAAGCTTGAATGGACTCCTGAGCTCCCGACCTGACCTGGATTATGTGACCTGAAAGCTTAAATGGACTCCCGAGCTCCCGACCTGACCTTCCCCGGCTCCAAGTTTACCTTGATGAGCTTGAGGTGAAGTAACCTCTATTATTTGTTAAGTGTGCTCAACGAAACCACTATGAAATTTACCCTTCTTGTTCAAGTATGTACTGAATTGAGCTGCCAACACTGGATGTGCTTAAATTAAAATGAGTGAGTTGGGTTAAGCTGGTTAGAACAATGAGCTTGAACCAAATTCTTGGACTTAAGGGGCATTATTAAAGTGATGAGCTGAATCAAAGTCAGTGGCCTAAGAGGGGTGACTAAGGCAATGAGCTATACCAAAGTCAGGGGCCTAAGAGGCGTGACTTAGGCAATGAGCTGAACCTAAGTCAGGGGCCTAACAAGCGTGACTGAGGTGATGAGCTGAACCTAAGTCAGGGGCCTAACAGGCGTGACTGAGGTGATGAGCTCAACCAAAGTCAGGGGCCTAAGAGGCGTGACTCAGGCATGAGCTGAACCAAAGTCAAGGGCCTAAGAGGCGTGACTGAGGTGATGAGCTGAACCAAAGTCAGGGGCCTAAGAGGCGTGACTAAGGCATGAGCTGAACCAAAGTCAGGGGCTTAAGAGGCGTGACTCAGGCATGAGCTGAACCAAAGTCAGGGGCCTAAAAGGCGTGACTAAGGTGATGAGCTGAACCAAAGTCAGGGGCCTAACAGGCGTGACTGAGGTGATGAGCTGAACCTAAGTCAGGGGCCTAACAGGCGTGACTGAGGTGATGAGCTGAACCAAAGTCAGGGGCCTAAGAGGTATGACTCAGGCATGAGCTGAACCAAAGTCAGGGGCCTAAGAGGCATGACTGAGGTGATGAGCTGAACCAAAGTCAGGGGCCTACGAGGCGTGACTAAGGCATGAGCTGAACCAAAGCCAGGGGCCTAAGAGGCGTGACTCAGGCATGAGCTGAACCAAATTCAGGGGCCTAAGAGGCATGACTAAGGTGATGAGCTGAACCAAATTCAGGGGCCTAACAGGCGTGACTGAGGTGATGAGCTGAACCTAAGTCAGGGGCCTAACAGGCGTGACTGAGGTGATGAGCTGAACCAAAGTCAGGGGCCTAACAGGCATGACTAAGGTGATGAGCTGAACCAAAGTCAGGGGCCTAACAGGCGTGACTAAGGTGATGAGCTGAACCAAAGTCAGGGGCCTAAGAGGCGTGACTCAGGCATGAGCTGAACCAAAGTCAGGGGCCTAAGAGGCGTGACTGAGGTGATAAGCTGAACCAAAGTCAGGGGCCTACGAGGCGTGACTAAGGCATGAGCTGAACCAAAGTCAGGGGCCTAAGAGGCGTGAATCAGGCATGAGCTGAACCAAAGTCAGGGGCCTAAGAGGCGTGACTAAGGTGATGAGCTGAACCAAATTCAGGGGCCTAACAGGCATGACTGAGGTGATGAGCTGAACCTAAGTCAGGGGCCTAACAGGCGTGACTGAGGTGATGAGCTGAACCAAAGTCAAGGGCCTAACAGGCCTGACTGAGGTGATGAGCTGAACCAAAGTCAGGGGCCTAACAGGCATGACTAAGGTGATGAGTTGAACCAAAGTCAGGGGCCTAACAGGCGTGACTAAGGCAATGTTTACATCAATATTTCTGAAAGAATAATTGCTTATAGATAAAAACAAAATGTATCTTGCATGATTTACAACTTAAAGAAAAATTGTTCTTGCAACATTTAAGAATAATATTTGCGTAAATTATAAGCACTCCATGGTCTCTTCAACATCTTTCCCTTTGAATCTTCTAAGTAGTAAGCATCTGAACTGAGCCTCATCACCACCTTGTATGGTCCTTCCCATTTAGGGTCGAGCTTCCCTACAGCCGCATCTTGAACTCTTCTGAGTACCAAATCTCCTACCTGGAATCCCTTCCCGCGCACCCGACGATTATAGGATCGAGCTACCCTGTTCTTGTATGCCTCCATTCTGATGGCAGCGGCTTCTCTCTTCTCCTCCATAAAGTCTAAGTCTTCCATTCTCTTTTCTCCATTATTCTCATCGTAGAAAATGATCCGAGCTGACTCTTATCCAATTTCTGCTAGCAAGACCGCTTCATTTCCATAAACCAGACTAAATGGAGTCTTTCCTGTCCCAATTCTGGGTGTGGTACGATATGACCATAACACACTAGGGAGTTCCTCCACCCAATTTCCTTGGGCTTTTCCTAATCGGGTCTTCAAGCTTTGCACCAAAGATCTGTTATACCTCAACCTGACCATTGCTTTGAGGATAATGGACAGATGTGAAGTGTTGTTGAATTTTCATCTCTTTGCACCAAGCTTGCACCCGGGCTCCCTGAAACTGTCTCCCATTTTCGGAGATAATCTTCCGCGGTACTCCAAACCTACACACAATATTCTTCCACAGAAATTTCAGAACTTCTCCTTCAGTAATTCGTGCCAAGGCCTCCGCCTCCACCCATTTAGAGAAGTAATCTATAGCGACCAACAAGAATTTCTTCTGAGCTGGGGCTAGAGGGAAAGGACCCACAATATCCATTCCCCACTGATCGAAAGGACACGCTGCCATAATTCCTTTCATTAACGCCGCTGGCTGATGCTGAAGTCTGCTATGTCGTTGACAACTGTCACAAGAAGTCACCAAAGCTATGGCACCTTTCAAAATAGTAGGCCAAAAATATCTTGCTAAAAGAACCTTACGGGCTAGAGAATAAGATCCCAAGTGATTGCCACAACACCCCACGTGTATCTCCTTCAGGACATAATAAGCTTCCTTAGGACCCAAACACTTGAGAAGTGGTCCAGAAAATGACTTCTTATAAAGAACTCCCTCCACCATCACAAAGCGGAGACTCCTCTGTTTCAACCGATATGCCTTCTTTGGATCCTTTGGTAACTCGCCCTTCTCCATGTATTCCAAGAGCTTTTTTCTCCAGTCACCCTCTTTCGGAGCTAATGGTGTGAGCTCAGTAGAAGGTGTTAATTCCACTTGTACGACTACCTCTTTGTTTTTCCAATTATGAAGTGAGCTAGCCGTCTTGGCCAGAACATCCGCCTTTTCGTTGCTCTCTCTAGGGATCTGCTCAAACATTACCTCATCAAAGAGGCCCCGAGCTTCCTCTATTGCCTTCATGTACTCTTTTAACTTCTCACTTTTCACCTCGTAAGACCCATTCATTTGCTGAGATACCAATTGCGAATCAGAATAGAGATGTATCCGGGCTGCCCCAACTTGCTTAGCTGCCCGAAGGCCAATTAACATGGCCTTATATTCTGCCTCATTATTGGAAGCTCGAAAATCCAACCTGACTGCCAATCGGATCTCATCTCCCTGAGGGGATATCAGAAGCACCCCCACTCCACATCCTTCGCTGTTAGAAGAACCATCAACATACACTTTCCATAAGCCCTGCCCTTCCATATGTTTTGTTTCGGCTAAAAAATCAGCCAGTGCTTGAGCTTTAATCGCTGCTCTTGGTTCATACTGAATATCATACTCACTGAGTTCAGTAGTCCACTTCACCAATCGTCCCGAAATGTCAGCATGAGTTAATATCCTTCCCATGGGACTATTGGTTAACACCACAATAGGATGTGATAGAAAATAAGGTCTGAGCTTCCGGGCCATCATAACAAGTGCAAGTGCCAACTTCTCGACCTATGAATACCGGAGCTCAGCACCCTTGAGAGCATGTGAGAAAAAGTAGATAGGATGTTGAGCCGCTCCCTCCTGCCTAATGAGTACCGAACTGACCGCCCCCTCCAAAGCTGAGAGTTAGATGTATAACGGTTCACCCGGAACTGCCTTAGCCAATACAGGAAGTTTGGCTAAATAATTTTTTAAGTCCTCGAACGCTTTCCCACATTCAGCATCCCACTCAAACTTCTTAGCTTTCCGAAGAACCTTAAAGAAAGGTAAACTTCTATGAGCTGATCTGGATATGAACCGAGATAGAGCTGTTATCCTTCCTGCCAACCTCTGAACTTCCTGCAGATTTCGAGGATGAGACATGGATCGGATAGCTTGCACTTTCTTGGGGTTAGCTTCAATCCCTCTCTCAGTCACCATGTATCCCAAAAACTTGCCTCCTCTTTTTCCAAACATACATTTTTCAGGATTGAGCTTTATTCTGTAGGACCTGAGCGTGGCAAAGGTCTCCCTTAAGTCGGTCATCAAACCTGCATCATCTTTGGATTTTACCAGGATATCATCCACATAAACCTCCATATTTCGGCCAATCTGGGAAGCAAACACCCTATCCATGTGCCTCTGATAAGTAGCCCCTGCATTTTTCAAACCAAAAGGCATCACTCTGTAACAGAAAGTTCCATGAGAGGTAGTGAAACTTACTTTATCCTGATCTTCCTCTGCCAACGGAATTTGATGGTACCCTTGATAGGCATCCATGAAACACAAATACTGATGACCTGCCGTAGAATCAACCAACTGATCAATTCGAGGCAGTGGATAGCAATCTTTTAGGCATGTCTTATTTAAATCTCAAAAATCAACACACATCCTCCATTTGCCTGAACTCTTAGGGATAAGGACCACATTTGACAACCAAGTAGGGAACTGGACTTCCCTAATATGACCTGCCTTAAGGAGTTCATTCACCTCTTTCTTAATAACCTTATCCTTTTCAGGCCCAAAGTGTCTCTTTTTCTGTTTTACTTGCTTCGCTCCAGCGAAAAAGTTGAGCCGATGAACCATAACATCTGCACTAATCCCCGTGAGCTCTGAAACAGACCAAGCAAAAACATCTTTGTTCTCCTTCAAGCAATCAATCAAGCTTTGCCTCATTGAAGAACTGAGATCAGCGGCTAACTTCACCATCTGAGCTCCAGGACTTAGCTATACTTTCTCATGATCTTCTTCAGACATTAAAAATAACTTTTGACCCAACACCCTTGGTGCTCGGCCTATCAAAACCATTCCTACTTCCCTCCTACTTCTCTTTGCATCAACCTTCACTTCATTCACATAACACAAATGTGCTGCCTTTTGATCACCCCTAACAACCCCCACTTCTTTTCCACTTTGGAACTTCAATTTCTGGTGGTAGGTGGAAGTCACAGCTCGGAAATCACTCAGGGCAGGGCATCCCAATATTCCATTGAAAGAAGATGGGGGCATCCACCACTGTAAAGCAAGCCATTTTGGTTACTCTCTGCTCTCCACTCCCAAGGGACAAGGGGAGCACTATCTGTCCCAACGGTTGCAGAGCATGACCCGTGAACCCATACAACTCTGTGGTGATTGGATCCAACTCAAATCCTTCCAATTCATTTGGTCTAGAGTTTCTTTAAAGATAATGTTTACTGAACTCCCAGTATCCAGAAAGATACGAGCCACGTCATAATTGGCTATGGTCAAGGTGACCAGTAAGGGATCATTATGAGGTAGCACCACATCCTTTAAATCTTCCCTTCCAAAACTGATGTTCGGATCAGTGGGACAGCTGAGCTGAGAATTTACCTAAAAATTTTCCAACCTACGCCCGTGAGCTTTGCGAGCCCTTCCCGAATCTCCATCCGTACTACCCCCTGAGATCATATGGATAACACCCCGATTGGGATGATTTGCAATTTGCTGCACCCTATCTCCTTGACCTTTTTGAGGAGCTCTTCCTTGATGATCAGCTTGATTCTCTCTAACTTCATTCCTTTGATTCCTCCACTGGGGAGCTCGGCCTTGGCGAGGAGGATTTGCCCTTCGAGTCAGCTCAGCTCTGATTCAAGGGTCATCATACATGATCCTTTGAACCTCCTCACCTAGCCTCTGACAATCATTGGTGATATGCCCATACTCCTGATGAAAATCGCAAAACTTGTCAGATGGCGATAACCGCGGGCCTTTCTCAGCATTACGGGGCCTCACAAGTGCTCGCCTATCCTCACATACTTGCATTGCCTTCTCCAGGCTTACCGAGAGTGGTACATAGAGGTAGGGTCCTTTGACCCTGTTCATCTCTTCTGCAACCCTCTTCCTTCCTCCTTGTGTCTTACCCTCTGCCTTTGCTCCCACCTTGGCACTGGACTTACTCCCAGACGTTCCTTCCTGTCTCCTATGCCTCTGTGCATCCTCCAAATTCACGTACTTCTCAGCTCGACTAAGGAGCTCATCATAAGTCAAAGGAGGCTTCTTGACCAAGGATCTGAAAAACTCTCCTCCTCTCAACCCTTGAGTGAAAGAGTTGACCAAGGTGTCAGCAGTGGCAGCAGGTACTTCCAGAGCTGCTGTATTGAAGCGCTGAACATACTCCCGCAACGGTTCCACCACAGATTGCTTCATATTGAACAAACTGAGAGAAGTCTTCAAATATCTCTTGCTACTCGCATATTGGTGTAGAAAAGCTGAGCTGAAGTCATTGAAAACTCTGAATACTATCAGGCTATAAAAGGTTGAACCATTGCTGGGCTGACCTTACTAGAGTAGTGAGGAAGACCCGACATTTAATTGCTTCTGAATATCTATGCTACAAGGCTGCATTTTCAAATCTCCCCAAATGTTCCTCCGGATCTAAGCTCCCGTCATATTTCCCTAAAGTAGGCTGCTTAAAATTTGCAGGGAGTTCTTCATCTAGAATAGCCCGAGCAAAAGGACTTTCCCTCTGTATAGGCCCAGGCCGACCTCCGACTTGCCGACCTAGTCTCCTGATCTCTTCCCACACTGCATCCATTAGGTTCGGCTGACCTACGGGAGGAGGTGGTGGATTTTGACCCATGGCCGCTTGCACCGTTTGAGTGATGAACTGGCTGAGCTGATCTACAGTCATATCCGCCACATTTCCTCTTCCCCTTCCTCTTCCTCTTTCTGCCATATCTACGTCTTAGCTTGAAGTTTCCACAGACGGCGCAAATTGATATACCTCAATAAAGTGATCTCCTTGGATGAGCTGAAGAAGCTCCTCCAAATAAAAGATAAACTGTTGCTGACCTGAAACCACTAACAAGAGTGTTAAGGGGGGCCGGAAGGTGTTCCGGCGTATCCCCTCCGACGCTCAAGTCAGATGCTAGGATAGCGAAAATATAGAGAATGGTGTGTGCACGAGTGAAAAATTAGGATCCAAATAATAAAAATGAACCTCATATTTATAGGAGAGAGCTCTGGATTTAGCGCCTACCTTCCTTATCAAGAATCCGCGAATCCCGGGATCACAATCCCGAATATTTAGGCTGAGATCTCCGAATCTTGTCTCAATAAAGGAAATAACAATACACTTAATCTGAGATAAACTGTCATCATGAGGACACTATATTGCTGCTCTCCTTAGGGTCATATGAAAAAGGGGTGAGTGAGTTATTGCTGAACCCCTGAACTCAACCTGAACACTGATTCTAACATCTTAGCTAGCTCACCAAGGTTGTTCAACCCCTCTACTAAGCTAACTCCCTACTGACATCGGAGCTGAGATGAACTCCATAGCTCCCGACCCGAGCTGGAGGCGATGGTGGAGGAGCTTGGCTGAGCTCCCGAGCTGAGCTCCCGACCCGTGCTGAAGGCGATGGTCGAGGAGCTTGGCTGAGCTCCCGAGCTCCCGAGCTGAGCTCCCGACCCAAGCTGGAGGCAATGGTCGAGGAGCTTGGCTGAGCTCCCGAGCCGAGCTGGAGGCGATGGTCGAGGAGCTTGGCTGAGCTCCCGAGCTCCCTAGCTGAGCTCCCGAGCCGAGCTGGAGGCGATGGTGGAGGAGCTTGGCTGAGCTCCCGAGCTGAGCTCCTGACCCAAGCTGGAGGCGATGGGCGAGGAGCTTGGCTGAGCTTCGCGAGATGAACTCCTGAACCAGTTATGGTTGATTAAGGGGATGTTCTTTTTTAGGATAATCGATGAGCTGATGCGGTTTCCTCCTCCGGGTATCACATTGCATTATTTCAAAGAAAGAAACAAGACGGAAGAAAAAAAAAACAGAGTAATTAATCAAATAATTAATAAAAATATACCCTCTCCCACCGGAAGAAAATAATTTAATGAAGAAAATAAATAAACATTCATGATGACCTTTATCAATAGATGGAACCATAAATAAGTTTAATAATACTTCAATATATCAGATCCCAGCTCTCGTTCATTCATTATGCTAAAACTTAGAGGTGATTAAAAATTCAATTTCGATAGAATAATTTTTGGATTTTTCGAAAATTGAAATATAGATTGGAAACGAATGTTCAAAATTATTTACCAGATTACATGTCTACTTTTTCTCACATATTAAAAAAGATCATTCAAATTATACACAAAATTCTAATTTAATCTTTATTTAATTCATTCAAAAAAAATAATTTTACGTTTTTTAAAATGTAGTTAATAAGAATATATTAGTAAAATAATAAAAAAAATATTTTTTTATTTAATAAATAAAAAAATATATTTTTAAATACAATACAAACTTAAAAATTTGAGACAAACAAACAAAAAACGTTATTTATATAATTGAAACAAAGTTTGTATATATATATATCTTAGATTCTTAGCGTATTGGTCGATTCCGAGTAGTATAAAATATAAATTCGTAGGCACCAAAATAAATTCAATTAAAACTACATCATAATATCAATTGTACATGTAATTACTGTTTTTCTTTTCTTTTTTTTTTCTTTTTTTTTTTGCATTTAGTTCAATCGAAATTAGTTTGACTTTTCCATTTTCATTCGTAAATGATCCAACCAATTATTTGTGATTATATATTATGCGTGTGTGTTGTTTTTTGAGATTTTTTTTATATGAATTAAACAATCATGGAGTTAATGCAGACGAGAATCATTTTCATTTACACAACAGGAACAGGGGAGCAGTAGGAGTCATCATTCTTGAATTGACCATACCATTTACTCTTCTGCGTCATCTTAAAATAGAAGAACTCAAAAAGCTCATATAGGAAACAAAACATTTATTTTTAGAGGTCTTAAAAAATAATAATAATAAAAAGATATGCACACATTCTGGCATTCTGAATCTATAAAAGTGATGCAAATTAATCAAAATATAATGTCACTCGATAAAAAAAAATAATAACAAAAATATATCGTAGATTCGTATCAGCATATAGTATGGAGAAGCGTATGATAATAGTAATAATATATAGTAATGTAATGATAGCCAAAGTTTTGTTTGTATTGTAGGCTGTGCTGCTTCTTGAATTTCTCAGCTTCCCATTCACTGAAGAAGATGCGAATCAAATATTTGAAATTTTGTCTAACATGCAATCTGCCATTTATTTTACACCATAGCCTTTACACACAATTTTTATTTTTTTATTTTTTTTTGGAGACAAGCCTATACTTACTTTTAATTTTCTGTCTCCCTATGAAAAAAAATGTTGCAAAAACATATATACTATTACTTGTTGTCATTAATTAAAAGTTTATCGGAAATCATGATATTAAGAATAATAGAGGTAACTTTTGAGACACGGAGTTATAATTAATGCAATTTAGGATTTGGAAATTGTATGGTTAGTTGACCTAAATAAGTGCCATCTTCTGCAATTAATGCACAATTAATTCTTTACTGGAAAATAAGACGGAAAGATGGGTTAGGGCTAACCGGCTATGGGCGGCGACAATATTTGTGAAAGAATTAACCATGTATACGGTATGGGGAGTAGTGTTATTTATACTCCAAATTTTGTTAATCTTACACCACTTACCTTTTTAAATTCACAAGGTGACCATAATATCCTTTATCACTCTAATTAATTTTTGGCATAAATAGAACTATAAAAAAACTCCAATAAATATTTTCCATTTTAACAAATATAATTTCATAATATGAAAATTCGTTTTTCTTTCAATTACTTTTTTTCTCAATTTAATATCAATAACATTTTTTCCTAATTTGACGTGTATGTAAAATGTGACACATTATTATATTACAATCTACTTTCAAAAAAAAAAATTCTATTATATTAAATGATATCATATTCAATATTTGTTTTATATTTTAATATAAAATCATGTCATTTGTGTTCTAGATCTCATTTAAATTTTAGTTCGTTTTTTATTAGCTAATGTGTCATAACTTCTCAACTTTTTGATTAAAAAAATATTTTTGAAATTATTTCCGATTAATTAAATCATAATTTTTCTTGAGTTCAAAGTTTCTTTCATTTAAAAGAAAATAACATTGAATCGAAACTCCATACATTTAAAAGTTCTGAAATAGTTTAAATTTAATAAATTTTAGAATTTTTTGACATTTTTATTATTCATTAAATTTAATTTAAATTTTATAATTCTAAAATTATTATTCTATTTTTATTGAAAATTAGAGAAATTATTGCACAAGATGAAATAATTTAAATATTAAAATAGATTTAAATAAAATTAATAATATTAAATAATATTGAAGATATTATATTATCATTTAATAAGTATACACATTATAAGGACATAAATATTGGCATGCTGTAAAAAATATTATTGGTTATAGTACATTAATGGGAAAAAGTAAAAGAAATAAAGTAAAAAAATCATGTTATAAAATTTTATGAATAAAGTTCATGGATATTTACAAGATTTTTTATTGGGTGTATTTATGGAAAAAAATTGATTAGAAAGATAAAGGATATTATGGTCATTTTATGAATTTAAAAATTAGGTTGGAGTGTGATTAACAAAATTTGGAGTATAAATAACACTCTCCATACAATATATATGTTATTGTTTTCTAATGTTTTTATAATTTGTCTAAAATTTAAAATTTACCCCCTTTCGATACTTTAAATCAAATAATCACATAGTACCTTTTATATTTTGATTTTCAGCTCGATGTCTGATTCTTATAATTGTATTATAATTTACATAAAATTTCCTATGAAATCGTGCCATGGTTCAATTTTGATATGGATTTCCATTCAATAAAAAAATGATATTTATGAGACCTATGATTTATATATACTACCTCTATCGCATGGAAAATCCCATAAATTTAAGCATTAATCGTGTACTCACGTAAATGGGAAGTTAATTAAAAGGAGCAATACATCATACATGTTAGCCAAAATCAAAACTCAAACGCGAATATAACATAAATAATATATACAAAGAGCAAATAATGTTGACAGTATTGTAGTATAGCGAATAAGTATATACTGAACAATATAAATCGAGCGAATAAGAAAACAATCAAGCAAACCGAGGCATGTAACTAGTACAGTTTCCTTAAAAAAGATTCGTCTCCTCCGAAGTATTCTTCGAGGATTACATGGACGTCTGTTTCTCAGGATATAACAGAGAAACCTTGTAAACACCTAGCACGAAAGCACTACACTGGAAAACCGAGAGTGTACCTGAACAAAACCACGACGGAACAGAAGCGCAGGGGCAAAGCAGCAAACGGAAACGAAGTACATAAATAGAGAGGGATCCGAAAATAGTGTGTTTTGAAGGACTTGCATGTTTTGTTTTTGTTTTTTTTTTGTTTTTTTCAATTTTTGATCACGTTACAGTAAATTTCATTTTTATGACTGTTACTTGAATATTATTTTTATTATTTGTCATTTAACTTGTATGTTCTTTCCATTTTTTATATTTTTTTTCGAGTTTATCATGTTTTTCAATCATAAAAAGATTGAAAATGAAAATAAATTCAAGTTAAATGATAAAAAATTAAAATTATATGCAGGTTACATGACTAAAGTTGAAATTCAACATAGCAAAATTAGAAATGAAAAAAAAACATGCAAGTTATATGATTGAAAATAAAAATTAATCATTAATAGAACCAAAAATGAAAAAATACAAATAATTGAACCAAAATGTGGTTCTCCAAAAAAAATTACAACTCGAATTTCATGTGGTGTACGGGTCTGGGCTTTATGGATTGGCCCATCACTGTTGAGTTTCGTGGGCTGAGCCTCATGGACCGGATTAAATTGTTAGGCCTGATTCATCCAAACCAGTCAAAATTGGGCCAAAAGCCCGATAATTTATTTGTAACGCTATTCTATATGTCTATCAGATATTTTCCAAAATACACACATTACTGAATTGATGTAATTAGAACAACTAGTCAGTGTCTTTTCATCAACCGATATTTTTTAAAGATTTAGAAAGTATTTAAAAGATTGAAAAAAAATACTATAATTAAATTTTGCATCATAATTAATAGTGAACATAAAGTAAATGTACACCAAGTAATTCTAATTTCAGCACACTTGACATCGGAATAGGCCAAAATTAAGCATTTTTTAAAAAAAAAAACTTATAATAAGCTATTGAGTCAAGTGAATTTTCCATCCCTATATAACATATCATGTTTGATTACATGAAATTAATTTGTATATATGATTCGTATGAATCTTTTGCCATCCCTATTTGTATTATTGTCTGGGCATCTCCAATGCAACACCATTTTGTTGTATTACGCCAAAATGGTGTTGAATTCTTTGCTCCAACTTAGCGCTATTTTCAACGTCAGGTTGGAGCAAAGCTACAGTTTGGTCTAACAATGTAGCTTTGACGCTAACTTTTTTTTTTTTTTGATTTTTTTTTGTTTCTACTTTATTCTTTAATTATTTAAATAAATAAAATTAAAATTTATAAATTAAATAATGAGTTTAAATATTTAAATAAATAAAATAAAATATTTAAATTTTTTTAAAATTATTCTGAAAATATTTGTAATTAAAATTTTTAATTCATTAATATTTCTACGTAGAAAATATTATTTTAGATATTATTGATATTTTAATTATCGTGTTTAAAAATATTTTGTGGAATAAATTAGTTGTTGAAAATAAAATAATAGAGAATATTTCGAGAATATTCTTTTTAGTGTAAAGTTTAGAATTAATGGGGTGGAGATGAATTTTGAATTTGGTGCAGGAATTACACTATTTTAAAGTTAGTGTGACACCAAGATAGCGTAATGAGTTGGAGATGACCTGAATACAAGGCTCAAACAAACAAATGAAAAAATCCAAAATTTATATATGTTTTTTTGGAAAATTGTATTTATATATATATATAAAAAAAAAATAATTAATTTAATCAAGTGACCTGTCATAATAATTTATTCATATCAGTTTGTACGTCCGAGAGGTTATAAATGAAGATGGGCCGGATTTGGTCATAGTCAAACGTGAGTGTGAGTTTATATTATATTGGAAGAAACACTGTCACTGATATTTGCATTAGATATATATTTGGGTTGCATTATCGTGCGGACATTTTAATGTATGTAAAATAGTAATGATGACCCTCATATTAATTTTTTGTTTTGTAATAAGATGTTCGCAAAGGATGGATCGATGTTACCATCAAGGTAGCACTCCCAAATTGATATGAACGGTCCAAATCAAATCAACAGATCACATTATTTGATTTGCAAACTAATCTGGTCCGTCCAGATCAGTTTTTAAGTGTTAC
The DNA here is from genome assembly GCF_033568475.1 of Henckelia pumila. Lineage (NCBI taxonomy): Eukaryota > Viridiplantae > Streptophyta > Magnoliopsida > Lamiales > Gesneriaceae > Henckelia > Henckelia pumila. Next base: position 103,029,941 of record NC_133120.1, on the reverse strand, counting down.
CTTGAAGATAACACGTACAGATCTGTTCACACAAGCGTTTAACCAAAAAAAAAAAGTACTTATGTTTGAATAGACTCATCCTATGGTCAAATGTTGCGATTGGGACTAGACTTCTTGGGTGACACAGAGTCCATGAAATTCGTACTTTGAACTCAGTGAATCAGTCGTCTCTCCTTGGATTTCTTCAAGCTCAGCGAATGCCAGCACCGACAATAAACATCTTTCAAAGTTTGGTCTTAATTACTGTATGTATATATTTTGAGAAAAATAATTTTATGGAACTAAAGATATATAGGGTTTGAATTATTTTGAATCGATACTATTACATTATATTTCGTCTGATATTTTTAAGGATAATCATCATAATTAAGTATATGAAGCATTTCAATTTTTTTTTAAAATTTTTTGTACTGATGATTTAGAATCTAATAAAACACATGCAGGAGTATTAATTGATTCCTAAAAAATTTTGAGTAAGAGCCGCCGCAGCTTTATGTGGTGAATTGACATAAACATCTTTCACAGATCACAAATTGAAAGAAACATGAACTTCAAAACCCAAATAAAACAAAAAAAATTCCCACCTGAAGTTGTATATATATATAAAAAAAACAATTGGCATCAGCCGAAATTACATATTTTAGTAATTTCAGGTTTAGTCAAAGAAATGCAAAGGTTAGCGATTTCAAATTTAATTTCTCCATTCAAAAACCCATTATGTTGTTTCAAAAAATTGTTGTATTATAAATGAATTATACAAAATATAATCCACATCGATACAAGCATCGTTTTCCAAATATTATCGAGTTGTCGAAACTAAACGTTGCAAATTACTACATTTTACATAATATTTTTACACACACACACACACACACACACAAACACAAACACATACATAATATGTAAAATATATATAACATGTGTCCACATATGTATACATTAAGGACCGGCTAATAAAAGATTTGGACAGGTTGACAAATGACAGAGTCAATGTCTCTAACACTTATCTAATCACAATCAATTTGAAAGATCTGAGAACTGTTAACACTTAATTGTGTGTCTTACTAATTCCAAACTCCAGTTAATATTAAATTAGATTAAATTGTGGGTTCACCTAACATGGCCATGCATTGCCAATCCTAGAAACAACCAACCGCAACTACCTATTGAAATCTCAATAATACAATCAATAATCTCAATTTTACAATTTTTTTTTAATAATGGGACATAATTAATTTCATTCTAACTTTGCTAATTTAGTACTCCACATCTTTTCCAAAAGTATATCTTACAAATACTTCGAGAATTTTCCTTCAAGCTTACTAATTTTTCATTCCTTTGCTTCTTTTAAACTTTTTCCCAAGTTATATAACATGAAGATCATGGTACGTATACGATGGATATATCCTATATTAAAAAAAAAATTAACGGATAATAATGAATAATGATATGCATGTAGTAATTAATAATTTTTAATGAACAACGAGCATATATGCCATCAAATTTCAGCTTTATTATATTATTATTGGTTTTTTTTAAAAAAATGTAATTTAGTACATTTATGTGACAATAAAATGATGTTGATGTGAAATTGAGTGCCCCTCTTACACTTTCATGACAAAAGATAAACTCACTAAATAAATGAAAAAATTGCCAAAAAATTATAATAAAAGAGACGTGTCATGTTATAAAACTCAATCTTGATAACATGATAAACTAAAATCGTAAAGAGCCAAATATAAAAGACGAAAAAAGTAATTCTGCCTACAATTGTAATTATTGTTATCGAGCACGTATCGAGATATCTTAGGCACTAGTGTATGAAGACTCACAAAAAGTATGTCTAAATCTCAATTGTTATTTGTTTTTAATGAAACAAACATTTGATGTCATCAAATCTTTTCATGATGGATTATTGTTGGCATAAAGGACTTTGAATTTAGCCACTATATATAAATTGATTATATGGGTCTATGCACATGTTATGTTGGATGAATTTTTTTGGAGATTAAAGTTTGAAAAGATTGCTTGAAATCAAGTTTAAGATGCTTCGAGAGTAGAAGACATTAAGAAGAGTAGGGACTCGCTTGCTTCATCGAGTTGGTTTCCAATTGGAAGTTAAATTTGGTGATTATCTGCCAATGGATTCTTGCTAGGTACTAAAGAAACATGGACTTGATTGTTAGGTGTGAAGATATTTAACCCCTTATTAATATTTTTTTTTTACCTATAGCTATTTAATTCATTTAACTCGTTATTAATTTCCTTTAATTTTATGAATAAAACATTTTAATTATTTTATTAATTGTATAGATAGAACTTAACCGTATTATATTGATTTCGAAATAAAAAAGTATCTTACACATTTTTGAAAATTAAAAATTGTAAACTATAATTAACCTAGAATGATTCCGAAATGAACTGAGGCCGTAGTAATTGCCTTCTGTGCAACGCAAATATTTAGAACCGACAAAAAACTAATTCGAAAATTATTATTTTTGCAATAAATTTAATAATTTGTGAAAGAACATGTTGTGCACATGTCTTTTAAATTATTTTCTTATTGCATTCAATTTCTATATTTATAGATTTTCCTTTCTTAGAACATGTTTTAAAATTGGTAATATCAGATATATCTTGATTCGAAATATATGATTTCTGATGATATATTGTTTCCATGCTTTGTAGGTTCTTATTTATGGAAACATATTGAAGATCTATTTATAGGAGTGCTTGGACCGATCAGATTGTACAACAACGAGATAGAGAGATCAAGAAAGTGAAACATAGAGAGCAAAATACATAGAAAAAGTACTGCATAAATTCTAGAGTATTGAAGTTCGATCATTGAAGAATTTCTGAAGAGATACTACTGCTACGTTGTGTTGCCGAGTAGTGTTGGAAACACTGAAGAACACACGAGTGAAGTGTTGTTCAGAAAGTGTTTCTTTGGTTTTCGTTTTTCGGTTTAGAACTTCCTATTGGGTTATTATTCTAATTCTTACTAGTTTTTAGGAAGTCTTTTATTTTCTCAATTTGTTGAGAAAAGTAGTTTTTCATAAAACAATCTCTAGTTGGTTTTTTGTAAACTGATTTGATTTTCTAGTGATTATTTCACCATGAGGCATTGTACAAGTACTTAGTACTTGTGCATAATTATTTTTGTGTTATTTACTTTTACTGTTAGTTAATTATTCTACTGCATAATGTTATCGTGAAGTGTTGACAACACAGAAAGATAACACACACTCGAAAAGTTATTTCTGGTATTTCTGTGATTTCATACTGTCCAAACCTTACAATCAGTATCAGAGACATTCACTTGACGATACTAAGTGTGATTCTGTTTTTGTGTTTGACATGACATCACAATGGAGATACCTTATTCAGGAACTGCTCAACGCCCTCCAATCTTGGATGGATCCAACTATTCTATCTGGAAAGTAAGGATGCGTGTCTACATCAAATCGATTGATGAAAAGGCATGGCAGCGTGTGCTACAAGGATGGAATCCACCAAGGAGAACTGATGGAGAAGGAGATTTTCTCCTCAAACCAGAAATAGAATGGACTGCCGATGAAACTGCTGCTTCGAATATGAACAACAAAGCTCTTAATGCTATATTTACTTCTCTTGATTCTAATATGTTTTCACTGGTCACTAACTGTGTATGTGCTAAACAGGCTTGGAAAAAACTTCAAATGCACTGTGAAGGATCATAAAGTGTGCGTCGAACCAAAAGAAGGATTCTCACTACTCAGTTTGAAAATCTGAGAATGGAAAAGAGTGAGACAATTGATGATTATGAACGCCGCTTGAGGAAGATCGAGAATGAGGCAATTGATCTTGGTGATGCTATTTCAAATGAACGCTTGGTGAGCAAAGTGTTGAGATCACTGCCAGAAAGATTTCAAATGAAGATTTGTGCCATTGATGAATCAAAAGACACATCAATTCTGGGATTGGATGAATTGATGAGTTCACTTCGAACATATGAGTTAGAGATGAATTTTGGAAAAAAGGTCAAAGGTAAGTCTATTGCACTTCAAGTTTCTAATGACTCATACAATGATTTTGTTGATCTGACACAGGGAGTCAACGAGTCTGATGATTCAATCGCCTTTCTTACCAAACAATTTGGTAACTACTTGAAGAGAATGAGAGATTATAAGAAACCTGGTCAGAAACCCAAAGTTTTGAATGCTCCTACTGTTGGAAAATCATTGAGGATATGCGGACCAGAACAGAATACCATCCCTTCAAAGAGTCAAAATCACTTTCAGAAAGAAGGAAAAACACTGAATATCTCAAAGAAGTTTGAATCTGTGAAATGTCATGAGTGCACAGGCTTCGGTCACTATGCTAATGAGTGCCCAACCAGACTTCGCAAAGGAATGTGTGCTTCCCTAAGTGATGATGAATATAAGGAAGGAACAGAACAAGGAGAAGAAGAGACTCACAATGCTCTTTCAGTTTTGGTGCTGCAGAAGAAACACAGTGTTATCACAGGTGTCACAACACTTGGTCACAACACTGACCAAAAGGTACTGTGTCTGAATGCATCTGTTTCTGGAGACTCAAATCAGGAAGCTGGTGAAGTAGAACTTTCTTGGGATAATGCTCAGAAGATGTATGAAGAATTGTATAATGACTGGATATTAAGGAACAAGACAAATTCTGCTTTAACAAAAGAGAACAGTGAACTGAAAGCTTCAGTGGCTAGACTTGAAGTTGTTCTGAGCAAGAAGGATTTAGAACTAGGCAAGGTCAAAGAAGAGCTTGGAAGAGCCAATGCAACTCTCGCAAAGTATAATTCAAGCAAGACCAAGTTGGATTCAATTCTGATGATGGGAAAAGATGATAGAGCTGTTCTAAGATTTCATAATAGCAAGTTTGAAGTTGGGGAGTCGTCACAAACTGTTTTTGTCAAAGAAAACAATAACTCTGGTAGTGTTCCAATTGCAATTCCAAAGAAAAAACCAATTACATTGAAGGCACAAGCTCCTATTCAGAGGAAAAAACAAAGGAAGCGTAAGTTTGTTTGTCATTACTGTAACAAACAAGGTCACATCAAGCCTTACTGTTATAAGCTCAGGTATGACTATATGTACTGGAATACCAGACAAGTGTTGTCATCAGTGTTGCCAACACTGAACCAGAACACTGCCAGGATGAAAAATACTGAGAAAAAGTTTTGGGTACCAAAAGCTAAATCCAGTTGTAATGTTGTTTATACTACCTTGAAAACTAATGTTGCAGGTCATTGGTACTTCGACAGTGGCAGTTCACGCCACTTGACAGGATTGAAGAAGTATCTTTCTGACTATGTTGAACAGGATAAAGGAAAAGTGAAATATGGAAGAGGAGTCAATGGAAAGATTGTTGGAAAAGGAACTTTGAATGTAGAAGGACTGCCTAAGCTTCACAATGTTCTGCATGTTGAAGGATTAAATGTTAATCTTATTAGCATTAGTCAACTTTGTGATGATGATCTTTATGTTAAATTTGATAAGAATTTATGTCAAGTATTTGATAAGAGTAATTCGTGTGTTTTGACAGGGTCTAGATCATCGGAAAACTGTTATCAACTTGGAGAGGAACTTGCTTGCAAATTTACCAAGGTTAATGATTTGAATTTATGGCATCAAAAGTTGGGACATGCCAACTTCAAAGCATTGAAAAAACTGAGCCAGTATGATGCTGTACGTGGGATGCCAAATTTAACTTTTGGAGTTCCATATGTGTGTGGAGACTGTAAAAAAGGTAAGCAAACTTGTGTGTCACATCCAGTGTTACAACACTGTGGGACAACACGATGTCTTGAACTCCTACACATAGACTTAATGGGACCTATGGAGGTTGAAAGCTGTGGAGGTAAGAGGTATTCATTTGTGTGTGTTGATGATTTTTCAAGGTACTCATGGGTAAGTTTTTTAAGAGAAAAGTCTGAAACTTTCGATGCTTTCAAAAAATTGATAAAGCATATCACTAATCTGTTTGCTTTGAAGGTTATCAGGATTCGAACTGACCATGGTAAGGAATTTGAAAACTCATTGTTTGATCAATTCTGTGAAAAGGAAGGTATATCACATGAATATTCAGCACCTAAAACACCTCAGCAGAATGGCATTGCCGAAAGGAAAAACAGAACCCTCCAAGAGATGGCAAGGGTTATGTTAAGCTCCAAAAATATTGCAAAAAGATTTTGGGCTGAGGCTTTAAATAATGCATGTCACATATCCAATAGGGTATATTTAAGGAAAGGTTCTACTATGACATCCTATGAAATTCTCATGGGAAAGAGGCCTAACCTTAAATATTTTCATATTTTTGGATGCATATGTTATGTTTTGAATGACAGGATGTAGTTGGCTAAGTTTGATTCAAAAAGCGATAAGTGTCTATTTCTTGGATATGCTTTGAATAGTCGAGCTTATCGTGTGTTTAACTTGAAAACTAGAATTATCATTGAATCTATTAATGTGGTATTTGATGATTATGCTGATCTGAAGGGGAAAACAATTGAAGACAATATTGATGATCTGCTAGATACTGTCTCTTCAAAGACTGATTCCAGTGTTGTCAATAGTGTGGTCCCTCCTGAAAAATCACCCAGCACAACACTGAGTCCAACACTGAATATGAATGAACAAAGTATAGAAGAACAGGATGATTTTGAAGATGAAATACGAGATGCTGGACATGATGTACCTAGCAAGATTCAGAAAAACCATCCTACTTCACAAATCATAGGAGATGCACAAGGAAGGATGCAGACCCGAAGAAAGGAAAAAGTTGATTATCAAAAGATGAGTGGGTTGGTGTGCATGACTTCCGCATACTCTCAGGTAAGACATTTTTGCTTTGTGTCTAGTATTGAACCAAAAAATGTTGGTGAGGCTTTAAAAGACGAGTTTTGGGTCAATGCTATGCATGATGAACTTGAACAATTTTTTAGAAATGATGTATGGATCTTAGTTCCTCCACCTGATCATAGTAATATCATTGGAACAAAGTGGATTTTTAAGAACAAAACTGATGAATCAGGAAATATTGTAAGGAACAAGGCTAGGTTGGTAGCTCAAGGGTGTACACAAGTTGAGGGGGTGGACTTTGATGAAACTTTCGCTCCTGTAGCCCGAATAGAATCTGTTAGATTATTGTTGGCTATTGCATGTCACATGAAAATGAAAATTTTTCAAATGGATGTAAAAATCGCATTTTTGAATGGAATTTTGAGTGAAGAAGTTTATGTAAGACAACCTAAGGGATTCGAAGATCCACATCATCTTGATCATGTTTATAAGTTGAAAAAAGCCTTATATGGATTGAAACAAGCACCTCGTGCTTGGTATGGAAGGCTCACAGAATATTTGCTTGACATTGGATTCAAAAGAGGTGAGGTGGATAAAACACTTTTTGTTCAAAAAGTACAAGGTAACATTCTTATCTGTCAAATCTATGTTGATGACATAATTTTCTGTGCTTCATCTCAAAATCTTGTGAATGATTTTGTTGAAAGCATGACTGTTACCTTTGAAATGAGCATGGTAGGTGAGTTGAATTACTTTCTAGGATTACAAGTGAAACAAATGAGTGATGGAATCTTTTTGTGTCAAAGCAAATATGCTAAGAATTTGGTGAAGAGGTTTTGTACTGATCATGTTAGACATATGAAAACACCAATGGGAACTAATGAAAAACTATGCAAAGACAGTGTTGCTGACAGTGTTGACAACACTTTGTACAGAAGCATAATTGGAAGTTTGCTATATTTGAGTGCAAGTCAACCTGATATTATGTTCAGTGTGTGTTTGTGTGCCCGATATCAATCTGATCCTAAATTCACAAATATGAAAGCTGTAAAACGAATTTTGAAGTATGTTGCAGGCACTTTAGACTTAGGGTTATGGTACACTAAAGAAACCAATACTAATTTGGTAGGCTATAGTGATGCTGATTGGGCAGGAGATGTTGATGAGAGGAAAAGCACCACGGGTGGTTGTTTTTATTTGGATAACAACTTGGTTTCATGGTATAGTAGGAAGCACAACTGTGTGTCACTTTCCATTGCTGAATCCGAATATGTGGCAGCGGGAAGTTGTTGTTTTCAATTCATTTGGATGAATCAAATGCTACAAGACTATGGTTTTAAAAGTGAAACACCAATTGTGTACTGTGATAACTCAAGTGCTATAGATATATCAAAAAACCCAGTACAACACTCTCGAACTAAACACATTGACATAAGACATCACTTCATTCGAGATTTAGTTGAGAAAGACATGATCCATATGGAGTTTGTTGGGACCAATAACCAACTGGCCGATATTTTTACAAAAGCATTAAACTTCGAGAGATTCTCCAGTCTTAGGAAATCTCTCAACATGTGTTCTTTATAAGCACTCACGGTTGCTGTCCTTAAGTGTTTCCAACACTGACGGACAATACCAAACATGCATGTGCATTTTTAGGACTTTAGGCATACTGCATATTCATATTGTTCTAGTTATTATTTCGCCATGAGGCATTGTACAAGTACTTAGTACTTGTGCATAATTATTTTTGTGTTATTTACTTTTACTGTTAGTTAATTATTCTGCTGCATAATATTATCGTGAAGTGTTGACAACACTAAAAGATAACACACACTCAAAAAGTTATTTCTGGTATTTATGTGATTTCATATTGTCCAAACCTTACAATTTGTCTGTGTTAATTAACTGCTCTGTACTCAGAAAGAGATACTGTAATAGAGTTTATTTTATTTTTAAAGAAAAGCTTTTCTTGACAAGTCTCAAATCTCAATAGATCTAAAGATGAATATGGTCATAAAATAATTCGAATAATTAATAAATATCTCAGTGTCAATAATCCTTATGTTTTGTGACAAAAAGAGGGTGAAAACACCGACCAAATGAAGAAGCAAGATCCGAAGTTCACTCCATTAAAATGAAATTAATTAAAGACTAATTTAACTGTTATCCACTTAGCTGTCCAGATGCAATTATCAATTGAAATTAATAATCAATTCTTTTTTAAAGGATATGTCAACCTGAATTTAATCATGAATCCATCAGCAGATGTGGCATTACAACAATATCTTCGATCATCCGTCTGTGACAGTAACTACTTTTTGTACACGCGTTATTGAGAGTTAATATGCTGTTCAAAAACAGTATAATTTTAAATATATTAATATATATATATATATATATATATATATATATATATATTTTCTTGGATTTAAGAATTAAGATGCTACGGACAACCTGGGAATTCCTCAAATATCTCAGAAATTGTGAAACAACTTTGTAGTTGTCACGTCTCGTGACTTATTTTAGTAATTATATACAAAAATGGTGTCCCTCTACTCTCTAGTGGCTGTCACGTCCCGTGAGATCGAGCCTAGCTAGGCACTAGGCAGGTTTTAATTTTTCATATTTTTGGAAATTAAATTCTGATCATAGCTACCTAGCTAGCGTACGTCCAAGCAGTAATATATAACATCGAGATTTTTCTTATAATTAATTTATTATTTTTACTTTGTCACATGTTTGTTTTCTATGTACGCGCAGGCTTTAGAGTTTACTGTTTAGAGTACGCGCGTAAGATAAACGAGCTGCCACACTACAAGAAATATATATATATATAAATTTTCAATTATCATGTTAACTTATTAAGGGGAAAAAGTCAAATTGATCTTTTTAATTTTACGTATTTTTTTTTAGTCTTATAACTAATTAAACTTAGATACTGGTCCTCTAGTTTTGATATGTTGGATATTTTGGATTTTTTTATTATTTATTGTAGTGTCTAATTTTAACTAAAAATTATTGATTAAATTGTAAAATCCAATAATCCAATAAATTTGAGGACTTTCAATTTGGTGAGAAATAATCTCAGTGAAATGTTATTTAAAATTCCGTCATATCAAACGAAATTATACATTTTCATTTAAAAAATAGCAAACTCAGAAATCGGGACAATGAACGCAAAAAAATATGATAAATTCTCCAAATTTGTTGCCATATGATCGAATTTTATAATCTAGTCAGCATTTTTCAACTAAATGAAACTGGATACTTAGATTAAAATAGGATCAAAACAGTCAAAATTTAAAATTTAGCGAACCAATACCAATTTCGACTAGTTATTGAACAAAAATAAAAAATAAGTAAAATTACAGGACTAAAATGGTTTTTTTTTCCTCATGTTAATGTATAGGTAAACTTATAACATAAAAAATGTGCACATTGAATGTCAATATCGTTTGAAACTTTAATAATATTTTTTCCTCCAGATCTTTGAGTCTGTCTACAAATTCCTTTGATCTACGTCAATCTTGTTGGTTTGGTGACTACTAGAATGATGTAATCAATCAACACCCTAAACCTTAAGAAACAAATGTTTCAAGATAACGAAGAGAAAGAAAAAACGAGAGAATTTTACATGATATTGTGATTTAATTTGTTCAAATATCTTATATTGATCTCTTTTGTCAAACAAGATTTGTTCTTTTATAGGGACTTTCTCAAATATAGATGTATATTGAGTCGTGTAAACCTAACTCATAAAAACTTACACACATGTTTTTACGTAAATTCTTGTAATTATAATATATATGTATATATGAATGAACTGGTCATGTGTACGGAATCATGGCTTCTTTGTAACTCGATTATTATATTATATGGTGGTAGTCACCCCACCCATTAATTTTCTTCCAACAAATTAATGGTCCGTTACGTTGATCACCCTTTCACGTTTTTGTATCACGTTACTAAACTTGTCTGATGCGATTATCACAAAATGACTACCCGGGGGTGAGAAAACTCTCGGGCGGAAAAGATAGGTGAATGATCGTACTCCAGAGAGTGAGTCCTCTCTTGCTTTTATAATGGCCCCCTTGGGCTTTCAATGATTACTGGGTATGGGCTGACTGACGGCTTTTAGGGTGATGGAACGGCCATCACGTGTGATTTAGACATCCGTAGTTCCAGAAAAAAGCCCACTCCGTTAGAGCATGGTCCATAATGATTTGGTCGGGGATTTGCTCCTGGCACACTCCAAGCAGACGTGGCTGTTTCCTAGCCACCCGAACCTCCCGGGGTCTCCCGAGTGCTTATACTCTCCGGGTTATATCACCACACCCTAAAGATAGTCGGGCTAGGACTTGCTCCGCTGTCCTGACCACCCGGGGTTTTGGCCACCCGGGGTATCCTACTAGGATATCATCACACTCCCTAAAGATAGTCGGGCTAGGACCTGCTCCGCTGTCCCGACCACCCGGGGTATCCTACTAGGATTCATCACACACCCTAAAGATAGTCGGGCTAGGACCTACACCGCTGTCCCGACCACCCGGCTTGCAGGGTACCACCCGGGGTTTTGGCCACCCGGGGTATCCTACTAGGATATCATCACACTCCCTAAAAATAGTCGGGCTAGGACCTGCTCCGCTGTCCCGACCACCCGGCTTGCAGGGTACTACCCGGGGTTTTGGCCACCCGGGGTATCCTACTAGGATATCACCACACTCCCAGCTGATCTAGCGGTGACCCTATCCTTACGTCAGCCCTAAACGCTTCGTACTGCGTATGTCAGAGATTCTGTCAGAGGTCGTTTCAGCTTCTGGAGCACGCTACTATCATCTGTGCCGTTGAATTCAAAATAAACGACTCAGATTGCTTTTGGCCCTCTCGAGTATTTAATCCGCATGACCCCCATTATTTTACTCATCGTCTTTCTTCCTGCACGATCGTCTTCCGGATTTCCGCTCCTTTCTTCTGCTTCCCTCACCCGTTCCTTTGCCATTTCTTATTTGCTCTTTAAACTGTAAGTTCCTTTTTCTCTTATGTCTACCGGTACCTCCTTCACCTCTGGGGCGAATGCCAAAGGCTCGCCCAGAGATGAAGTGCCAAGCGGTAGTTCGAGCGATGCTCGCTCCGCCTCTGCTCTTCCTTCCCGGCCGCGTTTTTCTAGAAAAACCTCCCGTTCTAAAACTTCCGCGGCTTCATCTTCCTACATGAAGGGAAAAGACAAGAAGAAAGTTAAGAACCCTACGCCCCTTTCCTCTGCCTCTCCACCCTAGGTTGGTATACTTATCTTCCCATCACTCTATCTCAAGGTGTTGCGGAGGAATTACGTGGTTCAGGGGAAATCCCCTTGTCGTATTCGCTATTCCGCCCGTTACCAGGGAGCACCCCCGACACCCCTCCGGCAGGCTGTTATACCTTCTTTCGAGACCAAATCCGCAGTGGTTTTCGATTTCCTATTCCTCCCTTCTATCTGGCAGTTGCCGATTTCTTCAGAGTTCCTGTCAACCAATTCCACCCCAACTCCTTCCGCATTATGGCATCTACCTACATTCTTTTTAAAATGCATAATTTAGCTATCACCCCTCTCGTGCTTCATTATTTTTTTACCTGCCGATATAACAAAGGGGCCTTTTCCTTAGCTGCCCGGCTAAACGCCCGTTTTCTTACTGATATTCCCTCTTCTTTGAAGGGATGGAAAGAAAGGTATTTTTTCATCCGTCCCCCGGCGCCTTTTGTTTTTAGGACTGGGTTCCTGTCCAGTCTTCCCCCGCAACCTGAGCTCCCTGACCATTATAAAGTCGAGGAGCCTTATGTTCGCAGCCTGGCCTTAGTGGGCAATAAAAATTTCTCTTCTCTTGTCCTTTTAACAAACGAGAACATGATAACCTACGGGTTGAGTACCCGGGTGGAAGATCCCCTTAACCAGGTGATCGATGCATATGGTGCCCCGGGAGCTCAACCTGGTAATTTTTGCTTTCCTACTTTTGGTTCCCCTTTTCTTTTTTTTTTTTCTTTTTTTTTAAATATCTTGAATTGATATGCTTCTTTTGGTGTAGATTCGTCCGATATGATGAGGGAGGAGTTTGCTCGCCGGGCTGCAGAGAGGCAAGCCGCTAAAGCCAAAGCCCAGGCTTTGGCTGAGAAGAGGAAAAAAGCTCGGGAAGAAGAAGAGAGCCGCTCTATTTTACCCAGCCCCCAATGTCCGCCTGTCTGTGCAACTATTCTCCCGGTCCAGACTATCCTGCCCGGTGCTTTTCCCCTTCTTACGGCCCAGGGGGTCTCCGAATGCCGAGATATGGGATTGACTGCTCCCCAGTCGGAATCTCAGATGCAGCTGTCTTTGTCCGCCGAGGATTTGGAGGACGTGATACCCTTGTCTCAGCGTAAGAGAAAAGCTACCCGGGAACCAGATATGATCATTCTATCTGACGCGGAGGATGCTGTTAAGAAAGACAGGCCCCTGGTGACGAGCTGGGACATTCAACCATCCAGTATGGAGCATTGGGTTGTGCTTGGGGAAACCGAGTAAAGCCTTATACCTGGAACTCGCGGTTTCCCCTCTTCCTTATAGGGACTACCTCCTCTAAGGCTGCTGCGGTCCAAAGTTTGTTGTCTTCTGATGAACGGACTTCCCTGTCGGTGAGGGGTGTTACCTCTAAGTTCTCGGAAGGCATCTCTCATGCCTATACGGTGCGTCTAGATCTCGTACTTTATTACCACCATTCTCTTTCTTTGGTTTTAATTCATATTCGTTTTACAGGGTTTATGCATGTTGGCCAACGCCCTGGAGGAGATGAACTCTACCCTTAACCGGGAAAGAGAAAAAAGTCATGCCTTTGAGGAGCACATGACCCAACTCCGGCTACGAGCCGCAAGCATTCAGGAGATGCATGAAGCAGAGATGCGCTCTGCTGTAGAGAGCTCTCGGGCGGAGGTTACTCAAGTGCAGGAGGAGTTGCGAAAGAAGCTATCAGATGCCCAGGACCAGTACTCAAGGGAAATTACATCCCTTCGGTCCCAACTAGAGGAGATGTCGGGAGACCTACGCCAGACCCAGGAAGAAAATGGTGTAGCCCAGCGAAGGGCGAAAGGACTCCAACTCTCTGCAGAGAAAATGCAGGCTATGCTGACCGTGGCCCGCACCGAGGCAGATATGTATCATTCCGTGGCCTCGAACACTATCCAAGCTTTGGAGGCACGGTCGAGTTCTGAGGCTGACTGGAAACAGTCTTTCCTTTCTTCTCAAGAGTTCGAAAAAATAGTAATAGATAGGTCCTTTGAATATTTTACCCAAGGTTTTGATCTTTGTTCAGTGCAATATGAGGAGGCCGGGCTAGTTCAGCAGGGGTTCCTGATCTTAACCAGGCCATTGCTTCTCTGCCTTCTGGGCCAACGGGCAAGGGAGAAGAACCTCGGTAGAAAACAGCCTTGCCCTAGATTTTAATCCATAGACTTTGATTTTTCTTTTTCAGTAGATACTTTTTGTAAGCTGCCTTTTGTAATTTTTCCCTTATTTGAATGACAGATTTTTCTTTATTCTAAAAAGCTTTTTATTCTTGCATGTTCCTTTGTTATGAGCTTGTAATGTTTAAGGAAAACCGTTCGTTTTTCATTGTATAGTGGATAATGATTTACCGCGCTCTTGAATTATCCCGGGCATTTGAGTACCAGGGTGGTAGATCACCTGGGTTTACTGTGGTGCCAGGGTGGCGGATCACCTGAACTTACAGTGCTCGTAAATTACCACGGGCGTTTGAGTACCAGGGTGGTAGATCACCTGGGTTTACTGTGGTGCCAGGGTGGCGGATCACCTGGACTTACAGTGCTCGTGAATTACCACGGGCATTTGAGTACCAGGGTGGTAGATCACCTGGGTTTACTGTGGTGCCAGGGTGGCGGATCACCTGGACTTACAGTGCTCGTGAATTACCACGGGCATTTGAGTACCAGGGTGGTAGATCACCTGGGTTTACTGTGGTGCCAGGGTGGCGGATCACCTGGACTTATTGTGTTCGTGCTTATAATAAATACAAACATACTTTTTATATAACCGACAGAAACATAATTTACAGGTGCGTTTTGCACTTTCAAGAGTAATAAGACTTAAGATGCACCGTGTTCCAGGGCCTTTGTAGGGCCTTGCCCCGGCTGTCTTCTAAGTACCAGGCGTTACTCCCTACCCTTCGAGTTATTTTGTAAGGTCCTTCCCATTTTTCTTCTAGTTTTCTCACCTCACCTGCTGGGTTAACCTTCTTTAAAACCAAGTCTCCTATCTGGAAATCTCGGGGTTTGATCTTCTGATTGAACGCCTTGATTATTCTACTTCGATAAGCCTCAGTTCGGATAGCGGCCTTCTCTCTTTTCTCCTCAACCAGGTCTAGCTCTTGCGTCCGATCCCCGACTTCTCCCTCCTGGTAGGCTTTCACCCGTGGAGAGATCTGTCCAATTTCTACTGGGATCATGGCCTCGGATCCATATACCAGGCTGAAAGGTGTTTCCTCTTTGGCCGTACGCGGGGTAGTGCGATAAGACCATAACACACCGGGGACCTCCTCCACCCAACTCTTACCCGCCCCAAAGAGTCGGGTCTGCAGGGATTGGATGATGGTCCTGTTAGTTACTTCCGTTTGTCCATTGCCCTGCGGATATGCTACGGAGGTGAATGCCTGCTTTATCTTCATCTCTGTGCACCAATCCTTCATTTTATTTCCCTGGAACTGCCTCCCATTGTCCGAGACAAGCTTCTGGGGCAAGCCGAATCGGCAGACAATGTTCTTCCAAATAAATCCCAACACCGCTTCTTCCGTGATTTTTGCCAAGGGTTCGGCCTCTACCCACTCAGAGAAATAATCCACCGCTACTAGTAAGAATTTCTTCTGCCTGGGGCCCGGAGGGAGCGGTCCCACAATGTCCATGCCCCACTGATCAAAAGAAAACGAGGCCCACACTGTCTGTAACTCTGCCGCTGGTTTTCGAGAGAAGTTCCCAAACCTTTGACACCCTTCACATGTTTTAACTACCTGCCGGGCATCCTGTTGCAAGGTGGGCCACCAGTATCCTGCTACCAAAGTACGCTGGGCCAGGCTCAGTACCCCTCCGTGATCACCACAGCAGCCTTCATGTATTTCCTGAAGCACATAACCCAATTCTTCCCTGGCTAGACACCTTAGCAAGGGACCCTGAAAGGATCGCCGGTACAATTTTTTGTTAACCAGGGTAAATCGAGTTACCTGCCTCTTGAGCTTCCGGGCGTATGCCTCATCCCTAGGAAGGACCCCCGTTTGCAGGTACTTGGTGAGGGGAGTCATCCAGGATTCTTCCTCGGTCTCCTCTGCTTTTCCCTCTATGGTCATCACCGATCCGGACTGCTGTATCACCTTCCGGCTATCAATACTATTCAGGGATGATGCCATCCGGGCTAGGACGTCCGCCTCAGCATTATGCTCCCTGGGAATTTGTTCAATGCTCCAGCTAGAAAATTCCTCTGCTTGCTGTTTGATAAGCCCCACGTATTCTTGTAATCTCTTCTCCCTGATGTTAAATGGCCCCTGTACTTGCTGCACTACCAGTTGGGAATCTGAATACACAATCACATGCCCTGCTCCTGCCTCCCGGGCCAACTTCAAACCTACGACCACCGCCTCATACTCGGCTGCATTATTAGATCTAAAAGAGGATAACCTTATTGCAACCTTAGTCTTCTCCTGAGTGGGAGAAAAGAGGATTACTCCCACCCCGCTCCCTTCCAAACTGCTGGCTCCGTCCACAAAAACTCTCCACACCTCCTCCTGACCAAAGGTGATGACCTCGATCAAAAAGTCAGACAAAGCTTGTGCCTTAATTGCCGCCCGAGGCTTGTATTCTACATCATATTCTCCCAAATCTACTGCCCACTTGACCAATCGACCTGAAGTATCCAGCTGAGTCATCACCCGGCCCAAGGGGCTATTAGTCAGGACAGTGACCGGATACGACAGGAAGTAAGGTCGTAGCTTCCGGGCAGTCACAATAAGGGCCAGGGCCATCTTTTCCATTTCGCTGTATCGGGTCTCGGGCCCCTTCAGAGCGTGACTTACATGATAAACTGGCTTCTGATCTCCTCCCTCTTCCTTTATTAACACCGTGCTCACAACAAACTCTGTCGTAGAGATATAAACCCACAATCTCTCCCCTGGTTCGGGCTTAACCAGGATGGGAAGATTTTCCAGGTGCTCCTTTAATTCCTGGAAAGCCCGTTCACAATCCTCACTCCATCCAAACCTCTGAGCCTTCCTCAACACCTGAAAGAAAGGATGACTCCGATGGGCAGACCGAGCAATGAAATGAGACAGGCCGTGACTCTTCCAATCAATCGCTGCACTTCCTTAATGGAGGATGGTGACGGCATCTCCCTCAGGATTTTTACTTTCTCCGGGTTTACCTCTATTCCTTTCTCGGTCAATACAAATCCCAAGAACTTTTCGCTCTTCACTCCGAACACGCACTTAGCCGGGTTAAGCTTCACCCTGTACCTTTGCAAGGTACCGAAGGTTTCCTCCAAGTCAGGAATAAAGTGGTCCTGGGTCCTGGATTTCACCAGAATATCATCCACATACACCTCCACATTCCGGCCCAATTGATTTTGAAAAACTCTATCCATCATCTTTTGATAGGTGGCTCCTGCATTTTTAAACCCAAAAGGCATAACCACATAACAAAACGTTCCCCCTGTCGTAACAAAACTGACCTTATCCTGATCCTCCCTAGCCAGGGGAATTTGATGGTATCCCTGGTATGCATCCATAAAGCAAAGCAGCTCATAACCAGAGGTAGAATCTACTAACTGATCAATCCGGGGCAGGGGATATCAGTCCTTGGGGCAGGCTTTGTTTAAGTCTCGGAAATCCATACACATTCTCCACTTCCCTGTACTTTTGGGTACCAGCACTACGTTAGATAACCAAGTAGGAAACTGTACCTCCTTGATGTGCCCTGCTTCCAGCAGTTCCCGGACTTGCTCAGCAATGACCTTGTCTTTTTCTGTCCCAAAGTGTCTCTTCTTTTGTCTGATAGGCCGGGATCCTGGGAGGATATTTAGCCTATGATCTGCCAAATGGGCCGGGACTCCAGTTAGCTCCATAGGAGACCAGTCAAACACATCCGCGTTCTGGGCCAGGCAGGTCTTTAATTGCTCAGCCAAAG
Organism: Henckelia pumila; assembly: GCF_033568475.1. Lineage (NCBI taxonomy): Eukaryota > Viridiplantae > Streptophyta > Magnoliopsida > Lamiales > Gesneriaceae > Henckelia > Henckelia pumila. The sequence continues at coordinate 103,011,939 of NC_133120.1, read as the reverse complement.
CAGGCTCCATACCCCGAGCCACCCGGGCGATCCTCCCCGGCTGTCCAGGCACTACCTCCACCTCCTCATACTCTTCTTTTACTTCTCCTACCGCGCATACCTCTTCCTGTCTGGAACCATCCCTCCATTCCGTCCTTCGTGCCCTCTTGTTATCTACCTGGATGGTGTCCGCATAACACCGTCGAGAGGAGTGCTGATCTCTCTTTACTTCACCCACCCGATCCCCCATCGAGAATTTGATCTTTTGGTGATAAGCGGAAGCCACAGCCCTAAAGGCATTTAAGGTCGGCCTTCCTAGGATAATATTGTAGGAAGAGGGGGCCTCCACCACGGTGAAGAGGGCCATGACAGTCTTCTTTGTATCGCCCGATCCTAACGTAATAGGCAACTGCACTTCTCCTTTGGGCCGAATGGTATGTCCTGCAAATCCATGCAGAGATGTTTTTACGGGGTTAACCTCACATCCCCGCAAGTCCATTTGTTCGAATGCATCCTGGAAAATGACATTCACAGAACTCCCCGAATCCACAAACACCGTTCTTATGTCATAATTAGCCACCTGCGCTCGGATGAGTAAAGCATCTTTGTGGGGTAGACACACTCCCTCCAGATCCTCAATCCCAAATGTAATGACCAGGTAGGGGTCTGGTCTCGGGGCCTCGATTCCCAGGACTTCTCTTTTGCTCCAAGATTTCCGCGCCCTATTAGAGTTCCCATCAGTGGATCCTCCCAAAATCATGTTGATCACCCCTTTGGAAGATCCCTCTCGGGGTCCTTTGTCAGGCCCCGTGACGTTACCTCCCGGGCTTTCGAGGGGTCAAGCCTATTGTCTCGCGAGATGTCAAACCGGGGTACCCAGGGGCGTCCCCTCTGCTTTTTCTCCACATGCTTTGTTTCCTCGGGCACAGGCTGTCCTGGCTCCACGATGAGCCTCCGACACTCGCTAGTGTCGTGTGTGTTAACCTGGTGTATCAAACAGTGTTTTCCCGGTCTTTTTGGAGGCAACGGCTGGACATTATCCTCACACAAGTGGATTTCCCGATCTCGGGCTACCCTGTGAGGAGCAAAAGCAGCAAGCCTCCCCGGTTGATCCTGCCTTTTTCTTCCTTGACTACCCTGGTTTCCTTTCTCCTTTTGCTCTTCCCTCCTGTTCTTCTCCCTCTTTTGTCGCTGGGCCTTCTCCATATTGATATATTTCTCGGCTCGAGCCAAGAGGTCCTCGAAGTACTGGGGGGCCCTCTTGACCAAAGACCGGAAGAATTCTCCTTCTCTAAGCCCTTGCGTGAAAGCAGTGATTTTGGTTTCAGGTGCACATGCAGGCACTTCCAGGGTCACTCTATTGAACTTTTTAATATAAGCTCTTAGAGACTCCTCGTTTAGCTGCTTTATCTCGATGATACTGAAGTGTTGCAAAAAGACCTCCCAGAATTCTTTGAAAGTCTTAATGCTTTTTTCTTCCAGATTTTCGAACCATCTCTGGGCGGAGTCCACCAAGGTAGTTAGAAATACCTTGCACTTGATTTGATCACCATAACAATGCAACATTGCCACGTTCTCAAATCGGGTTACATGCTCCTCGGGATCAGCGCTGCCATCATACTCTTTGATTTTGGCGGACTTGAAATTGACTGGCAATGGCTCCCCAATGATTTCCGGAGTGAAGGGACATCCCAAACTTTTGACCCGCGAAGATTTCCGCGGGTCAGTATTCTCAAGTTTTTGTATTTTTTGTTTCAACATTTCCAGCTCCCCTGCCATGGTGACATTTGCCGATACTGCATGTGAATTTCCCTCATCCTCCACGTGTATGCCTTTACTCTTCTCTTTCTCGGGCCTCGGTCCTGGCTCTTCTTCCCCTTCTACTTCTTTTTCATTATCCTTCCTTTGGCCCTCCTTTTCTCCTTGTTGTATCGCCATGATTCTTTGTAGAGCCGCGTCCACCATAGCGTCCACTTGCTCCTGGATTGCGGCCACTGCTTGACGAGAGCTTTCAGGATCATCGATGATGGTCATATCTACGCCTTAGACTCACTTTTTCACAGACAGCGCCAATGATGCGATTATCACAAAATGACTACCCGGGGGTGAGAAAACTCCCGGGCGGAAAAGATAGGTGAATGATCGTACTCTAGAGAGTGAGTCCTCTCTTGCTTTTATAATGGCCCCCTTGGGCTTTCAATAATTACTGGGTATGGGCTGACTGACGGCTTTTAAGGTGATGGGACGGCCATCACGTGTGATTTAGACATCCGTAGTTCCAGGAAAAAGCCCACTCCGTTAGAGCATGGTCCATAATGATTTGGTCGGGGATTTGCTCCTGGCACACTCCAAGCAGACGTGGCTGTTTCCTAGCCACCCGGACCTACCGGGGTCTCCCGAGTGCTTATACTCCCCGGGTTATATCACCACACCCTAAAGATAGTCGGGCTAGGACCTGCTCCGCTGTCCTGACCACCCGGCTTGCAGGGTACCACCCGAGGTTTTGGCCACCCGGGGTATCCTACTAGGATATCATCACACTCCCTAAAGATAGTCGGGCTAGGACCTGCTCCGCTGTCCCGACCACCCGGCTTGCAGGGTACCACCCGAGGTTTTGGCCACCCGGGGTATCCTACTAGGATATCATCACACACCCTAAAGATAGTCGAGCTAGGACCTGCTCCGCTGTCCCAACCACCCGGCTTGCAGGGTACCACCCGGGGTTTTGGCCACCCGGGGTATCCTACTAGGATATCATCACACTCCCTAAAGATATTCGGGCTAGGACCTGCTCCGCTGTCCCGACCACCCGGCTTGCAGGGTACCACCCGGGATTTTGGCCACCCGGGGTATTCTACTAGGATATCATTGTCCATTCCATTTCAATTCCTTTTACTAATTATAATATTCTTTGTTACGTTGGTAAAACATTTGGAACTCTAAATTGCAAAATTATAATGAAACATTAGGCATTTCAGTACAACACATAAAGCGAGAAATTGCAATTTTGATTATATATATATATATATATATATATATATATATATATTTATCATTTTCTTTGCGATTTTAGTTTCTATATTATCAAGTTTCAAGTTTAATCACGTATCTTTTGATTTAACTATTTCAACCATTTTAAATCTAACGTGGTGATATATATAGCATCACATATACCGTTTTCGTTGGCTACTTAATTTTTTTTAAAAAAACCTTTAACTGAATGCGGGATGAATCCAAAAGTTTTTACAATAGCATTAGCTTAAAATCAAATCATATTTTTAAAATATATATAGTTATGATCTATATATCGTGAGAAAGGGTTGGAAGACTATCGATCGTTGTATGAGTTGTTGGGTCTAATCTTCCGACAAGCACATATGTATGTAGATGTCCCCAATTGAATCAATCTCGAGTTGACAAGAAATCACTATTGTTTAATTGAAGAATCTTCTTTTAAACACAAGACCCACCACCATTGCCTCTAAGGCTCTAACCTCTGTCCTAAGCCTCACATTTACTTGAAAAATCTAATACACCAAATCTCTTGTGGATTTTATCCAAACAAACATGAGGCCCATCTTAATCTTGCAATTATTAGGGCTAAATAGGAATGTGGGAAGCACTGCATTTTTTTTGGGTATTATTGTTAAAAAATTAATGTGTTCCCATGCATGTGCTTAATTGTGAAGTGAGATTTGATGCTCCTTGTTTCCTACAAAGTGTGTTGTGGTTTGGGGGTGTGGGAGTGAGATATATTGCAATGATGTTTGAAGTGTGAATTCATGTGATTGGGACTAATTAGTTAGCAATATTCTAGTGCTTGTGGGCCTCTAATTTGAGTACAAGGGAATCGATCACTTGGAGACATTTTATTTTCAATCACATGGGATTAATACAGTTCTAATTGTTGTTTGTGCACATCATGTTTCATTAGGGGTGGATGTTTTGTTTTTTCACATCCTAAAAACAATGGGCTTCTTAATTTGGTTCTATATAAATCTTCGATATACGTACATTTGCTTTTTTGTCGGCAAGTCAAAATTATGTATATATATCCAAACAATTACTATGTTATAAATTACATGCAATAAAACCATATAATCGTAGCTAGCATATACTTGCGCGAAAAGGAAGAAGAAAGAAGGTACTCTATATTAGACGAGTTCGATGCTATTTTTGGATAGTGTTCGAAAAATATGTACAATGATCTTTTATTTTTTTTATTTTTTTGCGCGAACATCTCAACTATAAAAAACGGGTCATTGATGTTAGCATACGTCACTAGATGTATGTTAGTTTCGAAGTTTACACAATAGACATGTTTTGGAGATTTAAAATTAAGGAAACATCTATTTTTAGATGAACAATACCTAAGTACAACTCAAAAATACCAAAAAGCTTTGTAATTATTATTCTAGAGCTATTTCCAAATATAAGTTGTAACAGACACAATATATATGTATAAAATCATTTACATTTCAAGAAAGTTTACGCAACTAATATTATTTTCACTCCCTAATTATTCTCTTAATGTCATCAAATATCTCAATTTCTTAATAGATATCCATTAATATCAATATATTTATTATGTTAAATATTTATCCTTCGAGATTCTGTGGGCTACAGGCATGGCATGCATTTCTTTTTAAATCTTGAATAAAAAATTTGTGCACTGCCTCAAATTTTCGAATAAAAATCTGTGACAGTACTAAAATATCCATTAAAAAAATAATTACGCATCAATTTATAATTTCTTAATTTTGTAATTGTTTATATATTTAAACTCATTTCTACTGCATACTATCCTACCCACTCATCACGACTTATAAAACTCCTAGCTAGGCAAGTACGAAGCGTGGGAAGTGGATATTCGTGCCACACGTGCTAGAAAATTTTGATGTTTCAACACTGAAGCAACAGATTTGCCTCGAGCTCTTTGAGTACAGTATAAGATTCCCCGCGTTAATAATTGTTTGAAAATAAAATATTAGTTAATTAGTTTCATTTCTTAAGCATAATTTGTTAATTATTTAAACTAATTGTAATATTTCAATGATGCTAATGTCTTAATGATGATAAATAGAGGTAGCAAAGTTTTGCAAACAAATTACAAGATTTGATGGTTAGTTAGACTTGATTAGTTTTATCTTGAGGGGTTCAACTGAATTAGTCCTAAAACTTCAAATCTCAAAATATGAGATGTGATTTATATTATTCAGCTGTCTACATAAAACAAATAAATCGAATTATGTCACAGATGAGAAATCAAGACTTGGTCAACAAACTCACCATGAATAATTTCGTGCATTGATTATTTAGATCTATGAAGTAGGAAAATGCTAAGCGTACACATTGAGTTACATGTTGGATTACACATTACACATATTACAAAATTATTTCTCCATTTTATTTGAAAAAACTCTTTCCAAAATACATTAAAAATATTTATATAATTTTAAGTGCAACGTATAACCCAACATGTAATCTTCTGTGTACATGTAACATCATCCAATAAAATAACATTCATACAATGGCTACTTCACATTGAGAGTATAGTATAATCCAAATGGAATTGAAGCATGATTATATTGTTTCAGTTAAGGAGATACGAGAGTTGGTCTATACAAGATATTATTTTCTCACAATATTAATTTCTATTTGAATTCAGAATATCGATTGATGTTTTTTGTATAAAAAGATTTCCATATCTAAATTATATAATTAGCGATTATTTTATCATTTTTATAAACAAAACAAACGAATGATACCGAAAGAAGATGAGAAAAACAATAGACACAACCAGAAAAAATAAGAAGAAAGTAAGATTAATGTCATTAACAAGTATTCGGATTGTATTTTCTTTTTTGATTAGAAAACAAATTCAATTTGAACAAGTATTATGCAAATATTGGGAAAAAAATTGATTTTAGATAGATTTTAAATCTCTTTGACAAATTTTTTTTTATTCCCAATAAAAGTAAGATTTTATTCCAAATTAACGAATAATACTGTTGTCTGCTAGGGCTATAAAAAGATGCCTTAGGTTGGACTTACAAGTTAACAACCAAACATGATAATCTACCTTATATAGTTTTTTTTTTTTTTGAGAGTATCTACCTTTTATAGTTAAAATAGCTTGTAGGTGAGAAAATATAGTGAACTAAGGTTGTCAAGTTTGAAGTATACTGAAAATGGTAAGAATTTAATTTGGATATTCAATTCTTGCAATCCTTTTAAAAATGATATTTTATGCTTAATTGTATTGCAAATTATGTTGTTTAATTTCCATCTGAAATAAAGAATTAAGACTGCTTTCGGACCTCACCCGCATTAGGACAAACACCCGAAGGAAGATAAAAGGGATTTCAAAGAGAAAATGATCGAACCTCCAAATTAAATCCTGCTGCTTCTACAAGCATCTACATCGCAGCTTTTGCATCCAGATTTTGTCCAAAAAAATCCACAACCATCTTCCTCTTAAACACTATTCCCATTCAGAAAAAAAAGCAAGATCGGTGACAAAAGAACAATGCCCGAATACTTCGGCGATAAATCAACATCCGAGACAACATGTTCGAACCCACACATACTCCGGGAAAAAAAGATCCCGTCCCATTAGCTAGCTCCACAAAAGATAACCGAACCGAAATCCCACAAATGGATCAATTTTCCCCAAGAAGTACCTTATCATAAAAAAATTTATAATGTCTTTTCGATATCAAGTGTGAATGAACGAATACTGTTGTTTGGTTCTGTCCTTGTATAATATTGAAGTGGAAGATGAGTACTAAAATGAGTCAAATTCAAAACACGAGCCCGCCCAGCCCAGTTCCTAATAATTGTTAATTTACATGCACTCTCCCCATACGTGCTAACCAATTAAATAAAATACTTACAGTCTGTCGCCACCATTTTCGTACTGTATTCAACAAAGTAAAGTACTTCTACATGAAATGTGGTTAAATATTAATCATTGGATCATCAAAACATATTTAATTTCCATAAAAATATATGAGTCTCACATAATCTAATGATGTGGTCAAATATTAACCATGAAATCATCAAAACATATGTCAATTTCCATAAAAATATATGAATTCTACATAATCTAATGATATTAAAATATAAGGAAAAACACTCCAAATATGTATACACTAACCCTCCCCTCCGCATCATCCCGATCCACACCACACACATTGCACACGCTACCTTGTACATATATATAAATATAATATAATATAAATAAATGATATGTACATATGCAAATATATATGATTTCATTTCTGCAAACTGCAGTAGGCACAAGCATTATTATGCATAAATAAATAATCCCAATAGTAATTTTTGTATCTGCTAATTAACTCCACTCCCATCTTTTATTTACAAATTCAGCATCGCAAAGACTCCATTTTTATTGTGTAATTGTTTGGCCCTTTTTTTCTTTCTCTATTTCCTATTCCCTGAGTTTCAGAGCTGTTTGTGGGAAACGATTTGTTGTCGGATCCATGAATTTAAACGTTAATTGGAATCATATATAAGTGACGGGGCGGGGGTTGTTTAATGTGAATATTGTTTTTGAATATATATATATATATTATTATTGTTGTTATCGATAATCAAGATCGAAAAATGCGGGTGAAGGAACTGCACCCTTTATGTTGCATAACGTTGGAGAGTAATCCGACGATGGGGGACGCGTCGCCGGAGCCGAAGCTCTTGAGAGCCAGGTCTGCGTTGGATTTCTACGGCGGCGGATCTGACATCAATGCCGGCCGATCTGACGTCAGCACCAGCACTAGTGTGGCGGGGATACTCAACAAGTGGACCAACTACGGAATGGGCTGGCGATCCCGATGGTTCACCTTGAGAAGCAACGGAGTCCTCTCTTACACCAAATCTCGCCGCCCCGACGCGCCGCCGGGGAGCGACGTCGTTCTCATTGGCTCCCCCTCCGGTACCTGCCGTAGGAGTGGCAGGAAACAACACGGCAGAAGTGTCGGCATTGTACAGTTGAAGGTCAGTAAAATTCTCGAGAAATTTATGAACAAGAACACGAATCTATCTAGTCAATCAAAATGTAAATATTTTTCTAAAGCGATTGAATGATTTGACAAGAAATTAAATGTGCATCGGGGTGGGGAAGAAGAACGGAACGAAAGTGGGGGCTTGTCTCTTTTGAATGTACTTAAAAAAAAATGAATTTTTTTCCACTATAGGCCATGAAATTTGTTTGTAAATTAAATTATTCCGAAATGGCTTTGAAACTGGAAACCCTTTTACTCCCAATATATTTACTTTCTATTAACATGGTTTTTAAGATTTTCTTGAAATGCGTTTTATATTCTTTCTTTTTAAGAAAAAAAAAAACTGGGTGTTAATCGAAAGTGGGTCACATCAGCAGGTGGAATTATATTATAGGCCAAAGGATAGGGCAAAATTGTGTAGCCTAGTTAAGTTTTCTTTTCGTATGGTCACATCAGATATTTTGGGTTTTCTTTTTCTTTCCTATTTCTACTTTCGTTTTTGCTAAATTTCTGTTTCAAGATATTGATGTCAATTTTTTATGTTTTTTCCGTCTAAAGCTATCATTTTGTTTACTATTTTCAGTCATCTGGGCACGGTAAAAGCAGCTTCTTGAAATTAAAAAAAAAAAAAAAAAAACTTTACAGCGCTCACGAATGGCAGATCTTTAAAGTTTGGTCAAAATAACGTGGGATTGCTTCTTTATTTGGCCCCCCTCTTTTTTCGACTGTAAGAATGGACTATTTGGAAGAAATTAGAGAAGGAAAATGATTTTAAAACGTGAAGAGAATATTCTTGCTTCCTGTGGTTTTTATACTTCGTTAAGTCCGAATACAAAAGTAAACTACTGTTCGTTGTTCTGAAACTTTTTCATTGTCCGTTCAAAGAAATTTTCTGTTTGCATCTAAGGATATATGGGTTTTCTTCTTGTTGAAAGGTAATGTTTTTGTATGGTGTTCCCATTTCGAATCGATACAAGTTTACTGCTGCAAATTGCCATTTGATTCGCATATTCCCAGTTTTTATATTAAAGTTTTAATTTAGGTGGGAATAAACTTTTCTTGGGTTGCACTCCTGCGAGGTTTGAAAGTAAAGGATGAAGTCCATTTAAGATTCACATAAGTTCTATCCGGTTCCATGTTTTCCCCAGCCAACTCAGTCATAGTACCCTTTGTTGGTTTATGGTTAGGAAATGCAGATTGCTGTTGTGTGTAACGAATTTGTGTGTTTCTAGGTTTCATCTTTTCGCGAGAGTAAATCTGACGACAGGAGGTTTTATGTGTTTACCGCAACGAAAACACTTCATTTAAGGACCAATTCTAAGAAAGAGAGAGTGGAGTGGATACAGGCTTTGATTTCTACGAGAAGCCTTTTTTCATTGAGACCGCAGAACGATAGCATCCCCCTTTTAACTAGATCTTTGACAATATCAACCGAAAGGCTTAAGGATCGATTGCTCGAGGAGGGGATTGCTGAGGGGCTTGTCGAAGACTGTGAGCAGATCATGCTCTCCGAATTTTCAGGCATACAAGGACAGTTTCAAGCTCTTTTCAAGGAACGTTCCAATTTACTTGACACGTTGAGACAATTGGAGGTATGATTTTTCCTAGTTGTTATGGTTAACTTAGTAAAGAGATCAACTTTTTTACTTTTTCTCTTTACTGCTTCCATATAGTTTTTTTGCTTGAGGGTTAACGATTGTAGTTTGTATTTTACATCTTATCAAGAAGTTAATGTAGTTTTGTCACCATTGAGTAAATCATAATCAGCCAATTGTTCCCCTTAGTGATATGAAATAATAAAATTAATTCACAGCTGCATTTTCGCATTTATTCTGAGTTGATAACTCGTTTCATTTAAATATTGGATTTTTTGCATCATTAGGGGGAATCAATTCATGAATCTCATAAGACATGTCTCATGAAACAAAGAACCTTTTTTTCTAGATTTGAAACTAAGAGTTTTTAATACCACTAAACTTGTTTCTTATTATCTATTTACAAAGGCTATAACCTGCTGATGAAGACCCCATCGTCATATTTGGTTGGCACGGAGTTTTGTTTGCCATTATCATGATTTTCTCGAGCGTGTATTTATTTTGGTAGTTTCTTCTTTATTAGGGATTGCCTATAAAGTTCTCCAAATCCAATACAGTCTGCTTCTGTAGCATCATGCATGTGTTTGAATAGGAAAACATGTGAATTTCATTTTGCTTTTTCAGGCAGCAAATATTGAAGCTGAAGCTTCTGGACTAAATGATGGAGAATTCCACTCAATGAAGCACGACTATACTAATGTGGCCCGAGGAAAATATAGTGGTATTTCTTTACCCTTATTTCAACCCCTTAAGTATCAATGATAATCCTTGACACGTCAAATTTTCTAATTTTTCATTTTAGTTTCGTGAAGCCTTCTTAATGTACAGAATTAGATGTATCACAATATAATTTCTCTTTTATTCTTGTTCTTATCTTCCTAATGTGGGCTATCTTTGGTTTGATCGATCCCTGTGTGTTGGCGGAACATGCATTTGTTTAGAAGTTTTAGATTATATTTTTTTGTGTGCTATTTCTATATCCTTCTGATATAAATTCTATTTTCCTATTTGTCCATACATCGTTGCTTCCATTAATTGAAGCCTAAGCCTCGTGTGGGCGTCGGTGTAGCCAGAAATTGAAACATGGTACCTGGTTTAGTCTACGACTATTTTAAAAAAAAATTAAGTTGCTACATAACCACTAGCTCTAATTTTTTGGTATAACAACATATGATATTCAGGCCAACAATCGGTAAATCACTTATTTTGTTATCTTAATTTGCAAGTCAGTATAATTATTCGAATGAACTACTGCCACTGTTGCATATATAGCTGCTAGATAGGTTAGAAAGATTTGGATTGCACGTTATTAATAAAACGTTTGGTGCAAATGAGAAACTTCTTGCAAGTAACTTACAAGGCCTGATAATTGTTAGAAACTTTGTCAAAGAGAAAAGCCATTCGTAAAGAATCAAGAATTATTGACGTCTCTTTGTTGTTAACTTGGATCACAGAATTTAATGCCAATGTGTGTGAATATGTAGCATATTGCTAAATATTTCTTGTACTTGAAGCAACCAAAAAAATAGTTATTTTCCTTTTAAAGATCCTCAATTGATGAAAATTCTTCCTAACATCTTGGTTTGATAACAGAATGGAGCACTACAGAGTCATCTGATGATATTGAAAAGCAAGATCTCGAGGAAGCATCAGACGAGGAGGAAACTCATTTCTTTGACACAAATGAGTTTTTTTCTGAACCAATAAATCACATGGATGGTTTTCTGACGTTTGAAAATCCAACTGACTCTACTGCTGACAATGTTGATAAAACAGTAAATTGTAGATACCCATACGTGGAAAGAAGAAAGAAGCTACCTGATCCAATTGAAACGGAGAAAGGCGTCAGCTTATGGTCTATGATCAAGGACAACATTGGAAAGGATTTGGCTCGTGTCTGTCTCCCTGTATACTTTAATGAGCCGATATCATCTTTGCAAAAGTGCTTTGAAGACCTAGAATATTCTCATCTTTTGGATCAAGCATATGAACATGGTAAAGCGGTAAGGTCTATTTAGTTTACAAATCGTGTTTCTTTTTGCATCTTTATGATAATAATGCACCAACCTTCCATTTCTTAATCACTTCTTTCAAATTGCAGATTAGTTATAAATGAGGCACTTCAATTTTGGTAATCATTTTGGGTCAATTACCGGATCAAAATTGTGAAAAAAAGACTGCAATAGTCCACTTTTAACTTTTCAATTTCTCTTTTGGATTGCTATCATTTTTGAAATTTATTTCTTAAATGAGCAATATTTCCAAGTATTTGACTGTGTTGAGTGTGATCAGTCAGATTCTTCAAATAAATATCCTAAATCTATTGCCTCTTAGACGATTCTGGTATTTTTGAAGCTATAATCGTTGTTACATGAAGAGATTATGAGCAGTAATAATGATCACCACTACTGTTTGTGAAGCTGCCTGTATGGCACGATTATGAAAATGTGGCACTTCATTACTCTTACAGGTTAAAAGATTTGAATTATATCGTTACCAACAACAAATTTTGGTGCAGCAAGAAATACTCAATCCTACTTATAGACATTATATTTCCCGACTAATTTGAATCTTTCGAATAACTAGATTGTGAATGATACATTAAAGCTTCATGCCTGTAATGAACAAATATGATGTTCCACCAGGGGAACAGCCTGTTGAGAATTTTGAATGTTGCTGCTTTTGCTGTTTCTGGATATGCTTCATCAGAAGGGCGACTCTGTAAACCCTTCAACCCTTTACTTGGTGAAACTTATGAAGCCGATTATCCAGATAAAGGAATTCGATTCTTCTCTGAGAAGGTGATTGTGCAAAGAATAATATCTCCATTTTAATTGACCCATTTTGAGATGAGCTAAACTTTTCTTGCCCAATTAGCAAATTGTCATACGCAAGCATATTGACCTGATCACCTGTTGTCAAGTTATTTTTTCAATTGCTGAAGGATTAACAATTATACTTTTACCTTGAATTTTCTTGAAATAGGTGAGTCACCACCCCACTCTCATTGCTTGTCACTGTGAAGGTAGAGGCTGGAAATTCTGGGGGGACACTAACCTTAAATCTAAATTTTGGGGAAGATCGATTCAACTTGATCCCGTTGGAACTCTTACTTTGGAGTTTGATGATGGGGAAATCTTCCAGTGGAGCAAGGTGCAGAATAGCCTTGTATATTTGGCTGCATTCCAGGGTTGATTGTATACATATAGTTAAATCTTCGTATTACTTTTTCTCAGGTGACAACAAGCATATATAATCTAATTCTAGGTAATATATACTGTGATCACCATGGGACCATGAATATACAAGGTAATCGCCAATACTCATGCAAACTCAAGTTCAAGGAGCGATCTATTCTTGAGCGGAATCCTCACCAGGTAAGTACATTTCCTATATGCACCTTTGGTCGACTTTATTCTTTGAAGCCAACAAATTGATACTTAACAGAACGTTCGTTCTGTTTGCTGAAATTGAGCCTTAAAGCCACATTTTGTCTTTTTTTAAATGCGGTTTTAGAAGTGAAAGTTCAATTAAACACATTATATTAAGATCAAAAGGTGTTATTTTGAAAGAGCTTCTCCATGCAAATAAGATTTCTTCGAACTTCGAAGATTTTTCAAGTAAACCACTATACTATCTCAATAGGTTCATGGATTTGTTGAAGATGCAATGGGGAGAAAGGTTGCCAGCTTATTTGGGAAGTGGGATGAAAGCCTTTACTTTAAAACTGGAGATGGAACCGCGAACTCGAAAGATTGGTCGGAGTCATCTTTGTTGTGGAAAAAGAATGACCGGCCTCTGAACATGACACGCTACAACCTTACTTCTTTTGCAATCACACTCAACGAATTGATGGCGGGTCTGAAGGTATTGATGGCCTACTAGATAGTTTATTGTCCTTCTGTTTTTCTTCTGTCGGGCAGAGTAGTCGGTGCTCCTAGGACTTTCCAGGAGCACTGGCATTGCATAGGCACGCCATTCATAAAGACAAGGGCCAGGCTTGCAATGGGTCTGTGCGTTCTTCCCCTTCATGGTTCTGTTGATGTGTATAATATGCCTAGGTTTTGTATTATCAAGTTTCGATCAAAGCCCAACCTACATGCAATAACAAACACTCAGGGTAGCGGTGCTGATAATTTGTATTTTTTTCTATGGCATTTTTAGGTTTTTTTTTTTTGCTTTTTGATTTAATTTAATTTGTATTTCTAGTAAATCTTTGTATATAAATCTACTACTTGTCAGCGAAATTTATTAGTTACTTTTCATATGCCCTTCTTCGAATTATTTTATTTTATTGGCTTAAAATTTGATTTTAGGGGTTTATTGGCTTAAAATTTGATTTTAGGTGTGAATATTCATTGGTAACATATGTAAAGCATAATTTATTGCTAAAAATCTTAGTTCAGGATCTATAACTGCTACAAGTTTAAACTATTTATCATGCTTGTTTATTGCTACAGTTTGTTATGCCTGTTTTATAATTATGGATGAAATCCTTCAGCTTGGTGAACCTGATAATAATTTATGGGCAAAATTTTGTTTATTGTTTTAATTGTTTGTTAGATAGTGAACTTGTATAAATGGAGATTTTTTTGGCTATTTGATAAAACATCCACTTATGTCATGTTACACGTCTGTTACATCAAATATTCTTTTATAGTTTTATCTGATGTCGTCTATTTTCATCATGGATGAAGGAGAAGCTCCCACCAACAGATTCGAGACTGAGACCGGACCAGCGACATCTTGAGAATGGAGAATACGACAAAGCAAACACTGAGAAGCTTCGACTGGAGATGAGACAAAGAATGGTATGTGTAATTCTGTTTTCTTGACCAAATTTTGTTGTATCTTGGATTATGATCATGACCGCGACCAAATTTTGTTGAATCTTGGATTATGATCATGACCGCAAACTTACACATTTAATAACTTCTTATTCTCTTATAACAAAGGTGCTTTAGTTCTGCTGGACTTCTATAAATTAGCATATGTTTAAAGATTTCACAATCCATGGACACTTCACATGAATCTACTTTTTGTTCTAAAATGATCGTCTTTTCTTTGATTCATCGGTGGTCGAATCAAACACTTCCGGGTCCCAAATATCTAGAAAAAACGAATAAAGTCTTATCTGCCCTCCCCTACATTTGACAACGGTGGAAGAAAATTGTATATACGCATCAATACATCTTTTTCTGCAGTCGAGGAAGTTGCAAGAACACGGTTGGAAGCCGAGATGGTTTCAAAGAGACGGTGAAGGCACCTTCCGATTCGTGGGAGGGTACTGGGAAGCTCGAGAGTTGGGGAAGTGGGATGGATGCCCCAACATTTTTGGTGAAATTAACGAAAGCCTCGTTGATTCGTTTAAAGGTTCATGATTCCTTGAAAAGGTACACATATGATTTTTCAGGTTTTTGTGCGTGATTCATGTCATTATGAATGCTTTGTTCAGTCTCAAAAAACACGGACTCTTCTTAAATTGTTTTAGCCTCTAAAATGTTTTATGATTTTGAGACACATTTAGGGCGCATGGCCTGAGTACTAATGAAAATATTTTCTTTTAGGAAAATGACGACCCCACTGTAGCCAAGATTTGGCAAATTAAATTCAGCATCAATACTTCTTCGATTTCAGAATTTCAAATCGCCGGAAATTCGATCCTCGCGATCCAAATTATTTCCTCCCTCACCGGACCAGTTTTTTGTCTCTTGAAAATTTATTCTAGTTTGCAGCTTACTAGTTGCAAATCAAGCAATTGTTGTAAGATCTTATTATTTTGGAGTAGCGCTCCGAATAAGGAAAAAGTTGTATAGCTATCATCTTTTAGTTCGATGGTAGATGTTGTAGAGGAACCAAATGATACGTTGCAGCTCAGTGTAGCCACTTCATTGACACAACATTTTGTTTAGAGCTGTGAAATGGACTGAGCTTGTCGACCCGCCCCTCATTGGTAAATAGGTTGGAGGTGGGTTGGATTGATAATTTCTCAGCTCGTTTAAATGACACGACAACTCTGGTGAGTTGTGGTTGGTTGTGGGTCAAACAGCTTCGTTCCACCTAATATAACTAAAAGATGGTCAAGTAAAGTATGGTTGGTAATGGTCCACTTTGGTCTGTCCGGCTAGATGTCAGATTGTGGCGAGATGTAGGTCGTCGTACCTTATTCATCAGCTTGTTATGACGGCTCTAATTTTATTCAACGAAGATTTCAATAATTTCTCAACTTTTTCTTTTTTTTTTCAATTTAGGAATGCCAGTGTGAAGTGAGGTGCGTGGTTTCCAATAAAAATTTACTCGTTTCTTAAAATCAGGCATAACATAAGCGCCTTATTGGAAAAAATAAAAATAAAGTTTCCCATTTGCTAGCGTCTGCAACTTAATTATTTATTTTAGTCTACTTATTATTTATGGGGCAAAAAAATATCATGGTGAATATTATATTTGTCTCAATCTCATAAATAATATTTTAAAAAGATACTTTCTGCATAAATCCATAAAAATTTATTTAATGTTTTATCTATCCAACATATTAATTATGTAAGCGAGATACATATAGGTCTCTTGGTATGACAAATTTTAAATTATAAAACAAACCTACAAAATTATCAAATTAAAAAAAAAAACCAACATTATTTCTAAATGCGAAAATAATGCTCTCGAAAATACATTCTTTTTAGCCTCTATTTTTCATTTAAATTAACTTTATGCAAAATCTAAAAAACTTATTAAAATCCAGAAACTTTCCAATTTTCATTTTAATTAATTTTGGCTAGTGTAAACGAAGTGTGAACGCATGAATCATGATTATAAATTGGGAGATAGAACGATTTAGTTGCAATACGTTCAAACAAGTTATATCATAGCACATTTTTTTTTAAAAGAAATTTATATCATACAATTGACGGCAAATTAAAGTCACATAATTAATGCATATTAAGGAATCTAGTAGTCCTCCAAAACTATTCAATAGTTTTTAATTTAATTAATCTTTTGGGAAGATAGAATGCACGTCGTACTCTTAGCTAGCAAGTTGTCCTTTTTTAGTGACATACTTCCAAGGGGTGGCCCTCTTTTATCCTCATTTAATTTTACAAAATAAATAAGCTCGATCGATTTCAAATTCTTGATTATCTCGTGAATGAACTAATTTCACTAAAAATGTGTGCGCAAAATATCATTTAGCAACAAGAAATTAAGGGAGTGTTTGCAATAGATTATACTTTTGTAGAAGTGATTAATTTATAAATTATAAAAAAGTTAAAAAAAATTAAAAGTTGGTAGTGTTTGAAAACAAATGTGAAAATCTAAAAATCAAAGTTTGGTAGTGTTTGATAAATAAGTGATTAAAATAATTTTAACAATGACCTTCTTATTAGAATCACTTTTGGAGAATCATAATCACCACATGACTAGCTTTTGGATTTCAATTAAGTTAAGTATAAGCTAACACATAATCTAGGTTTAAGAAACACACAAAAATGATTTTTTTAAGCCAAAAGCTAACAATCACTTTTTTTAGTGATTACAAACACTCCCTAAATAATATGTCGAATTAAGTTTGTACGTACGTCCATATATATCTTTCATGATTATATATTCCAATTAATATCGACCTTACACACACATATAACTCACAGTCACATGAGATGTAGATGCTACCTTCAGGATAAAAATTGTAATCGTGTATCCATGAGTCTATATCTCATGGTTGATAGTATTTATGTGAGAAAACATGATTCATTAAATCAAATGTTGAGAATATATTTTTGAAGTACGTAGTTTGAACTTAATTAACCTATTTAAGTATATATATATTTTTGATGAATCGAGGATTATTCTATGCTATACCTGGAGTACTTCTCCCCCCATAATATGGTCAAATATCAATCATTGGATCATCAAGACATATGTCAATTTTCATAAAAATATATGGGTCACACATGATCTAATGATATTGAAATAGGGGAAGAAACACTCTCGATGTAGCATAGACTGACCCTATGAATCGAGGAAGATATAAGAAATAATATATGTTCACGTAGAATGAATTTAGGCCTCACGGGTGTGATATCTGAGTCTGACGAGGAAATCCGAAGAACAATTTTATTCTCTGGCTCGTACAAGTTGTATTATAGGTAGGACGGTGACATGTGAGTAATTGTTTGGAGACTTGCGAAAAGCAAAATTATGATCAAGGTGGAAAGTAATCGATCGATGAAGTGTTCCATATTTTTATTTGGCATCATATGTTACATGTATTTCAATTTATCAACCTGGCGATCGATCCAGACACACACAAATCTCATGAAAAAAATATGGGAAAATTGTTTTTTTGGTCCGGTATGTTTGTCACTTTGCGATTTCAGTCCTTTATATTTTCAGATTTCAGTTTTAGTCCGCTATTTTTATTTTTTTGGCAATTTTAGTCCTTTTTCCGACGTGGTGCTGACGTGACACCAATTCAGTGTTGATGTGGAGCTGACGTGTACAGTGCCACATAAGCATTTTCAATTAAAAAAGACCGAAATTGCCAAAAATCAAAACATGCAGGACTAAACTGAAATATGAAACATAAAGGACCAAAATCGCAAAATGACAAATATATCGGACTAAATGTACAATTTTCCCAAAAAATATATATAATAATAAAATGAAATGAATTATGGGAGTCAAATATCGTAACGAAAGTTTGTGGTCAAAAGATGGGATTAACGATGTCATTAAAAGTAGAATACATCTCATTAATACAAGTCGTCATTAGTGATTTAATGATAGAGTTTTTTTTTCTTGACGGAAAATTATGGTCAATGGACAAAATCTGTGCTTTGCTTTTAGAAACTTCTATCAGACCGTCTTATTACTATAACTTATAATTGAATACATATATATATTGTAAAAAATATTTTAAAAACTTAGTAAACTTGTAACTTATTTAGTTATTTATACCTAACATATTTTATCTACATATCTAATATTAAATTTTTAGATATCACTCCTATTAAAAAATTATACAAAAATATTTGATTTGAAATAAAAAAAATTATCAAATTTAGATAATTATTTCAACCGCCTAGCTTACTCACACAACTATACTTAAAAGATTTGGCTTGATTAAAGACAAACCCATCAAAGATTCATGAATTTGTGGTTTTCACTCGAAGCTAGCTAGTTTCTAGCAGATCTTATATATATGGTGTTATATATATGAAGCCATTTATACTCAATATACCATTTATTTTCGTATTTTCTTTTGATGGTATCTATTTTCAATATTAAGATAGAGAAACAATCATGCAAATAATTAGACATATTATTCACACAAGATATTAATCAGATAAACCATGACAATAAACGCCGGGATTGATGCGTAAGAAAGAGCAACAATACTTCCATGTACACATCATGCATGAAGTGATTACAAGATCAAGAAACACCAATAATAATGGTGAATGCCAAACAATTGTTTGCAATTAAGTTGCAACCAATTTCATTCTTATTAGCCATGCACAACTCTCTTTATTGTGGTAGCAAAATAAGACTCCATATATATGTTACACCTAAAATTACAAAACAAACAAAGAAGAAGAAAAAGGAAATTAAACAAAACAAAAAGGAAGATGAGAAAAAGAGTCGCTCTCCATGCATGCCTAGCTCGACTCTTCCAGCAATTTTGTAAAAACAAAATAGGTTACAACATTTTATACAAGCTGTGAAGCTGAAAATGCAACAAAATGTCTCATTCAATGGCAAATAGGCCCGGCATCCTCCAATTCAATCCCCTCATCGGCCAGCCTCTTTTCCTTGTACACATAAGTTCTCGAACAAGCCAAGAACACACACATGTTCAAAACACTCAAAATCCCCAACAACCAATAGAAGTTGTAAAGCCTCCCTTCGTTGAGATTATCCGCCAACCACGGCTTTCTCTGACCGGTTACTTGATGAACCACCGTCACCAATATCGAGCTCAAGAAGAACCCTAGCGATATCGTGCTTAGAAACAAGCCCGTGCTCATCGTCTTCATCCCCTTGGGGCACTCCCTCAGGAAGAAATCGAGTTGTCCGATGTACGTGAACGCCTCGCCCGCCCCTACCAAGAGGAATTGTGGCACCAAACAAAAGACAGTTAGCGGTAGTGTGGCCTCGGGGTTGTGCGTAAGGCCGTGTGATCGGGCTACTTTTAGTCTATCGATTTCTGTGAGTGCTGCAGCTACCATGCCAACGATTGACAAGACTAGCCCCACGAAAATCTTTTGTAGAGGAGTGAGGCCATTTGGATTCTTTAGAACCCGCCTGCATACAGGGACGATGAGGCGATCGTAGATAGGCACGGTCAAGAGGATGCTACCCACGAAGAAGACGGTTAGGGACGCGGCCGGGATCTGGAAGTGTTTGCCGATGTGGCGGTTCAAGGTGGTGGCTTGTTGAACTGAAAATGTGGTCATTTGAGCGTATACAGTCCAAAACATTATGGTCGTGGCCCAAGTAGGCAGCATTCTGATCACTAACTTCACTTCTTCCACATCGGTTAATGTATTGAGGTACCATTTGTTTGCCACTTTGACGCCACTTTGGGGTTCGTTGATTGCTGCCTTGTCCAGAAAACTACAAACCAAAACAATCTCTGATAAGACCACATATGACAACATTAACCAAGCATCGATCCATGTCGAATAAATATATACGCATGTTTAAATTTCACAATGAACTTGTTAAAGTGACATCTACGTACGTATCCTTTTAAAATGCAATAACCGAAGATGTTATAAGTCTCGAATGATATATGTTCATGTCTATTAAACTTAAATATTATATAGTTAAAGAATTGACATATATATATTCTTGGAGTAGATAGATGATGCATGCATTAGACATGAGACTTGACAGTCTACCTTCTTGTGGTCTTGAATTCCTCACTGTTTAAATATGAGGCTCGGGTTATAAATAAATAACAAGTTGTACGTTCATGCATATATATCTCAATAATGTGAGGTATACATTATTTATTGTGTAGGTAGTAAAAATCGAAGCAAGATATCGTTGAAAACCAAAAACATACTCAACCAAGAATTAAATTATAACTAGCCCACATGGAGTGACATTTACTTGTCATTTAGCAGCACTTGCCCATAGTATTATTTCTGCCAATTGGTTTCTTTATTATGGAAGTATATATATTGTGGTGTATACTTTCCAAGGGAGAGAGAGAGAGAGAACATTGTTTGCTTTCAAGAAGATATTCATGAATCAGAATTTTGTCAATATTCAGGGAAAAAAACAGAAAACAAATTATGAGAAATGATAGGCTAGCTAGCTATCGCTTTGTTTCCAAGAACTCCATGCAACTTAACCAAAAGAGATATTTATATCATTAAATTGAGGACTGATAAATACTTGAATCCAGCTTAAGAAGAATGAATGTTCAATTACAAAGTAAATTTTAAAATGTTTCCTTTCTACCTCGATCAAGCTAGAGGACACAAAAGTCAAAATTACCTTACATATCTAGTAGCTAGCTGCAAATGCCCCACTCTGTTTTTGAGCCAATGGGGTGATAATACATAGAATAGTACTTGCTATTTGGTTGAAATATTGCAATCAAATTATAAGGGATGGGCCACTCTATGATTCGTTTCCAGCTTGGACCATAAATGACCTAAATTCAACCTTTCCCATATAATTTCATTTCGCCAATAATGCATCACCCCCTATACTTCACCATTTTTTTCCCCTATAATCATATTAAGCATTTATGTCTAAGTTATTTCCTTGCAATATTTGAGTGTTTTCAAATATTATAATAAAATATTTTTTATGATCACTTCTTAAGAATATGAAAAAAAAGTAAAAAGAAATATCAAAGAATTGATAAGTAATTAAAATGGGGTTGGCAGTTAATACAGTTAAAAAAAAAAAAAAAGTTGTTTAAGAAAACTCACCGGTACTCCTTGCTGTGTGGTAGCTGTTGCTTCTTCTTGCTACCGTAGCCTTCATCATCTTCATTGAACAAAAGAGAAGGGTCCGACGGCAGTTCCATGTGTCTCTTCCGCCACGCCGCCATGAAGACGGAGGCGATCTGTGTCAACGGACTGCCCACGAGTTTCTTGATACGGTACCGTTTGGTCCCCGACAAGAACACCATCCACCCCATGATGATTATGCAGGTGCAAATCCCATATCCCCAGTTTCTTCCAAGATTATCTTGAACGTAAACAAATACCGTGACTGCTGCCAGTGCCCCGATCATTATGAGAAAGAAGAACCAGCTGAAGAATTTGGTCATTTGTTGCCTCTCCTTCTTGTCGGATTCGTCGAATTGATCGGATCCCAAGCCAGAGACGCTGGATTTGAGGCCGCCGGTGCCGAGAGCCGTCAGGTAGAGGGCCAGGTAGAGGACTGAGAGCTGACTTCCGCTCGCCGGAATGCATGATGGGCTGCCGGCGGCGCACTTCGGTGGCCGGAGACTCGGGACTATGGTTGATATTGTCAGAATTGTGACGCCCTGATAATTAAAAATATATATATATATAAATATTAATCAATTATTCTTTTTTTAACCAAAGTATTATAGTTGTTTATTTATTCTTGATCGTTTACCTAGCTAATTCTCTCTTTCAGTTTTCCTCTTCACAATCCAAATTTCAAGGAAGGAATTATAAATACTAGGATGAATGATTCAAAGGGAAAATTTTATTCTCAAGTAGTACTCTTTTTTCTATTTTCCTCATCACATACATGACACAAAAATTTATACAGTACCAAAGTTTCATGTTGTAACCGTCGTCAGTTTATAAATAGGAAAACTTTTACAAATCTTCTTCTTACACACAAAAGGATGAAAAAAGGTATTAGAATTTCATCAGGCGACGAAATCAAGAAATGATCACAAATTTAATAATTTTTTTTTCACACAAATTATACGTGTATCTTTTTTGGGAAACAAGAAATTATATTCTTGGAATATACAACTAATACAAGTCTCCGTGTAATTACCATTGCTTGAACGATGGCGAAAATGGCTATGGTCAGGTACCTGCAAACAAATACAAAAAAAAAAAAAAAAAATTGGAACCTTATCGAAGAATGTCAACAATTATAATATATAATATTATAGCTAGCTACCGCCATAAAAGAAAAGAAAAGAAACTCACCTCCCCAAGAAAGTATCTGCTATGAACCCTCCAAGCAAACACAGCATAAATGAAGTTCCAAGAAAATTAGTAACATTATTGGCTGCGGCAGCATTGCCCAAGTGCATGGTCCCTGTCAGATATGTCACCAAATTCACCGCTATTCCCAGCGTAGTAAATCTCTCACACGCTTCAACTCCTGTACTCGCAAAAAACCACTCAAAAATTCAACAAATGGCTCTTCCGAAACATATATGCTATCTGTTATATTGTGTATGATAGTAATTAATATTAATACTTAAAAAACAAATGGTGATGAGTTTCCGATGGAAAAGAAAAAAAGGACCTAGAATCATGGCGGCGCTGGCCCATCCGCCGGACTTGGATCTGACGGCGGGACGGCCCTTGAAATCCCAGGCGTCGGGGAGAGTTTCAGCCTCCTGTTGAGTTTGTGGGAGTGCCATTTGTCAGGTTCAATTAGGTTTATTATTATGATTATGATATATATGATGGCCCGTGAAATGTAGTTTGTGATATGAATTGAAGAATAAAAGGCTTTTGGGTTTGGGACAATCAATGTGTTGCTGCTCTTAATGAGTTTCAGGAAAGAGAGCAAAAAAGAGTGGGGCAATGCAATGCAAAGCTAGCTTTTAGCTTTTGTGGAAGATTATGAGCTCTGAGGGGGGGTTTCGTGGTCTTTTTATAGCAGTAGCTCTCTATCTGATGTGGCATTTCAGGACTACACAAGATGCATTTAGTACTTATTATTATTATTATTATTTTTTTATATTTTATATGTTTAAACATTTTATTTATAATTCACCTCTCTACATCTATTCTTTTTAATTATGAATTTGAGTTGGAGTTTATTTTATTTTAATTTTGTACATATCATTATTCAAATTCGTTGTAATTCAACGTTTTTGTTGCGATATATGAACTTGGATAATCCTTTTTTTGTAATTGACTTTTGAATAGGAGTTAAAGTGCAAGTTTATGAGCTACGAATTCTACAATTTTTTTTGTTTACATGATCTATAACAATAACAAATAAATGACAACAATCAGACAAAAAATTAAATATTTATGGCGCACACACGCGACTATATTAGAGACCACATAAATAAAAATTTACATGATCAGGCAAAAAGCCAAAAGAATGAAGAATATATATATATATATATATATATATATATATATATATATATATATATATATATATTTAAAAAAAAAGAAAGAAAAAGAAAAGAAATTAAGAAAGAATGGAGAATAGTGACATCCCAGCTAGCTGTATCTTATTTCTTGGGTGTAATATTTCGATTAGCCATAGTTTTGAACGACTTATAGCAGGCCATGAATTTGTTTTTAAACTTTCGATCGTTTAATACGGTAGGGACGATTAAAAAAAAATCGTAAAAAATATGTATTTAAGTTATCGACAAATAAGGACCAAATACTTTCAATCTTATGGACAAATCAATGTAGGTACTTAAATATATATTCATAGAAAATATGTGTGTGCTTAATTACATTAACTACACATAAAGTTGGGTTAAAAAAAAACTACAAATAACGTAAATTAACGAAAAGACATTGTCTTATTTTTTATCATAAATAATTGTGTTACCTCTTCTTTTACAGCTAGCTAGCACATATATATATTACATTGTTGATATTTGGAATTTTCCAGCAATACTCATTACATTGTATATTTGGTCATGTTTATTATATGTGCTGATGATTAATTTACTACGTGTCTAATAACTATTTTTCTCGTTTTTACAAAAAGTAATATTTATATTTAAAATAATGAACTTGGATGTGCTAAATATTATATTATAATATATATTTAAAAGTGGGATTTGGATGTCCATGCATTCTCTGATCGACCTAACAGTAACAGGACATTTAATGTCGCCAATTTTACAATACATTGTTTTGGGAACTTACGATACGGCATAAGCTGCTTAGGTGCAACTGGCAAGAAAGTACCACCACGGGTTTTTCGCATCAAATTCATCTTTTCTATTCGTTCCACAAAATAAATTAAATAAATAAATAAATTTTTTTCTATTGAAAAATAAAACAGCAAGAAAAAGTTTCTTATGAGTTTCATTTTGATTAAAAAAAATTTTCTATCCTTTTCGTTGTCCTTTACAAGTAAAAACAAGAAATTGAATAATATACTCCATTTAGTTGCTTGATATGTATTTTTATTCATATTCATTTGTCGTAATTGATGAGTATATATATTTTCTCTTATTAAAATTCACAAAACCTCATTTATCATAATAAGCCCTCCCGAACCAAAAAAAATATTAAAAATCTTGATTTTTGTGTTTCAAATTTCAAAAGTATTTGCTGGAAATGCTCGTCACATAATATCAATATAATAATAAATATTTCTCCATAGTAAAAAGAGGAATACGTCCAAATTGGCATTTAGACCTCCCTCAAATCGCACCCAAAAAAAACATTTACTACCAGGTGTAAATTACACTTTTGCCCTATTCATCAATGTAAAAAAATGACTGAACTAGAAATTTTGCCCCCAAAAAACATAATTATGATTTGACGGGACCCAATCAAAACTAGAGAAGGATGGATGCTGTAATTGGGGCTATTCCAAAGGTAATTCAACGGACTCGGGCACGTCAATAGGTCAAATCAATTGATTTGCATGTGTTCGGATTCGTTGGATCTCCACTCGAGCATTATTTGGATGGTACAACATCGACTGAATTCAAAACTAGAATATTTATGTACATTCATATTCGAATTCGGGTCATCTATGAATTTTTTTAATTATACACGAGGATCGTCCGAGCATCTTAAAATAAAAACAAACAAATTATTTGTGAAATTGTGAATAATCAAGTGCTTGTATCGAAATGTAAAAAGAATACTATAATGTCCATATAAAAATATTATTCTGTGATTAATCATATTAATATTGATGACATGAAAAAGTTAATTATCAAGAAGACAAGAAATATTTATCGGAATCAAAGTCTTATGGGGCCAAACTAGATCTGAATATTAATGATATATTGTTTTCGACTTATATATATTCAAATCGGTCAATAAAACATTCTATCAATATAGGGAGTGTTTGAAATTATGTATAACTAATCTACATATAAATTATCTTATATATCTCATATTTTTTTGTCATATTATTTATACATTTTTCAATTATTTATCTCACATCAATCAAATTATAAATTATTTATCTTACATCAATCAAATCATTGAATTTAACTTACTATATTACCCTTTATAAATAATATTATTTATTTTTTTATTAATTATTAAAAGGATAAAATAGTAATTTACTATTTTCATATAATATATAATCAATCAAATCAAACAAACTATAATTTATCAATAAAATCAAATAT
Organism: Henckelia pumila; assembly: GCF_033568475.1. Lineage (NCBI taxonomy): Eukaryota > Viridiplantae > Streptophyta > Magnoliopsida > Lamiales > Gesneriaceae > Henckelia > Henckelia pumila. The sequence continues at coordinate 102,985,807 of NC_133120.1, read as the reverse complement.
TATATTAACTATCATTTCTTATTTATTTTTTATTACAATATATTACTTATCTCTATATTATTTATCTTATCTTCAACTTCAAACGGAACCATAGAATTTAAATTTCAACCAATTAGTAAACTTTTTTATATTTGGTAGGCACTTGAAATAGGGATTTTTAGCAAAGTAAAAATACTTTATCCTCGTTTCAAATTTTCTATTATCCTTATTCTACCATAATCTATTTGATTGAATATTTAACGTAGCACGTTAATATTTTGGACCGGAAATAAGGTTCAGAGGGTACGGTTGAGTTTATGCTAGAATGAGGGTAATATCATAATGTTATTCAATAATTCAAAATTGATTTAGACATAAAAGATTATAAAAATATATGGAATATATATAACGAAATTAAATTGGACTGTGATGAATTCATCTTTGTTTGGTTTTGGTACCCTCGAGACTAAGGGTGCAAACATATCGAATCGAGCCGAATAATAATAAAATTTTAAGGCTCGAATTCGTCTCGATATCAATGTTCTAAAAAGCGCTAGGCGGTAGGCGGGAGACGACCCACCACCTAGCGCCTGGCCGCCTAGGCGGGGCCTATTTTTTTATTACCTAAAAAATTAAAATTTTGGAATATTTATGAGTATTACTATGACACATAATTTTTATGTCTTATGTTTTTTCAGTATTTTGTATAAAATTATTTTAAAATTTTAATAATATAGTAAAATATATATACTAATATAGTCAATACTCAATAGTTGGGGAGACAACAAGAAGGTTGAAGATTGAAGACAAGTTGATGACAGATTTTCTCTGTTTTCTTCCATTTTTTTGTTTTGTTTTTTCTCTCTCTTAATTGTGGGTTTGTAGTCTTTTCTCTTCTTTTTAAGTTTGCTTTATTATTTTAAAAAAAAATTAAAAGTTTTTTTTAATATTGTTAATGGCAGCCGCCTAGGCGGCCAGTTAATCGGGCGACGCCTAGAGGCGTCGCTCAGCCACTAATCGAGGCGGCAGACCTCCGCCCACCGCCTAGGCGGGAATTTTTAGAACACTGCTCGATATAAGTATATTCGAGTTCGAGCTCGATTTGAAATTTGATAATTTTAAATATTTTGGCTCGAGTTCGGCTCGAAATAAAATTCGAGTTCGAGCTCGGCTCAAAATATTATAACTTATTCGTGAAGTATTGCTCGGATATTATGGTTCGAAAAGCTCGAAATATTCGAAAATGTTCGAAATATATTTATTATATAATTATATTATATTAATTAAATATATATTAAGGCTCGCGAACTATATTCGCGAACTATCGAATAAAATAATTTTGGCTCGAGCTTGACTCGAAAAAAAGTACGAACATATTTGAATTCGGCTTGAGTTCGATAAGTTTGAATATAAATCAAATATTTATCGAGTCGGCTCGAAAAATTCACAAACAAGTTTAATTCGTTTGCACCTCTGCCCAAAATGTCAAGGTTGTGTGCTAAGCGCCTTCGTAAGACGTTCCAATTAGACGATGAAACCATACATTTATACCAACATTTCATCAATCGATATAGAGATGACCACAATTAATATTGGTTATTGGTGGTGCAGGTGCTATATCTATCTACCTAGGGTTGAGGATACGGAAAGACAGACACACATATGTAGTTATGAAAATGTGAAATATATCAATATATTTTGTGTGGGTTTTGATATAAAATATTAATAATTTTCTCGAATATTTAGATGATCAATTGCTTTGCTGCAGAATTTAAAACGTGTTATACAAGCATAAACGAGGTAAAACCCCCCTATTTCACACTAATAGCGAAACTTGAATCATTCATATACTTTTGTGATATATACATATTTACCACGTGCAGACGTGCTTGCTTTTATATTCACAAAATGGAAAAATTTCAATCTACAATTGTATATGCATTGTCCTAATAATGCATTTAAAAGTGAAATTTTATTAATATATATAAGCAAGGTCCAACGAAAAAATAATAAACCTCAAATATATTATAAATCTCCATCTTTTAAATATTTTTTGAGATAATACCCATAGTGATAGAATCTAACCCCAAATTAAACTGGAATTTTAAAACTAAAAAAATAACATAATAACATGGTTCATTAAAATGAACAAAAAATGGCGCACTTTATCGAGTTTATATATGCATAGAAATATATAAATATCAAATCACGTGTTCCATGCAGTCACTAATTTTTTACCCCACGAAATCGTTAGAAACGTCGAAACACAAAAAGGCCACTCGATTATGAGTTTATGATGGTTCATAAAGCATATTAAAGTGATCAATATCGAAGAGGCGGTGTAGAAAATTCCACTCGTAATATAAGAAATAAAGTTGTAAAAGTCATTGACGAATTCCAAAATTTAATTTAATTTGAGATAACAATGATGACAAAATAAATGGTGGAGATGTCTTGTTCAGAATCAGGCCTAATTAGAGGTCGCATAACAATGTTAGATTCGGTGAATTCGGTGACGTTCATGCTACCCTTGAGATAGCTATCCTCAAGGATGATTGAGTGGACCAGATCATATTTGCACCACAAATGATTTGATCTGGATCATTCTGTTGAAAAACGGTGATCAGATCAATCAGAATTGATACCCGGTGCAGCGAAAGTTTTAAAATTTTATATGGAACATTTCCATAATGGGTATCAAAACTTTACGATTAAATTGTGCGTGTAAAAATTAAATAACAATTAAATTTTTACCTCCAATCTCGAAACGAGATTATGAACACCAACAGATTACTCTGCTCTTGTTGTATATCCCAGGAACTGATGGACGAACAATTCTTCAATCAGGTCCACGAACAGAAGTTTAATCCCTCTGATAGATTGCACTAGAAAATCTATCAAAAGTTTCTACGAAGAGAATTAACGAATTTGATCCGTTAAACCAGACTGCAAATTCAAAATTCACAGGCTGGAATTTTTCGAGCAGAGAGGGGAGAAGGGGGGGCGGCCACTTTAAAAAAACACAGCTAGGGTTTTCAAAAATTATGACCTCTGTTATGTAATTTCTGTACTGCAATAACTTATTTAATATGTGGGCTGCTAACAGCTTAGGGCCCATTAGTCATAAGTTCAAGCCTGACAAGCAAAGCCCGCATGTTCAGAAATTAATATAAAATTCATCGTGACTCAGATTGATAAACCAATTTCACCAATGTGCACAGAAACCATTTCTGCATCTTTTAAAGTCAAGATAAATTTTCTGAATCCGAATTCAGTGATTTCCAAAAATGCCCATCCCTATGTCATTTTAGGAAATCTTACTCCTCTACTCTGATATAAGAAGTCCTACTTCTTTGTTTATTAAATTTAACTCTTTAAATTTAACTATCTCAACGGGGATTAAAAATCCATTACTTGTGTGACCCTCAATGGTTCAGGGATACAGCTAACTGTGGGCTCACAACTCCTTGTGACTCGGAACAACAATTTTCGACTTGCCCATCGAATCATGGTAAGAGCGCCTAGCAACATCACCCCATGATTCCCTAGGTATCACTGATAGTGCCTGCAAGAACCAATAGATTTTGGTTAGCGTACATTACGGTCCCTTCATCCATATATCCCGATCGAATCAACAACCATTGGTAAATCGAGAGTCGTTCGAGATTCGATAACTATGCAATGCATCTTGAAGATCAAATAGTGACCTCGCATGTGCTACTAAGAAACCATTTCTTAAAACACATCATGTACTCTTGCCAGAGATTCGTCATACTAATATCTCCTCAGATTGCATAGGATATCCACACTAGCAAGTATGTGGTGAATCCTTGACAACAAAGCATCGACTCCTATATGTGTCGTAACTGTACCCAATCCCGACACCTGATGACCCCAATAGAGTCGGTAAACGAGTCAAAGCACAGTACTAGCATATAGAGTCTCAATGATGTTTCAAGTAGTAAGGACTAATGGTGTACAACCAAAACCGCGGACTTTATCCACTCGATAAGTGATAACCACTTGGAAAGTCCGGATAGGGTAGTTCGATCATTCATCGTATGAATATCCATTTGCATGCTTTGAACATCTCTATGTTCCATACCAATGAAACGTGGTACTCGGCATCGCAAATGCTAGTCTCAATCTCGAGCGATCATTATCCTTATTAACGGACGGCTCAATCGACTAGGAACTGTTTAGAATATACAGTGACTATAAGATGTGTTTCATGATAGCCATCCCCATGTGCCACCACATCTTACATACACTATAGTATATTCAAGGTCTTCATCTAAACATCTTATAGTATGTCACAACATAATAATATGATAAAAGATAAAGTAAATGTCATTATAAAAGTGTAAATTATATTAAACAAAAGATTGTTTATACATAGAGTCATAAAAGACCTTAGCCACAAGTTGGCTCACCGGGCACCCACTCTTTCAATCTCCCACTTTCCCTAAAGCCAACTAGTCATACTACGCAGTCCCATTGCTTCGCGATGTTTGTCAAATAATGGTCCTGTCAAGGGCTTAGTAAGTGGATCAGCGATATTGTCTGCAGAGGCCACTCTCTCGACACTGATGTCTCCTCTTTCCACGATCTCCTGGATGATGTGGTATTTCCTCAGTACGTGTTTGGATCTTTGATGAGACCTTGGTTCCTTTGCCTGAGCAACGGCACCCGTGTTGTCACAGTACACCGGGACTGGACCAACAACTTCAGGAATGACACCCAACTCTTGGACGAAATTCCTCATCCAAACGGCCTCTTTAACAGCAGCTGATGCCGCGATGTATTCTGCCTCAGTGGTGGAATCCGCTGTGGTGTCCTGCTTGAAACTCTTCCAAGAGACAGCACCGCCATTGAGCATGAACACAAATCCAGAGGTTGACTTCGAGTCATCCACGTCACTTTGGAAGCTAGAGTTGGTATAGCCTTCCAATTTCAGTTCTCTTCCTCCATATACCATGAACATATTCTTAGTTCTTCGTAAGTACTTAAGAATGACCTTCACGGCTTTCCAATGCATTTGACCGGGATTATCTTGATATCTGCTCGTGACACTCAGAGCAAATGCTACATCCGGTCTGGTAGATATCATCCCATACATGATACTACCTATGGCTGACGCATATGGTACATGTGTCATTTTCTCTATCTCTTCATCAGTCTTGGGACACATGGACTTGGATAGAGAAACTCCATGACACATAGGTAGATGTCCTCTCTTGGACCCATCCATTGAAAACATTTTCAATATGGTGTCGATGTAGGTTGCTTGAGTGAGTCCTATCATTTTCTTAGATCCATCTCTATAGATCTGTATTCCTAGAATATAGGATGCCTCACCCAAATCCTTCATCGAAAATCTACCTGATAACCATATCTTTGTTGACTGCAACATCCCTACATCATTTCCAATGAGTAAGATGTCATCAACATAAAGTACTAAGAATGTCACAGCATCCTTAACTACTTTTTTGTACACGCACGGTTCCTCCGGGTTCTTGATGAAACCAAAATCCTTTATTGTTTCATCAAATTTCTGGTTCCAACTTCTTGATACTTGTTTGAGACCATAGATAGATCTCTGAAGCTTGCATACCTTATGCTCGCTTCCTATGGATGTGTATCCCTCAGGCTGCGTCATATAGATCTCTTCCTTAATGTTTCCATTAAGAAATGCAGTCTTCACATCCATTTGTCATATCTCATAGTCATACCAAGCAGCTATGACAATAAGGATTCTTATGGACTTGAACATTGCAACTGGTGAAAAGGTTTCATCATAGTCAACTCCTTGTCTTTGAGTATAACATTTCGCCACCAATCGTGCCTTGTAGGTCAATACCTTACCATCAGGCCCAAGCTTTCTCTTATAGATCCATTTACACCCTATTGGAACAATTCCATCGGGAGGATCTACTAAAGTCCAAACTTGGTTTGTATGCATCGAATCTATTTCCGACTGCATAGCTTCAAGCCATAAATTTGAATCCGCATCAGAAATTGCTTCCTTGAAGTTTCTTGGATCACATCCAACGTCGGGTTCATCTTGATCCCCTTCAAGAAGAAGACCATATCGAATAGGAGGTCTAGAAGTCCTCTCGAATCTTTTAGTTATAGGCATGTCCATCAATGGTTCCTGAGGTGTAGGATCATTATTTTGTATTTCGGGTTCTTCTCGAATTTCTTCGAGTTCCATCATCTCGCCTTTCTTATCCAATAAAAACTCCTTTTTCAAGAAGGTGGCATTCCTTGAAACAAACACTTTTGTTTCAGTAGGATGATAGAAATAATATCCGATTGAATTCTTTGGATACCCTACAAAATAACATAAGGTGGATCGACTATCCAACTTATCTCCCACTGTCTGCTTCACGTAAGCAGGACATCCCCAAATCCTCAAGTACGAATACTTAGGAGCTTTGCCATTCCATAACTCGTATGGTGTTTTGTCCACAGCTTTGGTGTGGACGTTGTTCAACAACAATATCGCCGTTTCAAGCGCGTAGCCCAGAAACGAAGGTGGAAGCTCAGTGAAGCTTATCATGGATCGAACCATGTCCTACAAAGTTCGATTACGACGCTCCGATACACCATTCAGCTGAGGTGTCATAGGAGGAGTCCATTGAGAGAGAATCTCATTCTCTTTCAGATAGTCCAAAAACTCGGTACTTAAGTATTCTCCACCTCGATCCGATCGAAGTGCTTTAATACTTTTACCTAGCTTGTTTTCTACTTCAGCCTTGAATTCTTTGAACTTTTCAAATGCTTCAGACTTATATTTCATTAAATATAAATACCCATACCTAAAATAATCATCAGTAAAGGTAATGAATTAGGTGTGGCTAAATTGAGTACCAATTCTAAATGGACTGCAAAAATCTGTATAGATCAAATCCAACAGATTTTGACTACGCTCAGGTTTTCCCTTAAAAGGAGATTTAGTCATTTTTCCTTTCAGGCAGGACTCACAAGTAGGTAGAGAGTTAATATCAGACATATCAAACATGCCCTCTCCCACTAGCTTGTTCATCCTCCTTGAGGAAATATGACCTAGCCTAGCATGCCAAAGGTTTGCCGGGTTTTGACTATCGATTTTCCTTTTGTTCGTTGTTACCGGTTTATCAACATAATTTATTGGAACGTCTTTTAATTTTAAGTTATATAGATCGTTTTCAAGTTGTCCATTTCCAATCAAACATTCATTCTTGTAAATATTGCAAATCTCATTCACAAAATTGCAAGAAAAACCATCTCTATCAAGCATAGAAACAGAAATAATGTTTTTAATCAAATCTGAAACAAATAAAACATCTCTCAAAAGTAACTTAAAATCGTTCTGCAAAATTAAATAAACATCTCCCACATCTTTGGCTTGAACTCTAGAACCATTTCCAAGCCTCAGCTGGGTCTCGCCCATTCTAAGCTTGTGACTTCTTGTCATCACATGCAAATCATTGCAAATGTGAGATCCACATCCGGTATCCAATACCCAAGAAGTAGTATTAAGTGAAACATTTATTTCAATATAGAACATACCCTTCGCAGTTCGCAACTGCTCTAGATATTCCTTGCAGTTACGTTTCCAATGACCGAGTTTCTTGCAGTGATGGCAAACATCCTTGGACTTTTCCATGTTTGAAGCCTTTGTCTTGTTCTTCTTCTCGGGTCCGGTTTTCTTGGGTGGGGCAGAACGTTTCTTACCCTTTGTACTTGGCCCCTTCTTAGCTGAAGAAGACGAGCCCACCAAGAGAACTGATTTATCCTTCTTTAAAGTGGCTTCATATGTTACAAGCATATTGACCATCTCTTCAAGGGAGGCCTCTATCTTGTTCATATTGAAATTCACCACAAATCCGTCAAACGAAAAAGGAAGAGAGAGAAGTAATAAGTCCACATTGAGTTCATGCTCCAACACCAAATCAAGCGTTACCAACTTCTGAATGAGCCAAATCACTCGTACCCCATGATCACGAACCAAAGTTCCTTCACGCATGCGACACGTCATTAGCTCTTTTACAGTAGCGAACCTTTCAGCTCTCGATTGAGCCCCAAAAAGTTCCTTGAGTTGTACGTGAATGTCAGCAGCATTCACGGTATCCTCAAATCGCCTCTGGAGTTCATCAAACATCGAAGCTTGCATATAGCATTTGGCCTTGATATCATGGTCCCACCATGTATCAAGTTTGGCCAACTCTTCCGGACTTATGTCAGCTGGTGCTTCCTTCGGAGGAGATTTTTCTAACACGTAGAGCATCTTCTCCGAGGTCAAGACAATCTTCAACTTACGGAACCATTCCGTATAGTTTGCGCCAGTCAGTTTATTTTGTTCGAGAATAGAGAATAGTGGATTGCGCGAATTCATCTTAATGAAATACTGAAAAGAAACAGACAATAATCAGTGATTGCTTAATTAATTTACTAAGACATAAAATAGGCGAAATTTATTTTATGAATCTCACTCTCCCACTATTTTAACGATTTCACTACCCTCTAGTGAAAACGGGAAACTGTTTTCCTTAGTGGGAACATGGAGTCCAATTGACAAACTATGGTCCCGAAGAATATCAGTCAACCATAATTTTCAAAAGGTAGAGCCCAATTGCTTCCAAAGCAACCTCCACATTTTTACCTCATGTCCAATAAGGGCACAATAATATGACACCGTTTATTGTGACATGTCAAGATGACCCATCAATATTAAGTTGTGATGGACGGTCGCCATGTGGATCCCCCAATAATATGAGCCGATCCCATGGGAGTTCCACCCAACTTACAACATGTGTTGATCCAATGTACAGCTTTCCGACGAACGGGCCCCCCCAATAATATGAGCCGGACCGTATCCGCGGGTAGCATCTCATACATTGATCGTTGATGGAAGGTAGGAACATTTAAACAATATTTAAATTTCCTTTATTTATCTTGATATCAATTTTAAATCATATTTAAAATGAGGGATTTTAATTTTGAAAATTTGTCTCATCATTTAAAATTGGTATGCTTGCGGGATTCATACAATTTAGTCTAAAACATGCATACAACGATAATATCATATATTATATAGGATGATCGATTCCATTTCTAATCGACCCGTGGTTGCCAATCACGAGTCTAAGTCCAATCCTAGGTAATATGCAGGTATGCAATGCAATCCTATTACATTAAGCTTCCAATTTACATTTCTTCAGTCTTTATTGTCTGCTGGGCCCACCTCCGTCTTCAAAACTTCATCTCCCACTAAGTCTAATGTATTTACAATAAATAACAATGACAAGTAGGGGATACATTTTAAGGGGTGGGAACGGGCCATAAACCAGGCCCACTTTTATTACATATGACAATTCATATTGGGCCATAAACCAGGCCCATTAATAAATCCAACAACAATAAAAAACAAATGTAAATTCCCTAACATACACCTACAAAATTGGTCATGGCAATCGATCATCCTTATCCAATAATATTTAATTCAAAATTAATTTATTGGATAACATGCAATGACAATTTAAATTAAAAGAATAAAATCATATTTCATATATAAAATCTTATTTTACATACAAAATCATATTTTATCTTTTTATCAAATAAAATCATATTTTACATATAAAATCTAATTTTATACATAAATCATATTTTACTCAATATTTCCATAAGATCATATCTTATCATCAATTGTACCAAAAATAATTAATTTCATAAAATCTGATTTAACGGATAAAATCTATAAATTTTCCAAAAATTCAAATTTATCCAAAAATCAATTTTAAAATTTTCGGACTCGAACAATTCGATCCGACGCCTCGTGGACCAATCAAAAACAATTTTCGATCGGACCAAAAATAGAATTTTAACATATTAAAATTTTAATTAAAATAAAAAATTAATTTTCCCGGGCCGCCCGGGACGATCCCGGGCAGCCCGCGCCCCAAAAGGGGCTCGGGTCGGGCTGCGACGATCGCTGCCCTGGGCAGCGACCATCGCTGCCCGTGTTTTTGCCCGTCAAAAAAATTTTAATTTTAATTTTGTTTCAAAAACCGAGGCTTAAAAAAAATTTTGTACAATCGATTAATTTAATCGCTTGATCTGAGCAACCTGGCTCTGATACCACTGTTGGAAAATGGTGATCAGATCAATCAGAATTGATATCCGGTGCAGCGGAAGTTTTAAAATTTTATATGGAACGATTCCATAATGGGTATCAAAACTTTACGATTAAATTGTGCGTGTAAAAATTAAATAACAATTAAATTTTTACCTCCAATCTCAAAACGATATTATGGACACCAACAGATTACTCTGCTCTTGTTGTATATCCCAGGAACTGATGGACGAACAATTCTTCAATCAGGTCCACGAACAGATGTTTAATCCCTCTGATAGATTGCACTAGAAAATCTATCAGAAGTTTCTACGAAGAGAATTAACGAATTTGATCCGTTAAACCAGATTACAAATTCAAAATTCACAGGCTGGAATTTTTCGAGCAGAGAGGGGAGAAGGGGGGGCGGCCACTTTAAAAAAACACAGCTAGGGTTTTAAAAAATTATGACCTCTGTTATGTAATTTCTGTACTGCAATAACTTATTTATAATGTGGGCTGCTAACAACTTAGGGCCCATTAGTCATAAGTTCAAGCCTGACAAGCAAAGCCCGCATGTTCAAAAATTAATATAAAATTCATCATGACTCAGATTGATAAACCAATTTCACCAATGTGCACAGAAACCATTTCTGCATCTTTTAAAGTCAAGATAAATTTTCTGAATTCGAATTCAGTGATTTCCAAAAATGCCCATCCCTATGTCATTTTAAGAAATCTTACTCCTCTACTCTGATATAAGAAGTCCTACTTCTTTGTTCATTAAATTTAACTCTTTAAATTTAACTATCTCAACGGGGATTAAAAATCCATTACTTGTGTGACCCTCAATGGTTCAGGGATACAGCTAGTCGTGGGCTCACAACTCCTTGTGACTCGGAACAACAATTTTTGACTTGCCCATCGAATCATGGTAAGAGCGCCTAGCAACATCGCCCCATGATTCCCTAGGTATCACTGATAGTGCCTGCAAGAACCAATAGATTTTGGTTAGCGTACATTACGGTCCCTTCATCCATATATTCTGATCGAATCAACAACCATTGGTAAATCGAGAGTCGTTCGAGATTCGATAACTATGCAATGCATCTTGAAGATCAAATAGTGACATCGCATGTGCTACTAAGAAACCATTTCTTAAAACACATTATGTACTCTGGCCAGAGATTCGTCACACTAATATCTCCTCAGATTGCATAGGATATCCACACTAGCAAGTATGTGGTGAATCCTTGACAACAAAGTATCGACTCCTATATGTGTCGTAACTGTACCCAATCCCGACACCTGATGACCCCAATAGAGTCGGTAAACGAGTCAAAGCACAGTACTAGCATATAGAGTCTCAATGATGTTTCAAGTAGTAAGGACTAATGGTGTACAACCAAAACCGCGGACTTTATCCACTCGATAAGTGATAACCACTTGGAAAGTCCGGATAGAGTAGTTCGATCATTCATCGTATGAATATCCATTTGCATGCTTTGAACATCTCTATGTTCCATACCAATGAAACGTGGTACTCGGCATCGCAAATGCTAGTCTCAATCTCGAGCGATCATTATCCTTATTAACGGACGGCTCAATCGACTAGGAACTGTTTAAAATATACAGTGACTATAAGATGTGTTTCATGATAGCCATCCCCATGTGCCATCACATCTTACATACACTATAGTATATTCAAGGTCTTCATCTAAACATCTTATAGTATGTCATAACATAATAATATGATAAAAGATAAAGTAAATGCCATTATAAAAGTGTAAATTATATTAAACAAAAGATTGTTTATACATAGAGTTATAAAAGCCCTTAGCCACAAGTTGGCTCACCGGACACCCACTCTTTCACGTTCAATGTTTTTTGGGATAGCTACCCCAAAGGTAGCATCAACACTACCGTTAGATTCATGCGATCCTTCAATTTTTATTTTTATTTTTTTAAAATTCTTGATAAGTATCGGGATTTTCAAGTGCAAACAATGGAAGGTGGGGAGTGATCAAAACCGTGTTAGTAATCATCATCACAAATTGCTCCTTGAGTAATGTATACGTGTCTGGCTACTAATTAATATAGCAACTCAATAGAATTGACATTTGTTTCAAATACGGGAAGAAACAAGTCAAACTAGGTCTTCCAATTCCCTAGCTCTAAATAAATATCCTCTCAAATATATGTTTTGGGAGAAATTATAATTTTGGGTTATATTTGTTCCTTGTTTTAAATCAAAATAATGATATTAAATTTGAAATTGTAGACTTTTTCTTAGGGAATGTTGGTGTAGCAGTGTACATATCAACATCATCTTAGCTATATATAGAGGTGGGAAAAAAATACCAAAATACCGGAAAATCGTACCGAAAAAATTATCAAAAAAATCGGTATTCATATTGTACCGAAATTTTTCGGTATCGGTATCGCTATGATAATTTTTTTTTAGGTATACCGGAATATACCGAAATACCGAAAAATAATTTTTTAAAAAAATATATATATGAAAATTTTCGGTATACCGACTTTTTAATTTGTTGGTATACCGAATTTTTTGCGGTATACCGACAATTTTTCGGTATACCAATTTTTTTTTGAATTCGATATCGGTACACGGTATAAATTTTCGCCATAACGAAAGTTCTGTATACCGAAAATTCGGTATATTCGATATAAGGTACGGTATAGACCATACCGATTTTTCCGGTACGGTACCCACCCCTAACTATATATCATAAAACAGATTAAAATTTATATATATATATGTATATGATATTATAGTTACCAATTTTAAATTTAGAATTATATGTGTTCATAAAAAGTATATGATATATACTCAGACGTGTCTATAGAAAAATGCCTATATTTCTCTTATGAGATTTAAAAAATAGGAGATAACAAGAAAGTCGGAGAAATCACATGTTTTGCCGTGTTGGTTATCAATATAGGCTTTAGTACTGTTCTAACTTGTATTTTTCTCTAATTTTAGTCATTTTTATCATATTGCTGATATGATTTCAAATATTTCAGCAATATTGTTTCGTGTAACGTCAGCAATATTTCAAATGTAACATATCATTATTGTTTAATGTTACGTCAGTACTCTAGTGAAAACAGACAAAAATTGAAAAAAAAATGTAAATATCATTGTGAATTAACCAACAACACAATCAAAACGAACTTAAAAGGAAAAAAAAAAAAAAAACATAGCAGTTACGTGATAAAAATATAAATTTGCTTCGGATCGAATCGAGTCTAATTTGTATGTATGGTTTGACTCGAAGCTTATGGTGGTAAACGTTTTGTTTTCAAAACGTGCCTGCCCGGCCCTCCACTTTGAGGGGTCTATTTTCACTTCATATTTCTTTTCTCTTTCCTTTATTTTTTTTTTCCTCCCCTCGTTTTTAAAGTCTTTCTTCTTTTTGTTGTCATTCTGAAAATGCACCATGTCCATGGAAATAAAAATATCTACAACTAAAGGAAGAAAAAACAAATGAATAAAACTGATTGAGATTGTCTTATAATAGTTTTCGTGAAAAATAATCAGTGAAAAATATCATCTAAAGACAAAGCATGGTAAAAAGAAAATAAGTAAAAAAGTTTCGAGTCGGGTTGGATCTAATATGATGGAGATTTTCATGATACCTTTATCTTTTCAATTCAAAGGGAAAGTTTTTCCTGTTGGGGCAAACAGACATTGGTTGAATTTAACCGGTTAGTATTAAATCTTAATTAACCAACTAGATGCAAAAGAACCCTACAAAAATCTATTATATTGTTTGTTTTTTAACTAGGACGTGTGTATAGATAGCGTCTCGTGATTCAGCAACTTGTGTAATTTATGGTACTTCTCATCGAGCAAATTAATTAATTGCAAATTAGTAACTTAATTAATTGATGTGGACCAATTATTAATTAATGTCTCGATTATGCACAAGTGGGAATACTGGAGTCATATCATGTTTATTAGTTTATAAGTGATTTTGTCCGATGACCACTTGGTCAAGTTACATTTTAGGATTTTAAAAAGCACGTTAAGTGTAAAAATTGTCCGCACACCCCACATAATTTAAATATGAATATTCATTTGATTCTTCAATATTTGTCATAGCAATAAAAAATTGTTCAAATATTTTTTAATTTTTTCTTTTTCTTCTACTTTTTTTTTTTTGAGAAGGAAAATAAGTCGATACCAGTTACCATACATGTTCCTAATCAAATTCCCTTCTGTTTTCCCATATAAAATCTTGGTCAAATATCGAGTTCTAATTAAAAACATTTTGAAGAGGTGCATGCGCGGAGTTTGGGTATAGACTATCTAATCTGCCAAATCATTTCAAAATTTTTTAATCGAAGCTGCGTAAATTTGCAACACTTTTGGAAACATTTATTAATTAGGAATAATTGTTCTTATCTTATAAATCGACATGGTTAGTAGGAATCGAATTAACGCACGTAATTCTCAATTTTATTGGGAAACCATCAAACATGAAGTACACTAAAATTATCGTGATTTTTTTTTTTAATTTGGTCTCTTGGATGGTTCGAGTTGAGCATTAAGTGAGAGTTTGATCAATGGTCATGAATTATATTCTCCTCATCAATTTTTTTTCAGGCGAACATGTTCTATATAAAATTTTCTTATTGTGGCTTACATGACTAACATAATTTTCATACTATCGTATCAACTCGATCGGAAGTTATCAATTGCGTACAACAAGATAGCGATTTCATATTCCATCATCATAAAAAAATATTGTTTGATTTGTTTGTTTTTTAAGATAGACCTAGATCACTGTTACTTAATAAAATGTATGTAATTAATAAGTCCCTCGTGAAGCAATCTCATACTTATATCTGTGAGACGTATCAACTCAATCAAATAAATAAAAAAATCAATCTCACAAAAATAACTCGTGGAAACGTCTTACAAATGTTTTTTTTGTTCTTTTGAAAAAAACAAATACTATACGGGTATTCGATAAAAGTTTATAAAATCAAATAAAAGCTAGCAGAGTGCATGGTTTTCGCAAAAAAGGCTAGGAATTAAGCTGACCTGCCTCAATAATTATAATATTTAATAGAGATCAACACACAAATATTGACATTGGGGCTCAATTATGAATTTCATGGTCGGTACAGGGACCCAATATTTTACTCCAAATCATCCACCCCCGATTTTCAACATCCTTCCAATTGCAATATCACATAACGTTTCATTGATTCCAATGGTTACAAATATGTTAATAAACAATTAAACAGCTTATCCAAAGAAATAAACAATTAAAATCAAACGAGGCTGCGTCCAAGGAATCTTAGCCCAGTCTTTCCATAACCATACAGAACATCAAATTCGGACATGAATCGACTCTATCATAGAGATACATTCAAGATTTCAATAATGTCCAACAAAATATTCTACGGTAGATGTGTAAAAGGGCGGAATGGAAACACAAAGTGGGAGCGATCGAAACGCATAAGAGAGTTCAAATTTTGATAGAGACTAAGGGTCAACTAGGGTTTGGCGACTTTCCATTATAATTTTCCATTTCCATGCAAGAACATGGTCCCAAGCAGTAGTAACTAGATTCCAAATCCAAGTTCAAAATTTTCAAAGTAATAATAAATTAGGAATCATTGGTAGATGTCACATTTTTAGAATCAAGTCGTGACTTAAAATATATTTGTTTGCAATCTTTCGGTATATCCAAAAGCCAGGACCCAGGCATGACGTGACAAATGGAGATCGGGGACAACTTTTTAAATAATATTCCCCCTTTGCTTTGCAAATTCAGGGATATCCCCAATAATTTGGCCCTTTGATTCTTTTTCTATTTTTTTTAATTATTTTCTTTTTTTAATGTGCTTGTACAAAAATAATAACAATAATTGAAGAGAGAGACAAGGTTGACTATCGTGATTCGTGAACCATTTTTAAAGAATTAATTAATTTGGTAAATCCCTTTTTTTTATTTTCATACTCTTATTTTTCTCTTTTTTTTAATTTTTGATTGAGGATTATTTTTTGCATTGATTTTATATTTCATTTTAAATTATTGTAAAATTGTATCTAAAAATGTATCCACCACATTCATAAAGTAGTCCGCGTATACAGATTTACATATTTAATAGAACAATTTTACAGGTGGTGTGAAATTTCAATGCATGGAGGTGTTATATCAAAGATTTATCAGTTATTAAAAATATTTTCTATTTATCGACTGATATATAGCTTATATAAAAAAACTTGACCATTTTATATTACGAGCTAGCATTAATTTGCAAAAACAGGTGGCTAATGACATTTTTTTTAAAAAAAAAATTTAATTGTTATGGGTCGACTTGTTAGTTTAATTTAGAATGTAGAATTATTTTATACTACAAAGTATGTCATCATATGTTTAAGGGCCACATAACGTAACCAAGAATCAGTCAATTTCCACGTACGTAAAGCCTTATCATTCTTCGATTTAATACAACTTTTTTTTTTTCCTTTTTCCAGCTTTTTCCTTCCTTTTTTTTTTTGGGTTTAATTTCTTTCCCCTTCTGATTAGGAATGTAAACGAGGAGAGCCGAGCCGAGTCGAACCAAGCTTTTGAATGTTCAAGCTCGGTTCATTTATAAACGAGCCGAGCCCGAGCTTATTTAACAAATATATTCATGGCTCACGAGCTTATTCGAGATTTTATCGAGCCTAAACAAGCTTAATATATTTAAACTATAAATTTAAATATTTATTAAATTAATTAAAAACTAAATTATGTATTTGAAAAAATATAATATTATTATTAAAATTTGTAATTTTATTCTAATAAATTAATTTTTATAGATTTTTCAATATTTTTTATAAGTAAAGTGTAAATTTATAAATTAAATATCAATACTATTATTTTTTCGTCTAAGAGATGACTTACGAGCTTGTTAACCAGCCTGTTAACGAGCATGTTCACGAGCTAACGAGCCGAATATTATAAAGTTCGAGCTTGATTCGTTTGCCTTAACGAGCCTCATTAAACGAGCTCGAACGAGCTTTTAACGAGCCGAGACCCAAACAGTTCGCAAACTGTTTGTCTCATTTACATCTCTACTTCTGATCTATTTAAATCATTCATAGTTTGGCCTGGCAAATTTGAATGACCAAATAAGGGAGGTGCCTTTACATTCATTCATTAAATTAATTATAACTTCCTAACGAACCATATGCATTGATTAATCTAATAAAATGTATTAACTTGTATATCGAGTACTTGTGTTGTGACATATCATGGTATTAATTAGTGAAGGGTTCATTGTACAACATTTACAAAATCATCCGTAAATGCTGTCCTAATTATAATCTTAAATGAGACCATGCATTGCAACGACCTTCAGATTCACTACAAGAAAAATGCAAAACAACAATAGTTTTTATCAGTTGTTAAAAACCATAAAAAACTGTTTTTAAATGCTGTGTTGTTAAATGTGATGCTCAAATACAACGATTTTTTGAAAATCCATTGTTTTTTAAGTGTTGTTGAAACCAAAATTTGTAGTAGTGATTTTACATACAAATTTAAGGCATATATTTTAACTTAAAAATATATTTCACTAAGCACATCTTTATTTTACATATTTTATGAAAAACAATTATCAATAATAGGGGTGGCAAAAATTCCCTGAAATCCCGACCCTTTCCGAATCCCATCCCATTCTCGTTCCGAAAAAATCTCAACCCGAAATTTTTTCGACCCGAAATTTCGGGATTTTTCCCATCCCAATTAATATCGGGAGCGGGATAGGGAATAAAATCTTATCCCGACGGGATTCCCGACCCGTCCCGAAATAATATAATAATATATTTTATTAATAACTTTATTAATATAATAAGCTAAATATTATTAGGTTTCAACTCATATAACACTTAATTGTGGACTTAATTCGCATATTTTTTATTGTTGGGACGATCAAATTGGAAAATCACGAAATGCCATTTTATTTTTGTGTATTTTTTAAAAATTAAATTAATAATTTAATTAATTCATATTTATAATTATCTAATTAGAACAAATATGTAGAACAAGACTTAAGAGATTAATTTGACAATCTATTTAACAAAATTTATTTAGTAATTGTATCTGAACATTTTATTATTAATTATCCGATACATTTTTTCTCTAAACAAAACTTTGAAATATTATCTGGAATATTTTAATTATATGTTTAAGTTGAATATTTATTTTTATTTATTAATATAATTTTCAAAATAGTATATTTAATAAAATTATCACATTATTTTTATTTTTTGAACGAAATCTTGAACATGAAAAAAAATTCGGGATTTTCTCTCCCTATCCGACGGGATCCTGAACATTCGAGATCCCGAATAATCGGGTCCCGAAATATTTTGGGTACGGGATCGGGAGAAAAAAAGTTTCCCGATTTTTTTCGGGACGGAAGTTGGGTAAGGGGTTTATGAGACGGATCCTGACCCTATTACACCCCTAATCAATAATAAAGATTGATCGAAACGTGTAACATTTGAGCTAATTGTTGTATTGTTTAAAATATTTTAATTGTATATTTGTTGTTATCAGCTAAAATTACTGGTAAACCGTGGATCACTCGATCGAGATTACAATTATAAAGCTAATATCACACGTTCAATTCTCATGAGTTGCAAAAAAATGTAATTATTATGAGAGAAAGTGAACTAAACATGATGTTAACGCTCTTGTCGACTTTTAAAATTTGAGTTGAACAATACAGAAAAACTCTAAAAATTCATCGTCCCGGCTCGTTAGTTATTGAGCATTATTTTAAAGTAACTCCTCGATCCGATCTGATGCATAATTTTTTGAAAAATATTTTATTTTCTTCGAAAACTAGTTTTTCAAAACAAAAATTTTATGTTCAAGTACTCTCCTAGCCGAAATCATGTGAATTCAAGTATTCAACATTTCACAATTTACCAGGTGAATATTTTAATTTTATTTTTTGTGAAGAGAAATTCACGTACTAAACCCATTTGGACAGTCTCCGTACGTTTAATTTGAGTTGCTTACATCACTCATACAATTATTTTACTATATTTAAAATTTTAACCAAAACACTAATGACTAGATAAGTTGATTACTTTAGAATTCATAGCGCGTTATCCTTTCAATCGAGTTTTTACAAAAATCAAAATCAGTTTATGGAATTGAAATCTAGTCGTTTTCTTCAAATTTATAACTTAATATAATATTGCATATCAAATATATTAAACCTCACACTTATCCAAAAATTACGCTCCTTGTTTTTCAAATAATAAAAATTAATATTCCGGAATATATGTTTAATTGGTGAGAGTGTCTCACAAATAGTGGAAGATTGTTGTAGCAACAGGAGTGAAACCTCACTCGCATGTAGGGCTGACAAAATTCTAAAAATTTTCGACTTTTTTCGATTCTCAATCCGTTTCCGTCTTGAATTTTTTCCGTTCCGAACTTTTTTTGTCCGAGTAGTAAGGATTTTTTCCGACCCGATCAATTTCGAGACTGGGATCGGGATAGACAACTTTACCCGACGGGATTTCCAACCCGATCCGAATATATTAATAATATTTTTAATTAAAAAAATAGATTTTTTTTTATAATTTTCAGTTTTATTATTAATGTTTTATAATTATCTACCATATAATTATTTTTTAATATTTATATTTATATTTTTTAATATTAAAATTGATTTATAAATTTTTATTTTGTTTTTTTTATTATTATGAATAATTATATGTTTTTATTGTATTAATCAAGTAGTTGTTTTAGTTTATTTGTTATGTACTAAGAAGATGTTTTAGTTTTTAATGATTATATACAAAAAAATTTTAATTTATTTATAATGTACTAAGAAATTCTTTGAGTTTTTTCCTAAATAGAATTTTTTTTAAAAAAAATATTGTTCGGGATTACTCTCTCCCGATCCGACGAGATCCCGAACATTCGGATCCCGACACTTCTCGGGTGCGGGATCGGAAAAAAAAAATCTCAATTCTTATCGGGATGGGAATCGGGTAAGGCCGGGGTTACGAGACGGATCCCGACCCGATCCCACCCCTACTCGCATGAACTGTAATTATTTTCAGTTTGTTTTTTAACGTTATTTTATTACATAAAATTGTGCAAACTCTCATTTACAATACCCGGTTTGTCAAAAAAAACTTTTAATTTAGCTAATATAGATTTACAAAATTTTTATTTCATTAATATTAATGAAAATTCCACCTTAAAAAACCAATTTTCCAAATTCATTTCGATTCGATATTAATTAAAGAAAATTAATCACTTATCCATAAGTTTTTTGAAATAATTTCAAATAACATACGAGTCAATTGTGCTTTTTTTTTTTTTTTTCTCATATATCTATACTATCTATACTATATTATTCTATTAAAATTGAAGGGTTGGTATGTTGGTATGACCAAACAATTTATTTGTTTACCCTTTATTATATATTTAATTATCAAAATGTCATTTTATTTTGCCCATTTATAAATAATTATTTAAGAAAATATCACTTTCACTATAATTTTTTTTTGTCTTTTTATGAATATTTATTTATAAAAATATAATTTTTTTATTTCACTGTTTATTATTTTTATTTTTATTTTCAGTTATAAAAAGTGAACAACACTCGTTGTGTGCTCTAATCATCAGCATGTATATAACGTGTAAGCCTTATCGACCCACATTATTAATAAATAATAATCGTTAGCAACAGAGCAGGATGCCACATCATCATCTTAGTTTATGTGGTTTATTGCAATATTTTTATAATCGGACCGGTAATCGAACCGATTTACCTTGAAAAATTATTCAATCGGTAGGTCGAACCGGAAAACCGTTTATATTAATATAATATAATTAATAATATATTTTAAAATTTTAAAACCTAAAAGATGTTTATAAATAAACAAATATATATTTATCCTAGTTTTAAAAATAAATAACGATATAAATATATTCAAAATATTAATTATAGTTATATAATTTTAAAAGTAAATAAATTAAATGAAAAAACTCTAATAATAGCGAAATAATATTTTAAAAAATGTACAAATTTCAATTAATCATGTATATATATATAATAAAATTTTAAATTAAAAAAAACTATTTTTTTAAAAAATAAATAAAATTCAAAATTCCGGTTTAACCGGTTTTGGCCGGCTCTTGAGATCGATTCTTAGTCGGTTCTACCGGTTTTGATCGATAAAACGGTTATTTGGAGTATTTCGAACCGAACCAGTGACCGGTTCCGGTCGAACCGACCGGTTCGGTCACGATTTTGAAAACATGGGTTTATTGGGAGGTTATTGGTTAAGTAATTCACTAAATTGAGCCACTTATCTCCACTACATCATTAATTGCTTTAAATAACCATAATTTAATGACTCAAACGACCTAATTAAGCTACTTGATCGCAAATTATTCCCAATATTGCTTAACTTTTATGGAAGTAAATACTTCACTTAATCTGTATTAATTTCTTTATGACTTTAACTTGAGTATATATGTAATTGGCCACTCATTTAATTGACCCCGAAAATCGGTGACTTTAAGTCATTATCATGATTTAATAATCATGTAGTCGTCTCTCGTGAGACGGTTTCACGAATATATTTATCCATGAAACGAGTTAATCCTGCTCATTTTTACAATAAAAAATAATATATTTTACATTAAAAATATTAGTTTTTCATGTGTCCAAATAAAATATATGTTTCACAAAAATATCTCATGAGATCGTATCACTGAAGCTTTTGTGTTAATAAATATGTTATGAACCATTCAATATGCACTTTATTATATATTATGCAAAAATATAGGAAATATTGACTATGTAATACAAGTGTTTGAAAAACACATAAAATAGAAACTATCTGGTGTGAAAATGGAGTTTTCAATGGAGGATCTATTTTGAAAAGGTTTTAGCTGGTGGAGGTCAAGCTTAATTCTTTTTATATACAAAAATAATTATTGAACACCAAAGAAGTAAGAATAAATAAATAAATAAATAAATAATCAACTCTCTTTTGAATTCGAGTATTTCTCAGGAATATAATACACTCACCTATAATTCTCCACTCCTGCGGCCAAGGGGATTGGAATGTGTCGGCCATTTTGTTTTATTTAATAATAATTTCCGCACTATTTTTCTATCAAAAAGCAATTGTGGGATTTCAACATGTTTGATTCTTCCACATTTTCCCCCCATTCATTTTCTCTTATATAACTTTATGGATTCAATTTATATCATATTTATCAAATAATATATCTTTTAGTTGACTTCCATTCTATGGCAGCTTATATATGTCGTGAATATAAAAAACACGTGTACCTTTAATCGACATATATCATATGAAATTTTAGAAACACATATAAGTCTTAATAATTCTCTTTTTTTTTTCGGTAGATAAGTCTTAATTCATTTTTTTTTTAAAATCAAGTCTTAATTCTTAAATATATAGACTTGTTTGATTTCTCACACTAACTAAAAAATCCTTGAAAAAACTACATTTACAAACAAACTTTTTATTTTATCTTTATTTAATTTATTCAAAAAATGATTGAACACTTTCAACATTTAGTTAATACAGTTATATTAATAAAAAAAATATACTTATAAATATAAAAAAATGAAATATATAATTGAAAGCTCCGATTAGGAACAACGCTTATTACAATGATTTTTTTCCCTTTTTTTTCTTGAAAAAAAAATCACTTGGTATCTTTAAAGAGTCGTTCTTCCTTTATCAACATCGTTTCTACGGTCATGAAAGATCCACAACCGTAGCTATTAGGTGCACCCTATATATAGAATCCGGGCTCAATGCCTAAAAAATTGAAAATAATCAATAGTATATTCGAAGAAAAACGAACATGTAATTATGTAAACACAAAATGTAAGTTGTCCAGTTCAACTGAAAAAGAAAATGAAGCTAAATAAATGGAAAGGATCGGAGAAAGTAACAACGTAATTAAATATGATTTAGGAAATAAAATTAACATAGGGAGTATTGAAATATATATAGTGCGTGATCTTGTTTTTTATTTTTCGAAAAATCGTGCGTGAAATTTTGCAACTGTTTTAATTTGATTATTTATATATATTAAATAATTAATTTTCAATAAACCTTCTTGCATGACTAATTAATAACGTTATTTTAATTTTCAATAATTTTTTTTATATCAAATTAAGATATTACCTATATATCATTTTATTATATTAATTTTCAATTACACAAAACAGGGAAATTATTTGTGCAGGTACGTACTTATAAAAACATCGATCCACCATTTTAAATTTAGTTGTGGGAACACATAATATGATTTGAACAAATATAATATGTAACTTAAAATATAAAAATTTTCCCTCTCGAAACTAATACTTTTATATATTGCAAATTGTCAATGAAATAATATTTGCTTTTAAAACAAGAAATCAAATATTTGATAAGATGATTAATATAATATTTAATTGAATTTAAGGTAAGCCCACATTCAAATTGCTTGTTGAAATTAATTAGATTTTTCAGCTTGCAAGTGGACGAGTCGAGACAGTTCGGAGGCAAAAGACTTTGATGAGGGACTCGGTTTGACGACATGAAATACAAGTGATTGAGATATGCATTAATGTTCATTGGATGCATTTACTTTAGGGTCTCATTTAATGTCCGGTCAAGTTGAAGACTTGAAGCTCACTCATTTCATCAAGGGATGGATCACGTCAAAGGGGTCGAATCTCGATGATCGTTTCTGTCCCTCAACTTTGTTTTATCTATGATATATTGTACTTAAAAATTGTTATTCTAAAAAAAATTATAACACTGATAAGAATTTACAACGCATTAGAACATCTTTTTTAACGATTTTTTACTCTAACAACATCGAGAGTTTCTCGAACAATGTGAGATCTTATTAACGGTTAAATCCTTAACCCTTTTTTCTCTTACTAGGATTGAAAAATGTTTTTTGAATTATTTCCATAATAAGTTTTTCTCTCTTAATTGACTTTTCTTGCTCCGTCTCTTATTTGAATGACCTTTTTTCCCTTCATTAATACCATTGTGTTCATGGTGTATTTGCAGTGTATGGAGTCGATCGGTTATTTATCTAACCCATTTTTTTTTTTAAAAAAATCGAACCAAAATTTGATATCGAAGTAACGAACCTATACAAGTTCGGTTAATTAGGTCGGTTGAATTAATCGATTTTTCTTTTTGAAGAAATATGGATGTTATAAATGTTATTTATTCGTATATAAAATTGTTATTATAAAAAAAACACTGTTTACCGATTTTATAAATTTCAAAAATCTAAATCAAACCGATTTAACCAAATTTATTAAAATTTTAACTGAATTTATGAGCCAATCAAACCGAATTTCCAAACTAATTTGATTCAACCAAATCAATGTTCATATCTGTATAGCAGGATAATTTTTTTTTTTTTAAAAAAAACACACACACAAGCTTCTAAAGAGAAATCTGGGTTGATGGGATACGTAAGCTTTTGAAAATTGGTCAGAATTCGATTTTCCTACTAAAACCTACTCGGATGAGTTTGTCACGCGAGACTTGCTCAGTGAAATCTATTTGGATAGTTTAATTTATAGTCTATTGCATTAATTTCGAGTTTAATATACATTGAAAGATAGTAGTTACAAATTTACACGTGGTTAAAAATAATTTTTAAAAAAGCGTACACTAAAAGTATATGCTTTTAATTCAAACCGCCTCTTTCGGGGCTATTATGCGTGTGTTAGCTGATTAAGATTCCTTGATCAAGAATATAAATATAATAATTAATAAATATACATAATTCATTCAATAATATCCGTTTTGTAATTTCTTTTTTTGATCCATCAAGGAGCCCGACAGCCTGTTATTAGTTACTTTTGTCTTCTGACATTCTAATGATACGGTTGTATTTTTGGGCCTAATGGAGGGCCCAATTAGAACTTTCCGATCATGAAGAATTGGAATTGAATTGTTCATAATATATTTGGGCCACACTTATCAAAGGCAGTGCATGGGTTTCGGTCTAGACCCGATTTGGGTAAGCTAATAAGACTATATATAATTAAATTAAATACGACCCAGTTTCAAAAAAAAAATTAAAAATATGACCCCATTATGAATATCTTTGGAAAATAAAATAATCTAAGGTAGCGTTGCAGAATGAAAATTTGAACTTAATTAGGCATATATAATATTAAAAGATATATATTTAAACTTATTTAATATTTAAAACACAAAAATAATTAAATAATTCAAAACAAAAACTTCAAAATATATCTATGTTGCATTAATATATATGTAATATATAAACAAATTATGCCTATATATACATGCAACATATTGTACTAGTTTTATATTACATCTCATAGGGTTTGTTTCTATAGCTATATGTTTATTTAGCAATAAGTGGACTAATTAATTTTTTTTAAAAAAATTAGTGTATATATATATATGTATATATATATATATGCACGTTAAATTTTAAATAAATTTAAAAATACCATTTCCAAAAAAAAAAATTTTAACGATATACGTGGCATTTTTTATTTTTTAAAATTTTTGTTTTGGATATTCTCCATCAGAAATTTTTTTATATTCGTCTTTAATTAGAGTTCTTGAAAATTTATTTCATCCAAGTTAATACAAATAAAAATTTACATCTATATTTTCTTGAGTCAGTCATGGTTACTCTATTATCATAACTAGATAATCGTGGCACGAGTGATGTGTGCATTATATAATAATAATAATAATAATAATAATAATAATAATAATAATAATAATAATAATAATAATAATAAGAATTAAGTATTTTAAAAAGTTTTAAATAAAAATTATGAATTTTAAAAAGTGAAATGATAGAAGAGAAAAATAAAATATAAAAATTATAATCATCTATTACTATTAATAAAGCAAGAGAATGTTAGAGTAACTAACTTTTGATATTTTCAAATGAAATTTAAAAAATAACCGTATCCAATAAATAAATATACTATTTAACATTTTTAATTTATTTTCATACAAATTTTCTACCATTTTATACTTCACGTGTGACATATTTTAATTTTAATTTTCAAAAACTAACTCTCAAGTATATTCCCGACATGACATAATTGATTTTTAATTTTTTTTTTAAAAAATACAAATTTATCATAATTTTTTTTAATATGATAATTTGATAAACAAACACATTGCGTGTGCAAAGCGCTAGTAACATATTAAAATTAAACCAGGTAGTTTGTTTGATAAGATGAAATGTGGATTAACACAACTTCAAAATTTCACCATGACGGCCATATAATTAGTATACTAGTATTGCGTAAAAAAAATAGTATAGTATTTAGATGTACGGATTACGTGCTTACATAACTCATTTTTTAAACGAAAATAAAAAATATAAATGGTGATAAAAAAAATGATTTGATGTTGTACGAAACCTTGTTACCTTGAAGAGGGTCTTATGTGTTCAATCAATTAAAATGATCAACATCTTTAGGAAACTGAGTACTCCTTGCGTATCTAATTCAGCAAAATTAGGGTCGTCACTTGCGTCACGAAATGATGTTAGAGGAGCCGGGGATGCCCGTCGAAAATTCTCCGACGCTCAAGTCACCGATCCACTAAAAATATTTGCACACAAAAACTAGAAAACTTTTAGAGCATAAACTGAGAGAATGAGATTTTGTACCTTGAAAAATAGGGAGAAGTCTTCTACTTATATAGAGTTTCTTTTGTAAATGGGTCATGGGCCCTCCAAATATATGAACTTTCTCCTTGGGCCAAATCACATGAGCTTATGAACTTGATACTTATTTTAAGGAAAAATTATTTTTTTTAGTCGTGTATGTAACATGTTGTCATTTTGAGATTTTGGTCATTTATATATCTTTATTTTTTTTGATAATTTTAGTCTTTTTTTCTGATGCGGCGCTGATGTTGCACTAATGCAATGCTGATGTGGAGTTGACGTGTATAGTGCCACGTAAGCATTTTCGAATAAAAAAAATTAAAATTGCCAAAAATCGAAACATGCAGGACTAAAAGTCTAAAACTGAAATATGAAAACATAGAAAACCGAAATCACAAAGTGACAAATATAAATGACCAAAATTATAGTTTCTCCTTATTTTAATACACCCAAATAGCCAATATACAAGTTTTAACTTAATGGGATTTAAAACCTATTTGAAA
The DNA here is from genome assembly GCF_033568475.1 of Henckelia pumila. Classification (NCBI taxonomy): domain Eukaryota; kingdom Viridiplantae; phylum Streptophyta; class Magnoliopsida; order Lamiales; family Gesneriaceae; genus Henckelia; species Henckelia pumila. The sequence goes on along the minus strand of NC_133120.1, from coordinate 102,958,493 downwards.
CGTGTATCCACAATCCATCCAAAAAAAAATCTAATAAAACTAAAATTTCAAACCTATGAAATTGAAATGCTCGATGTGAAATCGTCTGATCATCAGTATCACACATCAATATTATGGACCCATCCAAACACGGAATATTATATCTATCTACGCATTTTCTGCTACCTGCATGATATGCCTCATACCATATATATATCCTAATGCAAACAATCCAACATAAATAGATCTTTAATGCATCCGATCAATTATAAAATTGACCTAACAAAGCAGTTATTTGTAAATTGACACAACAATACAGTTAGTTGCACCAGCAAGTTGTAGGTACGCAATTAACTGACAAGCTAGCTAACCAGATCGCCACGTGTATGTTCCCGATTGGTCGACGAAGATGCAGCCCTAGCTAGGTTAAAGATAAATGTTTCTCAAATATAATCGAGAAAGGAATTAATGATATATATATATATATATATATATATATATATATATATATATGCGCAAAGAAATATTTACAAATTTGTAGTAAGAATATAACCTAATAAATTAAATTGTATGTATGTATTGAATTTGTAGTGAAACATACACGCACACAAATTTGTATATGTACATATGCATTTTAATTGTTTTTGGACAAACAACCCCACAAATGTAGAGGGAAAGGGTGAGTTGTTTTGTGATAGAAAAGGAGAGGAAAATTATAAATATCTATCATGATGAAAACATTCCAATCAGTGATCGTTCTTGGTTACGCGTGTATCAAACATGAAACATAGACACAAATTTCCAAAATTTTGCATTAATGTCTATTCGTAGTAGCTCGAATGACCGCGATGTTAAATACGTACAAACCAAATCAATTTCAGAAAAGGATATCTTCCTATGTGATTTAATTTGGATATATACATGTACGTACAATCGCGAAAATCTCGCATCTTTTTCGATTTTTCTCAATTAAAAGCAAGGATGTGAATGTATAGAAGCAATTAGCTATGCCTCATATATGTGTTTATGCCTCATTAATTAATCAACATCAAGGAAATTTGGTTATCCTTTAAGTGGGAAAGGAGAAAGAAAACTGCATAGCAATAGTTGTTGTTGGATAGGGACTAGAAGGAGGCTTTAAATTACATGAAGACAATGGCCAAATTAAAGGGATTTTGGCCCCTTACAATAGACCTAACGAGCGTGGGGGTAACATATACATCCTACACACAACACAAATAGCTCTTGAATTCTGCACAAAGGGCTGAGTATTGTAAATGAAAATAGATTTTATTCTGTCCCACAATTATACAACACACAAGTAGAGATAAGGCATATCAATGGTCTCCTTCGAGACACTTGCAATGCTTGTTAGCTGTCATTTCTACATATATAGGTGTCCATTTGTAATAGGCTTCATTAATTTTTTTTAGGATATCCCCCAATTAAAACATTTTTTCTCTGGCTAATGAAATGTTTAGAAATTGTATGTAGAAGCTGAAAGTTTTTCGCAAGCAATCTCAAACAGTGTCTCAAAATAAACTCTTACAAACACGATCTACGAATATGTGCAATGAAAGACGTATATTAATATTCCTCAACGTTGTGTGGGCGTGATATAATATAACATACAATCTTTTGGATGGATATGACATTATTTCCTTGCTAGCAAAAAAACATTATTTGCAATATTATTGCTTTTCAAAACTGAAATACACATTATATAGAGTTTAGACCAAAGGTTGTTACTTAATTCTCCTCAAGATTAGTTGAGAAAAATCCAGATACATATTTCTAAGAGAGATATACTTACATATTTAAAGTCACGTCATATGCATATAAATTTAAAACATATCTAGAAATGTAACGCATCGATCTATATATATGTTTTTAATAATTTAATAATTTTGAAATTTATCTGATTAATTATATTACCAACTATAGAAAATTGTGTTTGGGAAATTCAATCTGATAATAATTTATAACAATCATATCATTGATTCTTTTTTCAATAAATAAATAAATGATAACGCCTTTGACATAAGTGTAATTTAGTAGAAGTGTAGAACCTAATTTAGTTGTTTGTGTGAACAAATCGATCGAATATAATCGATAGGTCGACTCCAAATACGCGAGACCTTAACAAAAATTACGTACTAAATCACGTTGTCAAGTAGTATATAGAAATTTAATTTGCCGATAAAGATTGATGCTCAATTTTCAAATTGCATAAGATATGAATTGTGTAGAAAATGTTACATATATATATATATATATATATATATATATATATATATATATAATAAATGTAACACAAAAACTTCTACGAGACAACCTCACAAGTTAATTTTGTGATATGGATCATTTTCGACCCGACCAACAAAAAAATATTATTTTTCATAAAGATCGAATCGACCCTCTCACAAATATATCTCCGTAATGGAATATATTAATACCTAATCAAGAAGAATGAATATATTTTCATTATAATCTTAAGTTGATGAGAACATAGCTCAAAAAAATCAAAAAAGATATGATATATAAATCAATAGATTTAGATTTTAGCAATGTAACATGGCAATTTGCTATCCTACTTCACATGCATCCAAAAGTTTGCCCAATCTATTCTATTGATGCCAGCTAAAATCACTAGTAGACCCATGACTCTACAGACTTCATTCACAAAAATATGTATTATTTTATTTTCAAAAAAATGTATTTAGTATTTTCGAATTAGATATTTTTTTTCATGTCGAGAAAATGTGATGAATTTTATGCTTATCCGACGAGTTCCCCTTGACCTGTGAAACCAAAAAACCATTTTTAAATTATTATAAAGCTTACTTTAATATCGACCTCATATCAACGAAGGATTTCTATTAAACCTCTCACACCCGTGTCATTCCAAATAAAATTTTCAAAAATAGCTGCAAGGGAGTTAATATCATGAATCTTGTGTGTTCACGAGAATTAATAATCTTAAGAATGTCAAAACACTCAATTCTTTATCAGACAGAGAATCACATCCTCATTCGAAATATTTAGAATAAACATTATAAAAACTAAAAATTAGAAAAATTTAAATAATATTAATTTTTTCAAATTTAATTTTGTATTATTTTTAACAAGATATTTAGATTTTTTTTAAAAAAAAAATTCCACAAAACAAGGCGACAAAATATGAATTTGTGTGTCAAAAACATTATTTTTCGCTGCAAATATTAAACTGGTTGACAAGTATGATATGAAATTAGCATGTAAGACGGTCGTAAAGGAGTTTGTATGAGTTTGCAGCTCATATGATCACTCTCTTTTTCCTCCTATAAAATGCACTCCCCTTGGGCAAATCCTTCCATTGCACACAAGCATCAAGTAAAGCTTGAGCAAACTATGGCTTCCAAGAAAAGCACATCCAATATTATTACCCTCTTTTTAGTCCTAAACCTTCTATTCTTCACTTTCTCCACCGCATGCGACACTTGCCCTACCCCTAAGCCGAAGCCGAAACCGAAACCGAAGCCTCTACCATGTCCCCCGAGTGCCCCTGTCCCCGCCACCTGCCCCAGAGACACCCTAAAACTAGCTGCATGTGCCGATTTGCTGGGCGGATTGATCAGTGTTACCATCGGCACTCCACCGAAAACTCCCTGTTGCACCTTACTCGAAGGCTTAGCCGATCTCGAGGCGGCCGCGTGCCTCTGCACAGCCATTAAAGCCAATATTTTGGGCATCAACCTTAATATCCCAGTCTCCCTTAGCTTGCTTCTTAATGTCTGCTCCAAAAAAGTTCCACCAGGCTTCCAATGTGCTTAAAAAATCTCTTCTTGATTCGCCAGTTAATTAGTTCGTGCATGGAGGGTTGCTATTAATTGCTTTCGATTTCGTTTTTTTTTATTTATTTTTTTTATTTTAAAGTGGTTCTATGCTATATGGACGTGGATCGACATTTCATGAACTAATAATTATCGTTACGTTGATAATTAAAAATAATATAAATCTTGTACGGGTTTGTTTATGGTTGCAAGAAACGACGGTAGCTGGTTTATGGAGTGTATCTCATCCCACATAGCATTTGGTGGTTTCCTGCGTGCCAAATAAAGGGAGAAAAAACATACTGGTTCCTATAATTTTGTTGTAGAAGGCAGTGTGGCTTTTATTTCTCTCTTGTTGTATTACTGCAATTCTTGTGCTTTTTATTAAATTTTTTTTTTTGAGGTTGTAATATATATTGAAAACTAAGTTTGTTCTTATTTATGTGTGAGGCGGATAATGGACACCAACTTTAAAAGGAAATTCCGCAATAATTAAGTGATATGACACAGAATATAAATCACAAACGATTTAGGTAGAAAACTCCAAATAATTGGGGAAAAACCATGGGCGGGTCAGGAGAAATAGTTTCCATTTTAAAAAGGGAAAGTATATTTGCTTTTATGTCGTTCAATTTGAATTTTAATTCACTACATAACTTTGTTTTTTGGGTAATTTTTTTAGTTTTTTTTTTCGACGTAGCATTGATGTGATACCAATACGGTGCCGATGTGTATGGTGTCATATCAGCATCCAATGAAAAAAGACGACTGAGATTGCCAATTGTACAATACAAGACTAAAATCGTCAGAAAAAACATATAGTACCAAAAATACTATATTTTAAAGAACGATGAATATTGAAAAATATTTAGAATAATGATAGAGTCGTGTATGGTTGATGGTCCATCTAATACCAATGACATAAGTTTGAGATGAGGTCTCGGTTTCAAACCTCTCGTCCAATTCAAAATAAAAATAATAATAATTATTATTATGGTAGAGCCTAGATTTCTTTAATTTCAATAAGTGACTAACTATGATATTAACAATTTACGATCATGGAGTTATATATGATTTTTCACTGGATCAGACAATGTATTGAACAACATTATTACATGTGAAAAATCATATGTGATTCAACTATATCATTGAATTAAATACTAAGGTAATTTCCTTAGTATATGATGGGATAAATCGTCAATTCTAAATTTATAGATATTTCTTTCATTTAATAGAAACTATTGTAAGAAATTGTTTTAATAAATTTTAATAATAATAATAATAATAATAATAATAATAATAATAATAATAATAATAATAATTTATTAACTTATTATAATAAAAAACTTGATTATTTTAATAAATAGACAAAATAAACTTTTTTATTCGATAAAAATTATTGTTAAACCTATTTTAGTGAATTCCAAAATAATTAATTTTTTTTGCTGACTATAATCAATAACTATAAAAAATTTTGATACAATTAATTATGTTAAAAATCTACGTGCGCAAATTATCGCGTGCATGTGTTAAGCTTGTTATGTATAAAATATGCACGATTTTAATTATAAATGTTTCTCCTTTTGAAGTGTGATGTGGATGATTATGATTTTTTTCAGATATAATATATTTAAAGAATTTATATTTATTTCGAGATGAAATTTGTAATATCTTGATCATCATACATTATAGGGTTAAATTATTTAATATGTGTATTGGTATTGATCTATTTATAATAGCTAGTTTAGAAAATTTAGATCATGTATAAAAATAGTCAAAAAAATTTATTTGAACTAATTAAAATTTAAATGATCATTCAAATCAAAGCGAACCAAACCAAAGAACATCATGAAGATTTATCAATACATGTGAGGCCTACTATTTTTTAGTGACCTCACATATATTGATAATTTTTTACTTTTAGATGCACCGTTAGAGCAATGTCAGTACAAATAGTGATGCGAAGATCATAAAATATCTTTCTTATTAATAATATTTAATAGTCACATATATATTTTTTATACGTGGTATTTAATAAAATAATTTATAAATATTAAAAAAATATTTATTTTTCGTAAATAAATTTTGTGATAATGAAAAAAATTTCATCAAAAGAAAATTGAGATAAAGTCATCAAATAATGATAAATTAAGTTTTTAGCATTAAAAATAATTGAAGTTCATTGTTAAAAAAAATCTACATAATTTTTAAAATATACAAATATTTTAAAATGGCTTCGAAATAATTTTTTCAATTGTATGATAAAATATTTATGAATTAAATGTATTGTTTTTTGAGGACATGATATTTTTAGTTGGTTTGAAAAGAAAAAAAAAATTATTTTGTGTGTATAACCCAAATCCCCATGAAATCTTTTCATTTTTTCCAAGATTTCATTTAGTTATATCAAATCCCATCAAACCCTACCAAACACCAATCCCATTTTAAAATTCTATTACACCAAACGGTCAAAATGGGATTTGAAAATCCAAATCCCACCAAATTCCATGAAATCCATGGAACCAAACACACTGTAAATGTGATGGGAGAGCATTAAATGCGACTAGATGTTTTCCGTAATTCTTGAGAAATCCATGCCGTTGCAACGTGATTACTAACTCTCTTTTCCGTAGAAAAAGTTAACACACGTAAAGTAGACGTGGCCTCTTCTCAGCCCCTGAAAATATAAAAGCCCCGGGTCCTGCTGTCAAGCCGAGCTTTCTTACCTTTCCGATCCCCGGGCCTCTTCCCCTGACCCGGATTATTAGACAAATGACCGATTCCTTGACTTCCCCTAAATATGCCACCATGTTTTTACCCGAGCTTCAATGATCTTCCGGGTCTTTAAGATAACCTGAACTATCTTATCGGGGTATCAAGTAGGTTGAAATTTCCTGAAAACCTAGGTTTGGTTTTAAATTATTAATGATTGATTTGGTTAGAAATTTTCCAAAACCAAAATTGGTCGGATTTGAATTTCGATTATCAGAACTAATTCGGTTTTGGTCACCTTAGTGCTAATGTTACATCGGAATATTTATCTTAATGCATGATTTTTTTTGAAAGGAATCTTAATGCATGATTGATAAGTACTCTAAAAAGAATGTGACAGACATGAATTGAAATTGATTTGTACGCTTACATCAATAAAAGTAGGTGATTTGTTAACCTCAGAAAAAAAAAGCGAATAATAATCAAACATTAAATAATCAGCTTCCGAGTTATGAAATATTAATAATTAATAACAGTACAAATAAATTTCAAATCGCCTATTAAATCAAGTTTGAAAATCAGTCCTTATAAATTGTTTTTAATCCAAAATACTGTGCTAATATCAATAAATCAATTCCGGTTTTCGTTGAGATGTACCCATTGGATCACGGATCACCATGCTTAATATATAGGCATTGGAGATCTTAAAAAAATATGGTCAACAAATTATCATGGGGAAGGTACCAAATTTTAACAGCTATTATTATTATTATTATTATTATTATTATTATTATTATTATTATTATTATTATTATTATTATTATTATTATTATTATTATTATTATTATTATTATTTATTATTATTATTATAAACATTTGGAATAATTTAAGGGTTTTTTTTAAAAATTACCCAAAAAAAAAGGGCCAAAAAAAGTGTGGGCAATGCTTTCCTCTGTACAACCTGTGACACCCCGGGACTTAAATGAGTAATATCTACATAGAAATAATAAGTCGAGAAAAAAGAAACTTTTGCTTTACTCCACTTTATGTGGCAAGATTCCTTACCCCCATCTTTTATCATTAAAGTTACAGAAATTTGATTTTCCAATTTCTTCAACAAGCTAACTTCTTCATCTACGGCTATATATGATAATTTTGAATTAGTACACTCATAAAATTAAAGCGTATAAGCTGGCTCAAATATAATGCATCGTAAAATAAAGATAATAAAATTTAGTACATCAATGTGTGTTTATACGCGTAATTTGCATTCATCCCTATACTTCTTCTTTTTGACATTTTCGTCCTTTTCATATTATAATATTTACACTTGATAAAAATGAGATGTGACCGTCAAATACATAAAGCTGCGTAAGATTAATATAAATGACTCGTGTTTATACCACTAAAAATTAATGTTGCCAAGTCCAAACTAGCGAGGTGCCACAGAACTTCGGAACCAACAAGTTCAATGGAGTTAATGAAGACAGCCCATAAACATGAAGGAGGTTCAAGATGATCCGAGCGGCCAAGCCTAGGTTCGTACAAGCTATACTACAACAAATATATTAATTAACAACACTAAAAAGACAACGGTTATATAACTAAACTGTTAGTTTTTTTAGTTTTTAACAACGGTTTTTACAAAAACCGTTGTTGTTGGCCATATTTTTATTAAAAACGACAATGTATTTCTTAAAACCGTTGTCTTATATATGTCAAATACAATAGTTTTTAAAAACTGTTGTCTATGAGCGGGTTTTTTATTGCCTACGACAACGGTTTTAATTAACCGTTGTCTATGTGCGTGTTTTTGAAGGTTTAAGACAACATATTTTGTAATCCGTTGTCGTTGTTATTTATTTATTTTTTTTTTTGAAAGGATTTTTTTTTTATTTTTTTTTTTAAAAAAAAATATATACAATACATAATAGCCTATACTACACGCTTTGAGGCTTAAGTGAAGAAACGAGAGAAACCTAGCCGAACTCGTCGCCCCCTTCAATCCCTAGTCGAACCCGTTCACCTCCGGCTCCGATCTATTGCCGTAAAATGTCGTCCGACCTCGTTGCAGCTAGCCCAAGCCTTAGCAACGCCAATCGTGACTTCAATCGCGAGTTTACTGCTTGGAACGGGACTGCACTGTCGCGACTATCACTGTGTAAGTTTTGTTGATTTCTTCTCTTGATTCGTTCTCTTTCTTCGTGGTATTTTAGTAGATGTTGAGGTCTAGATTTATTGTTTGGGTTTTCAGTGAATGCCGAGAAAATGTGTTAAAAATCGGAGACTTTGTTTTTTGTTCTTTTTTTTTTCGGGTTCCTTCTTGAGCTCATCTGTTTTCTTCGAATCTATGCTTTGATTTCCCTTTGATTTACCTCAATTTTTCAAGCCCTAGAGAGATTTTCACACCACTCGCCAGCAGCGATAGTATGATTTATATTTTTATCCTTTTATTTTTCTCGAAGGATCAACAACTCATGAAGTACGCGATACGATAGAGTTCTTCAAGCTTAACGTTATTTGTGCTAAAGATTTAATGATTTTTGTTTTATAATTCATTTCAAATATCGTTATTTGTTCTACAGATTTAATGATTTTTACGCTTATGATCTTGTTGTTTTGGGTGTGTCTGCAGGGGTTTATAGCATTAGTTTAGAGCTACAGCAATGGGTTAGCATTGGTCTTCGATGGTGATTTTCTTGTTTGTTTGGAATTAATAATGTGCTTGATGGTTTTTTTTTTCCGGTTTGGATGTGTTTTACCTGATTCTATTGTTTTTTGGCTGAATGCGTGGTTTTGTTAGATTTTTTTTCCAGCTAGGATTGTTTATGAGTTTTCATTGGACTGTTACTGGTTTCTTGTTATAATGGTCTGGCCCAAAATTTATTAGAAGAAGTTATGGTTGGGAACTTACACCATGACCGAGCTGATGTTGCCAGTCCTGGAGAAAGCTGCACCCGATGCTCGAGTCATAACTGTTTCATCCAGCAGATTGTATATGACTCCCTGGATAGACGATTTGCAGGCGAGTTTTCTGCGATTTCATTGTTAACTTAGCTTTCATTTTATTCATAACTCATGAGTTTACTTTTGAAATTTACATATTTTTCAATTTAGCGGTGACAAGTTTAATGGACTGGAATAATATGCCAGAAACAAGCGATTTCAAGTAAGTTTACAATATTTAAAAGCTTACAAGCATAAAAGAAAATTGAACCCTTTTGTTGATTAATTAATTAAACATGTCTTGTTCTTCTTCTCTTTTTTTTAAAGGTGGAATTGACTGAAAAGTGGCTGAGAAATACAAGGATAAAGGTTTTTGTGGTTCATTTCTCACATCGGCTATTTCAACTCAAGCTATCTCAGAAGCATACATGAACTAATGAACCTTCCTTCAAATCGTGAGGGGCCTTAATATCATGAAAATTTATCCATCTTTTCAGGTTTGATCTTGAGGATATTTTATGCATCTTCTATATTTTCTTTTTTCATGTACCTGTCATCGAATTTTTATTATATTCTACTAAGTAGCACTCTCAATAAAATGAAAGATAAAAATAAACAGTTTCAACTCAATAAACAATGATCAAATTTCCTGGAGATTTTGTCTCAATTTACTGGAATATCTTGAGCATCATCACTTATGGGAGCCTTATCATTTGAATTCAAATGGTTATTCTACTAAAAATGATCAAATTCTCAATTATATCATAATCACCAAGTTCCTAGTCCAGTTAACATGGGACTGAAATCCTATGAATTTCAAACTGGTTTGTAAATTGAATTGTTGCTACCTTAGTTATCTAATTTTGGCTCACTCTTATTTTATGTTTGGTTTCCAAGATTTTGTTCAGCTACTGTTTTTTTTAATGTGAAGAAACAAGTAAAGCTCTGTGTGTGTACAAAGTTAGAGCAAAATTTCTCTAATGCGTATGTATGTAGGTTTTTTTATGAAATATTTTAAATAGTCAAGATTATTTTGTTGATGTTGAAACACAACACCTAAATGGTGTATATCTTATAAATGGTCCTGATGTTTTGAGCTAATCAGTTTATTGTAGGTTCAATCGTCGGACGAGTTCAAGGTATATCAACGAACCTATATTTTTTTAGATTAGTTTAGTGTGATATTTTGAGAATTATCATTATTTAGATGATTTGTGGATTGTTGCGATGAACTGATTTTTTGTTCTTTCCAGAATTTATCTTTCTTCTCATCTGAACACTTTGTATCTATCTGCTTTGCAAACGGAAGTACAATGGTTGAGAAAAAGGCTATTTATCTAGTTCCACAGCTTTGAGATCTTGCATTTTCAGTCGATATAAATACCCCTTAATTATAAATTATTAAGTTAAGCACGCACCATATGCATGTGAATTTTAGCTAGAATTTCGGGCCTTTTTCCCTAATTAGATCAGTTACCTTAGTTCTGAGGTTCTTGTTAGAGGAGAGAAAAAATCTTTTTCCCCATATTTGTACTTGATTGGTAATTGCATTAACCCAACATGTGCTTTGATTTTAAAGAATTCTAATTAAATTGTATTGTTCTTTGATTTCTTGAGCTGAAAAAAATTGATCGAGTTTTGAAAAATTGGGTATCTACTATGTAACTTGAGCCTTTCAGGTTTATATACTTAAATTATTTTATCTAGTTAAACTGTTACAGTTGGTGCTGGACATGGTGATTCAATTTCTAGCTAATAATCTTGTTGTGGATAACAATATTTGACCTTCATGTAAAAGAGGGAAATAGGCTTTACTCTAGATGACATTTTCGAGGAAAGCTTATAGGTTTTTTTGAATGATCCATGGATTTAATAAGATATTATGTGGGATAAAATTGAAATTCATCAAACATGATTATATGGATTTACTGCATCAAACATGATTATATTGGGCAAAACATTATCAATTTTTAAAATATGTTCCTTTAAATGTGACCAGTTGGCTAGAGCTGTGGAGTTCGAATTTTGTGCAGGTCGTTTCTCTAGTTAAAATGACTTTCTGCATGTAAGAGGGTTATTCCACTTAATTTTTATTATGATTTTTTTCTATATTAATCTTCTGAGTTCTGTTCCAACAAATATTTCTTCCTGTCTTCTTATTTTCCCTTCTTGGGTTGCAGATATGCATCCTGTGTGATCCCAATTAGTGCCTTAATTGTGCGGACCTTGCTGTTGTTCTGCTGAAAGAAGGCATGGCTCATATTTTACTTCTTGGCAAAAGGTACTGGTATTAAAATTTCAATAGATAATGTCTTGTACTGTACATGTTTTTTTTTTTTTTTTTTCTAATTGTGTTTTTCATGATTTCCCTTGGCCAGTGGTTATTGTCATCTTTTTTTAACTTGTTTATGAGATACATAATCGATGAATTGAACATGAAGCAATGTGATGTTTTTGGGCTTGGAATACGTGAAATGGAAATCTTTTATAGAATGTTCAGCTCTGCCCTTCAGGTTCTTATACATGAATTTATAATTAACCTTGTAGTATTTATGTGTTGCTTGTATGCAATTTCATTTTAATGTGATTAGTTGAACCCAAAAGAATTTGATTCCTCGATATATAGTAATAAGTCGTGCAAATATAATTTTGCAGGTAACTACGCCATTTCTTTTCAAGTTATTACCGATAATTGTGCACCTCGGTGTATTGTTAAGGTGGTTTTCACGTGACATTGAATCTAAGATATATTTTTTTAGCATTTTTGTTGATTAGTTGTTATGCTTATGATTTTTAGTTATTGATCTGATGGATTTTTTTTTCCTTTCTCGATTTGTATGTTTATCGGCTGAGATTGTTTGCTGAAATCGAAGAAATATGGAGAAATATGGACTTTATTCCGTTGATGATGCATTGGTGTTGCAATGAACAAGCTATTTTCAAGGCTGCTCCCTCACCATTCGGAATATCAGCAAGGTAGCAAAATTGAAGATTGTAAAATGAGGATTCCAAATTTATCAAAATTAGTTCATAGCTCTATTTTCTAATATGCATTGAATTCGAATTCAAATTTTGAGTGATTTGTAATATTGAAAAATTGTATATTAAATTTTATTTTTAAAACTATAAATTTGATTGATTTATAATATTAAAAATTTGTATATTATTATTATTTTTTTATTTGAGAAATGACAACGGATTTAACCTGTTGCAAAACCGTTGTCGTATGTCTCCAAAGACAACGGATTTAAAGTGATGCAAATCTGTTGTCGTATGCCAACATAGACAACGGTTTATAACTATTGTAAAAGGCAACTTAAGACAACGGTTATAAACCGTGGTCAAATAGTGTGTACGACAACAAATATTTACTGTTGCATATCCGTTGTGATATGTTGGAATCCACAACGGTTATAAACCGTTGTCGTATGTTATACTTTCGACAACACCTAAAAGTACAACGATTTTATGACCCCTACGACAACGGATTATATCCGTTGTCGTTTCCTTTTTTTTTGTAGTGAAGCATAATTGGACAACAAGCTCTAGTCTCGTAGTAACTACTTTAATTTGTATCCTTCTCCATTTTAGGAAAATAGTTAAAAAATTTACAAGAGTCTTGTATTATTATTAAATTCAAATACTCTCACAATCCGATTTAAGATGCATGCATGGGCATGACATTAATGTATCTATCTTTAAGCTTATTTATAGTTAATTTAAAGGAAACTTGACTTGAAAATATGATTGCGTGACGGTGGAATAGCAAAGAAAACAATGACATGATCAGAGGCAAATTAGCAGAGAAAAATGAAGAAACTCCATGAGGACATAATATGATTAACGAGGTCCTAAAAATTGAAATATAAAGAGTTTCAAAAGCATTAATTATCGGCAACAATGTATTGCAAGAAATACTCATTTGCCATCCTCCCTCAATTTTGTTTTCGTTCTAGTATTATAGTTATCTGGTGATTGTACACAAAAAAAAATTCTCAACTTGCTCGTATCCATATAAATTATATAATTAATCTTCATAATAGAAGACTAGAATTAAGGTATCGTTCATTGGTAACCAAAAGAAAAAAAAAATGATACTCTCAAAAAATATATTGGCATGGTCTAACCTGAACCCGATAATCGATATTTAGAAAAGTGTCCTAAAAATGCACTAAGCCCTATTATATGTCAAAGTCCAAGCTTAATAAAGGACCAACCAATGCAAAAAAGTAATAGACATGCTTAACTTCTAACTGTTGAGCCCACTGGGCCGAACCCATTAACAACGGTTTTTAAAAAAACCGTGGTTAAATTAGCCACGGTTTTAAATAAACCGTGCTTAAAATAGCCACGGTTTTAAAAAAAACCGTGGTTATTTTAGCCACAGTTTTTTGAAACCATGGCAAAATTAACCGTGGCTGAAGATCATGCAATTGTTTGATATGTTGCACCCTTTCAGCCTCGAAATTATCTCTCTCCCTCCTGGAAAAAGATGCATGTTATTGTATGATAGCCATAAAAACCCAAAGACAAGGCCAGAAATGCAGGAGAAAGAAATAGGAACAAATAAAAATTTTTAGAAACAATTAAAACTTTTCTAACTAGTTTATTTACTTTACAGTAAAGACATGCTTAAATGAAAATAAAAAATAACATTTCAAGAATAATGTGATAAAATTGCAAAAGCATATGCTGCACCAACTCAATAAAATACCAATAAATAGCAATCATCGTCTTAATAAACTAATTCAACAAATATATGAAGGCATGCAAGAAGATATAGAGAACTTAATCTAAACAAAACAAGCATCGGGCATCAGCAGCATAAAAGATCATCAAAGTTTAGAAATATATATAAAACTATCAAACTAACCGCTTCATTATCCAATCTCATAGCATGCAGCTCTCTTTCCTTTTCTTCTATCTTTCTCTCCAACTCACGTATCTTCTGTTCCATCTCATGCAATTGTTCCTAAAAACGCAAACACAATACAAAAGTTCAGCAAGAAAGAAAATAACAGATCGACATATTTATCTAACATGCATCGAGACTTTAATGAAAATGCCCACTTAAAAATGAAGGGAAAACCTGTAGTTTGATATTTGCATTCACATGCTCGTGTATCGAAATATGTTTATTACCAACTTACGAAAAAGGAATCCCATTTGACCATAAGGCGCCTTCTTTGTTAAAGAAAAGCAGCTCCCATTTTGTCTGCTTTTGCTGAATAAAGTTTACTGTGAATGTCAAAGTGTTGAGAGAGAGTAGTAGTGCACAGAAAGTTGACTATTTTGGAGCAAGAAAAATGAAAAAGAATGGATAATGAGCATATATATACGTGTACAAATAAAGAAAAATTTATATTATTGTGTCATGTTTAAGTTGCATGAGCCTCAGCATTTGATAAAAAGTAATTAATGTACTTCACTTGAACATTCTTTAATTTCTTTGTCCCTTGACTAAATTAGTGATGCACGCACCAGGGTAATTAAGGAATAGAATCCAAATGCTCACCAACTCTTAACTCTTGCCATCAAATACAATATAAGTACACCAAGTATTGCCTTTTTAGGTAGGAGATTCTCGACCTCAAAATCCAGTGTTGGTAGTTGTGTTGAAACATGCTTTTAAAACAGTTATTATTGCCTATAAGTTTAGCTTAGCAAATTTACCTTAAATTGTCTTTGAAGAGATTGAACAAAGTTGATTATTTCGTCGAGCAATCTACCATGTCTGAACTCCGCATTAAGGTCATCTATAACATAAAAAAATATGTGTACCTCATCACTGCTATGTCCAAGAATGAGGGATTCAAATGATGAAAGACTGGAATTGGCATAAACAAAACAACAAACACTTGATGAGCAGAAAGTCTGCCCACGTCCTAAAGAATCCAGCAGCCAAACAAGTGCCCGAATCACTTCAAACAATTCACAAACGATGTAAAAACAATATACAACCATTCCTAGCACAACCACAACTTACCTAAAACACAGAAGCGCAATAGAAGTAAATAAACAAGCACTTGGAGTGCAGAAGTTAAAGAGCACGACTAGCAGCAATAAGGCACCAATAATTACCACCAATATTCAATCCTAGGTTCGAAAATGCTCAAATCTTAATTCTGAATTTTCCGAAAAATACAAATAATTTCCAGAACTATTATATGCAAATTCGAAGGCATTCCAATACCAAACCATTGATAATTCAGCTCCAAATTTCAAAAATCCTATATATAAATATTCTGAAATTTCGAAATTAATTCCAGAAAAATAAAAAAATAGATCGATATCTCCAATAGGTTCAAATATAACACCTACAACCAACAAATAATCACATATCAATTATATAGATTCAAATTCAACAAAAAATTCCCAAATACGAACCCTAATTCGAAATATACATCAAAGCTACGAAATAGAGTTCCAAATTACCTGAAAAACCTTCCCCTAAGCCCAGGCGACGCACGGCGGCGGTGAGGGGCGACGAACGACACGGCTGCCGAAAATGGGTTCGGAGAAACGAGCTCAAAACCTTGAAAAATCGGTACCAATAGCTAGCTTTCGTCGCGAGGATTCCAAAACTACTCTCGGATTTGAAATCAGACGACCAGCGGAGAAGCTATTGGCGGTGAAAGGAACGAAAAATGCAAAAGAAAAAAGGAGAAAAGGGACGCGAGATGAGGGTGGGGAACGAGGGAGAAATGATGTATTTGTATTTGTTATTTAATTGGGTTTGAAATTTGAAAATGTCAATTTATATAAATTTTTGTGTGTTATAAAAAGGGCAAAAAAATTAATTATATATTTTAATATTGTCTATATATCTATATTTTCAAATACATGTTTTTTTTAGGGATGAATCTTGCATATTTATTAAAAAATAGTAATGTCTGCTAATACAAAATTGACCAACTAAAATGAAAAATTCCCTTGTTCCCACTAATTTGGAGAACGTGAAGAAATAACAAATACATGTTTTAAAACATTATTTAATTATTTGGTTTAAATATTTTAATTCAATACTTTAAAATAATTATTAATAAATCTAGTTAACTGATAGAGTAATTAACATTGGATCTTAACAAGATTAATTAATGTAAACGGCGAAAACGTGTCTGAATAACATTTTTTATGTTCGTAAAATAATAAATACAGTGGAACATTCATTAATAAGATTTTTCACATTTTGATACATGCATTTTCATTAAATAAATTAGGAATAATAATAATAATTTAATGTTTGTAATAATAATTTTGACAATAATTATATAAAATAATTGCTCAATAACAATAATATATTCGATAAGTATTTTTTTTTGAACAACTTGTTTTTAATCACGGTTTTAAAAAACCGTGGCTAATTTAACCACGATTTTATTAAAATCGTGATTGATTAGCCACGGTTTTGTGAAAACCGTGGCTAAAATTAACCACGGTTTTTTCAAATCGTGGATAATTTAACCACGGTTTTATTAAAACCGTGATTGATTAACCACGGTTTTAATAAAATCGTGGTTAAATTAGCCACGGTTTTGTGAGGAACGAGAGCAAGAGGGTATACGAGCATATATCTGAAGGTTCAGTGCTTTGACCCTCGAGGTACCGGTTGCCACACCTTATTTACTCATCAGCGCCTTTATCTAAGGACTTACTACGGAGGATTTTCTCAAATCGTTGATCAAAAAACCACCCGTCACGTACGTCGAGTTACTAGCTCGTGCTGAAAATACGTGATTATAATAAATACAAACCTCTTGATCTAATAAGAGGAAGGATCAGCCCATAGCCAGAAGAACGCCAGGCCCGCCGTCATGCCTCAGAGAAGTGGACCACCTCCTCGATCCGAGCTACTGAGGCAATTTCCTTGAAATCTGTAATGATAAACAACTTACACAGAAACCTCCATGGACTGAACACAGACCCCGAAATCCAAAATCAGATAAGCATTGTGACTTTCACAAGGAATGTGGGCACATTACCAGAATGTCGACAATTGGAGCAAGAGATAGAGAGAATAATTTAGTAAAACCCAAGGATTACATATATACTAGTGCG
This sequence comes from Henckelia pumila, assembly GCF_033568475.1. Taxonomy (NCBI): domain Eukaryota; kingdom Viridiplantae; phylum Streptophyta; class Magnoliopsida; order Lamiales; family Gesneriaceae; genus Henckelia; species Henckelia pumila. Next base: position 102,940,986 of record NC_133120.1, on the reverse strand, counting down.
ACAAAAAGAGGATATCGGTCAACTAAAAGGGGTCGGGATGGTCACGATCATTCAGAGCAAAAGGGGAGGCCTGACCCGCTGCGAGGGAAGTTTGAACGCCCGAACCATGCATAATCAGCCCGAAAACACTTAAGGACCGCCCCCTCCTGCAAAAGGAGCCATTAACATTGTGAGACCTTGATTCTAAACATCTAATCTCGAATAAAACAATAATTAAGCATACAAGATCCAAGATTAAAAGCAATAAAAGAATTTTTTTTTTGAAATGAACAGAGCCTCGCTCAATCGGTAGACTTCAACCAATCGAGCGAGAAAGAAATTGAAAACTTACTGCCCGAGGAAACCATCGCCGCTCGATCGGTAAGATTCAACCGATCGAGCGGGCAAGCATTTTTCAAAACAGAAACTTGACACAAAGTTCATCGCTCGATAGGTCAAACTCTACCGATCGAGCGATGACAGCACAGAGCTGAAAAACAACAAAAATCTTGCCAAAGCTCAAGTCCAAAACATTCATTCCACAATGCTATAAACTCATAAAACATGCATAAAGAGTACAAGGTCGATCTAGAGTTGTACAATCTCAACTAGTGGAACATGCTTCAGTCTAGTTTATTCAATACAATACATGAAGTTCTAAGATTGATCAAAACTCAACAGAAGTACATGCATCGATTCTAGGTTCCAATACAATTACAAAACGAGTTCGATTACATAATCGACTTCTAAACACTGTTGGAAAACACGCGGCGTTCAGATCAAACAGGATTGATACCCGGTGCAGCGGAAGTTTAAAATTTTAAATATGGAACGATTCCATAGTGTGGGTATCAAACCTTTTACGATTAAATTATTTGTGTGTGTAAAAATTAAATAACAATTATATAATTTTTACCTTTAATCTCGAATCGAGATTCTGGACACCAACAGATTTCTCTGCTCTTGTTGTCTCTCCGTGGAACTGATGAACAAGCTTTCCTTCAATCAGGTCCACGAATAGAGGTTTAATCCCTCTGATAGATTGCACTAGAAAATCTATCAGAAGTTTTCTGCGAAGAGAATAACGAATTTGATTCGCTAATCCTGACTGCAATTCAAAATCACAGACCGGAAAAACTCAGGCAGAGAAGGGAAAGGGGGCGACGGCCACTTGGTTGAGAGAGCTAGGGTTTTTGAAATTTTAGTCTCTCAAATTATGACCTGTTGTGTCTAATTTCTGTACTGCAATAACTTATTTATAATGCAGGCCACTAACAGCTTAGGGCCCATTAGTCATAAGTTCAGGCCCGACAAGCAAAGCCCGCATGTTCAGAAATTAATATAAAATTCATCGTGACTCCGATTGATGAACCGATTTCACCAATGTGCACAGAAACCATTTCTGCACATTTTAAAGTCAAGATAAATTTTTCTGAATCCGAATTCAGTGGTTTCCAAAAATGTCCATCCCTATGTCATTTTAGGAAATCCTACTCCCTTACTCTTAATTAAGAAGTCCAACTTCTTTGTTCATTAAATTTAACTCTTTAAATTTAACTATCTCAACGGGGATTAAAAATCCATTACACTGTGTGACCCTCAATGGTTCAGGGATACAGCTAGTCGTGGGCTCACAACTCCTTGTGACTCGGAACAACAATTTCCGACTTGCCCATCGAATCATGGTAGAGCGCCTAGCAACATCGCCCCATGATTCCCTAGGTATCACTGATAGTGCCTACAAGAACCAGTAGATTTTGGTTAGCGTACAGTACGGTCCCTTCATCCATATATCCCGATCGAATCAATAACCATTGGTATATCGAGAGTCGCTCAAGATTCGATAACTATGCAATACATCTTGAAGATCAAATTAGTGACATCGCATGTGCTACTAAGAAACCATTTCTTAAATCACATCAAGTACTCTGGCCAGAGATTCGTCACACTAATATCTCCTCAGATCGCATAGGATATCCACACTCGCAAGTATGTGGTGAATCCTTGACAACAATGCATCGACTCCTATATGTGTCGTAACTGCACCCAATCCCGACACCTGATGACCCCAATAGAGTCGGTAAATGAGTCAAAGCACAGTACTAGCATATAGAGTCTCCATGATGTTTCAAGTAGTAAGGACTAATGGTGTACAACCAAAACCGCGGACTTCATCCACTCGATAAGTGATAACCACTTGGAAAGTCCGGATAGGGTAGTTCGATCATTCATCATATGAATATCCATTTGCATGCTTCGAACATCTCCATGTTCCCTACCAATGAAACGTGGTACTCTGCATCGCAAATGCTAGTCTCAAACTCGAGCGATCCTTATCCTTATTATCGGACGGCTCAATCGACTAGGAACAGTTTAGAATATACAGTGACTGTAAGATGCGTTTCATGATAGACATCCCCATGTTCTACCACATCTTACATACACTATAGTATATTCAAGGTCTTTATCAAAACAACAATAGTATATCATAATATAACAATATGAAGAAAGATAAAATCATTGCCTTTAATAAAAGTGTAAATTATATTAAACAAAAGATTGTTTATACAAAGAGTCATCAAAGCCCATAGCCACAAGTTGGCTCACTGGGCACCCACTCTTTCAATCTCCCACTTGCCCTATAGCCAACTAGTCATACTACGTAGACCCATTGCTTTGCGATGTTTGTCAAACAATGGTCCTGGCAAGGGCTTAGTAAGTGGATCAGCGATATTGTCTGCAGTGGCCACTCGTTCGACAGTGATGTCTCCTCTTTCCACAATCTCCCGGATGATGTGGTATTTCCTCAGTACGTGTTTGGATCTTTGATGAGACCTTGGTTCCTTTGCTTGAGCAACGGCACCCGTGTTGTCACAGTACACCGGGACTGGACCAACAACTTCAGGAATGACGCCCAACTCTTGGACGAAATTCCTCATCCAAACGGCCTCTTTAGCAGCAGCTGATGCTGCAATGTATTCAGCCTCAGTGGTGGAATCCGCAGTGGTGTCCTGCTTGAAACTCTTCCAAGAGACAGCACCGCCATTGAGCATGAACACAAATCCAGAGGCTGACTTCGAGTCATCCACGTCACTTTGGAAGCTAGAGTCGGTATAGCCTTCCAATTTCAGTTCTCGTCCTCCATATACCATGAACATATTCTTAGTCCTTCGTAAGTACTTAAGAATTTCCTTCACGGCTTTCCAATGCATTTGACCGGGATTAGCTTGATATCTGCTTGTGACACTCAGAGCAAATGCTACATCCGGTCTGGTAGATATCATCCCATACATGATACTACCTATAGCTGACGCATATGGTACATGTGTCATATTCTCTATCTCTTCATCAGTCTTGGGACACATAGACTTGGATAGAGAAACTCCATGACACATGGGTAGATGTCCTCTCTTGGACCCATCCATTGAAAACCGTTTCAATATGGTGTCGATGTAGGTTGATTGTGTGAGTCCTATCATTCTCTTAGATCTATCTCTATAGATCTGTATCCCTAGAATATAGGATGTCTCACCCAAATCCTTCATCGAAAATCTACCTGATAACCATATCTTTGTTGACTGCAACATCCTTACGTCATTCCCAATGAGTAGGATGTCATCAACATAAAGTACTAAGAATGTCACAGCATCCTTAACTACTTTCTTGTACACGCATGGTTCCTCCGGGTTCTTGATGAAACCAAAATCTTTTATTGTTTCATCAAATTTCTGGTTCCAACTTCTTGATGCTTGTTTTAGACCATAAATTGATCTCTGAAGCTTGCATACCTTATGCTCACTTCCCATGGATGTGAACCCCTCAGGCTGCTTCATATAGATTTCTTCCTTAATGTTTCCATTAAGAAAAGCAGTCTTCACATCCATTTGCCATATCTCATAGTCATACCATGCAGCTATAGCAATTAGGATTCTTATGGACTTGAACATTGCAACTGGTGAAAAGGTTTCATCATAGTCAACTCCTTGTCTTTGAGTATAACCTTTCGCCACCAATCGCGCCTTATAGGTCAATACCTTACCATCAGGCCCAAGCTTTCTCTTGTAGATCCATTTACACCCTATTGGAACAATTCCATCGGGAGGATCTACTAAAGACCAAACTTGGTTTGTATGCATCGAATCTAATTCTGACTGCATAGCCTCAAGCCATAAATTTGAATCCGCATCAGAAATTGCTTCCTTGAAGTTTCTTGGATCACATCCAATGTCGGGTTCATCTTGATCCCCTTCAAGAAGAAGACCATATCGAATATGAGGTCTAGAAGTCCTCTCGGATCTTCTAGGTACAGGCGTGTCCAGCAATGGTTCCTGAGGTGTAGGATCGTTATTTTGTATTTCGGGTTCTTCTCGAATTTCTTCGAGTTCCATCATCTCGCCTTTCTTATCCAATAAGAACTCCTTCTCCAAGAAGGTGGCATTCCTTGAAACAAACACTTTTGTTTCAGCAGGATAATAGAAATAATATTCGATTGAATTCTTCGGATACCCTACAAAATAACATAAGCTGGATTGACTATCCAACTTATCTCCCACTGTCCGCTTCACGTAAGCAGGACATCCCCAAATCCTTAAGTACGAATACTTAGGAGCTTTGCCATTCCATAACTCGTATGGTGTTTTGTCCACTGCTTTAGTGTGGACGTTGTTCAACAACATTACCGCCGTTTCAAGCGCATAGCCCCAAAACGAAGGTGGAAGCTTAGTGAAGCTCATCATGGATCGAACCATGTCCAACAAAGTTCGATTACGACGCTCCGATACACCATTAAGCTGTGGTGTCATAGGAGGAGTCCACTGAGAAAGAATCCCATTCTCTTTTAGATAGTCCAAAAACTCGGTACTCAAGTATTCTCCACCTCGATCCGATCGAAGTGCTTTAATACTTTTACCTAGCTTGTTTTCTACTTCAGCCTTGAATTCTTTGAACTTTTCAAATGCTTCAGACTTATATTTCATTAAATATAAATACCCATACCTTGAATAATCGTCAGTAAAGGTAATGAAGTAGGTGTGGTCATATTGAGTCCCAACTCTAAATGGTCCACAAACATCTGTATGGATCAAATCCAACAGATTTTGACTACGCTCAGGCTTTCCCTTAAAAGGAGATTTAGTCATTTTCCCTTTTAGGCAGGATTCACAAGTAGGTAGAGAGTTAATATCAGATATATCAAACATGCCCTCTCCCACTAGCTTGTTCATCCTCCTTGAGGAAATATGACCTAGCCTAGCATGCCAAAGGTTCACCGGGTTTTGACTATCGATTTTCCTTTTGTTTGTTGTTGCCGGTTTATCAACATAATTTATTGGAACGTCTTTTAGTTTTAAGCTGTATAGATCGTTTTCAAGTTGTCCATTTCCAATCAAACATTCATTCTTGTAAATATTGCAAATCCCATTCACAAAATTGCAAGAATAACCATCTCTATCAAGCATAGAAATAGAAATAATGTTTTTAATTAAATCTGGAACAAATAAAACATCTCTTAAGAGTAACTTAAAACCGTGCTGCAAAATTAAACAAACATCTCCTATGGCTGTAGCTTCAACTCTGGAACCATTCCCGAGCCTCAGCTGGGTCTCACCCATTCTAAGCCTGCGACTTCTTGTCATCACCTGCAAATCATTTCAAATGTAAGATCCACATCCGATATCCAATACCCAAGAAGTAGTATTAAGTGAAATGTTTATTTCAATATAGAACATACCCTTTGCAGTTCCCAACTGCTCTAGATATTCCTTGCAGTTGCGCTTCCAATGACCGGACTTCTTACAGTAATGGCAAACATCCTTGGATCTTTCCATTTTTGAAGCCTTTGTCTTGTGCTTCTTCTCGGGTTCGATTTTCTTGGGTGGGGCAGAACGTTTCTTACCCTTCGTACTTGGCCCCTTCTTTGCAGAAGATGAGGAGCCCACCAAGTAAACCGATTTCTCCTTCTTAAATGTGGATTCATATGTCACAAGCATATTAACCATCTCTTCAAGGGAGGCCTCTATCTTGTTCATATTAAAATTTACCACAAATCCGTCAAACGAAGAAGGAAGAGACAGAAGCAGTAAGTCCACGTTGAGTTCATGCTCCAACACCAAATCAAGGGTTACCAACTTCTGTATGAGCCAAATCAATCGTACCCCATGATCACGGACCGAAGTCCCTTCACGCATGCGAAACGTCATTAGATCCTTGACAGTAGCGAACCTTTCAGCCCTCGATTGAGCCCCAAAAAGTTCCTTGAGTTGAGCGTGAATGTCAGCAGCATTCACGGTGTCCTCAAATCGCCTCTGAAGTTCATCAGACATCGAGGCTTGCATATAGAATTTGGTCTTGATATCATGGTCCCACCATGTATCAAGTTTGGCCAACTCCTCTGGACTTACGTCAGCTGGTGCTTCCTTCGGAGGAGATTTATCTAACACGTAGAGCATCTTCTCCGAAGTCAAGACAATCTTCAACTTCCGGAACCATTCCGTATAGTTTGCGCCAGTCAACTTGTTTTGTTCGAGGATTGAGAATAATGGATTACGCGAATTCATCTTATGAAATACTGAAAAGAAAAACAGACATATATCAATGAATGTTTAAGCAATTTACTAAGACATAAAATAGGCGAAATTTAATTTTATGAATCTCACTCCCACTATTTTAACGATTTCACTACCCTCTAGTGAAAACGGGAAACTTTTTCCTTAGTGAGAACATGGAGTCCAATTGACAAACTTATGGTCCCGAATAATATCAGCCAACCATAATTCTCAAAAGGTAGAGCCCAATTGCTTCCAAAGCAACCTCCATGTATTTACCTCATGTCCAATAAGGGCCCAATAATATGACGCCGTTTATAGTGACATGTCAAAATGACCCATCAATATTAAGTTGTGATGGACGGTCGCCATGTGGATCCCCCAATAATATGAGCCGATCCCATGGGAGTTCCACCTAACTTACAACATGTGTCGATCCAATGTACAGCTTTCCGACGAACGGGCCCCCCCAATAATATGAGCCAGACCGTATCCGCGGGTAGCATCTCATACATTGATCGTTGATGGAAGGTAGGAACATTTAAACAAATTTAAATTTCCTTTATTTATCTTGATATCAATTTTAAATCATATTTAAAATGAGGGATTTTTAATTATAAAAATTTGTCTCATCATTTTTCAATTATTGCATGCTTGCCGGATTCACACTATTATGTCTAAAACATGCATACAATCATAATATCATATATTATATAGGATGATCGATTCCATTTCTAATTGACCCGTGGTTGCCAATCACGAGTCTTAGTCCAATCCTAGGTAATATGCAGTATGCAATGCAATCCTATTACATTAGCTTCCAATTTACATTTCTTCTGTTTTTATTGTCTGCTGGGCCCACCATCTTCAAATCTTGATCTCCCACTAAATCTAATGTATTTACAATAAATCACAATGACAAGTAGGGGATACATTTTTTTTAGGGGTGGGAACGGGCCATAAACCAAGCCCACTTTTATTATATATGACATTCATATTGGGCCATAAACCAGGCCCATTAATAAAACCAACAACAATAAAACAAATGTAAATTCCTAACATACACCTACAAAATTGGTCATGACAATCGATCATCCTTATCCAATAACATTTAATTCAAAATTAATTTATTGGATAACATGCATATGACAATATAAATTTAAAAGGGATAAAATCATATTTTATATATAAAATCTTATTTTACATATAAAATCATATTTTACCTTTTTATCAAATAAAATCATATTTTATCTACAGAATCCAATTTTATAGATAAAATCATATTTTACTTAATATATCCATAAGATCAAATCTTATCATCAATTGTACCCAAAATAATTGATTTCAAAATTCAATTAAAGGATAAAATATTAAAATTTTCCAAAAAATTCAAATTTATCCAAAAATCAATTTTAAAATTTTCGGACTCGAACAATTCGATCCGATGCCTCGTGAACCAATCAAAAACAATTTTCGATCGGACCAAAAATAAAATTTTAACATATTAAAATTAATTTTAAAAATAAAAATAATTTTTCCCGCGGGCCGCCCGGGACACTCCCGGGCCGGCCCGCACCCCCGTGGGGTCGGGCCGGGGCAGCCCGACTGCCCCCTAGGGCAGCGACAATCGCTGCCCTAGGCGGCGACGTGCGCCGTCGTGGGCGGCGCTGTGCGCCACCCTGGGCGGCGCCGTGTGCCGCCCGGGGCAGCGACCATCGCTGCCCCACCGGGCAGCAATCCAATCGCTGCCCGGGTTTTGCCCGGAAATTTTTTTTTTATTTTAAAAAATATTTATTTTGTTTTAAAAACCGAGACTCAAAAAATTTTTGTACAATCGATTAATTTAATCGTTTGATCTGAGCAACCTGGCTTTGATACCACTGTTGGAAAACACGCGGCGTTCAGATCAAACAGGATTGATACCCGGTGCAGCGGAAGTTTAAAATTTTAAATATGGAACGATTCCATAGTGTGGGTATCAAACCTTTTACGATTAAATTATTTGTGTGTGTAAAAATTAAATAACAATTATATAATTTTTACCTTTAATCTCGAATCGAGATTCTGGACACCAACAGATTTCTCTGCTCTTGTTGTCTCTCCGTGGAACTGATGAACAAGCTTTCCTTCAATCAGGTCCACGAATAGAGGTTTAATCCCTCTGATAGATTGCACTAGAAAATCTATCAGAAGTTTTCTGCGAAGAGAATAACGAATTTGATTCGCTAATCCTGACTGCAATTCAAAATCACAGACCGGAAAAACTCAGGCAGAGAAGGGAAAGGGGGCGACGGCCACTTGGTTGAGAGAGCTAGGGTTTTTGAAATTTTAGTCTCTCAAATTATGACCTGTTGTGTCTAATTTCTGTACTGCAATAACTTATTTATAATGCAGGCCACTAACAGCTTAGGGCCCATTAGTCATAAGTTCAGGCCCGACAAGCAAAGCCCGCATGTTCAGAAATTAATATAAAATTCATCGTGACTTCGATTGATGAACCGATTTCACCAATGTGCACAGAAACCATTTCTGCACATTTTAAAGTCAAGATAAATTTTTCTGAATCCGAATTCAGTGGTTTCCAAAAATGTCCATCTCTATGTCATTTTAGGAAATCCTACTCCCTTACTCTTAATTAAGAAGTCCAACTTCTTTGTTCATTAAATTTAACTCTTTAAATTTAACTATCTCAACGGGAATTAAAAATCCATTACACTGTGTGACCCTCAATGGTTCAGGGATACAGCTAGCCGTGGGCTCACAACTCTTTGTGACTCGGAACAACAATTTCCGACTTGCCCATCAAATCATGGTAGAGCGCCTAGCAACATCGCCCCATGATTCCCTAGGTATCACTGATAGTGCCTACAAGAACCAGTAGATTTTGGTTAGCGTACAGTACGGTCCCTTCATCCATATATCCCGATCGAATCAACAACCATTGGTATATCGAGAGTCGCTCAAGATTCGATAACTATGCAATACATCTTGAAGATCAAATTAGTGACATCGCATGTGCTACTAAGAAACCATTTCTTAAATCACATCAAGTACTCTGGCCAGAGATTCGTCACACTAATATCTCCTCAGATCGCATAGGATATCCACACTCGCAAGTATGTGGTGAATCCTTGACAACAATGCATCGACTCCTATATGTGTCGTAACTGCACCCAATCCCGACACCTGATGACCCCAATAGAGTCGGTAAACGAGTCAAAGCACAGTACTAGCATATAGAGTCTCCATGATGTTTCAAGTAGTAAGGACTAATGGTGTACAACCAAAACCGCGGACTTTATCCACTCGATAAGTGATAACCACTTGGAAAGTCCGGATAGGGTAGTTCGATCATTCATCATATGAATATCCATTTGCATGCTTCGAACATCTCCATGTTCCCTACCATGAAACGTGGTACTCTGCATCGCAAATGCTAGTCTCAAACTCGAGCGATCATTATCCTTATTATCGGACGGCTCAATCGACTAGGAACAGTTTAGAATATACAGTGACTATAAGATGCGTTTCATGATAGACATCCCCATGTTCTACCACATCTTAGATACACTATAGTATATTCAAGGTCTTTATCAAAACAACAATAGTATATCATAATATAACAATATGAAGAAAGATAAAGTCATTGCCTTTAATAAAAGTGTAAATTATATTAAACAAAATATTGTTTATACAAAGAGTCATCAAAGCCCATAGCCACAAGTTGGCTCACTGGGCACCCACTCTTTCAAACACCAAGGCCTCACTCTTATCAACTCGTCCACCTAGCCATGCAATCTCTGACTCGGTCCTGCCCCACCTGTTGCCAAGCACACATACAAAGACAAGACAACAACCGGATAATCCAGTGAGAATAATATTCCTAGTATAAGAAAAAAACATGAAATATCAATTAATACATCAACTCATGATATACGAATATCAACAATGCAATTCAATAGGAATCTAAAATGAAGTGCATGTCTTTAAAGTCCGGGATTATCAAGTCTGGATAATCAAAAGGTAACATTGTGAGACCTCGATTCTAAACATCTAATCTCAAATAAAACAATAATTAAGTATACAAGATCCAAGATTAAAAGCAATAAAAGAATTTTTTTTTTTGAAATGAATAGTGCCTCGCTCAATCGGTAGACTTTAACCAATCGAGCGAGAAAGAAATTGCAAACTTACTGCCCGAGGAAACCATCGCCGCTCGATCGGTAAGATTCAATCGATCGAGCGGGCAAGCATTTTTCAAAACAAAAACTTGACACAAAGTTCATCGCTCGATAGGTCAAACTCTACCGATCGAGCGATGACAGCACAGATCTGAAAAACAACAGAAATCTTGCCAAAGCTCAAGTCCAAAACATTCAATTCCACAATGCTATAAACTCATAAAACATGCATAAAGAGTACAAGGTCGATCTAGAGTTGTACAATCTCAACTAGTGGAACATGCTTCAGTCTAGTTTATTCAATACAATACATGAAGTTCTAAGGTTGATCAAAACTCAACAGAAGTACATGCATCGATTCTAGGTTCCAATACAATTACAAAATGAGTTCGATTACATAATCGACTTCTAAACACCAAGGCCTCACTCCTATCAACTCGTCCACCTAGCCATGCGATCTCTGACTCGGTCATGCCCCACCTGTTGCCAAGCACACATACAAAGACAAAACAACAACCGGATAATTCGGTGAGAATAATATTCCTAGTATAAGCAAAAAACATGAAATATCAATTAATACATCAACTCATGATATACGAATATCAACAATGCAATTCAATAGAAATCTAAAATGAAGTGCATGTCTTTAAAGTCCGGGATTATCAAGTCTGAATAATCAAAAGATACTCCGGTTATTCTCTTCTTCTTCGATTGGGATCCCGAGGATAAAATACCACAAACAATCACACCGAACTCCCCTTTCGAGATGGATGATGTGTACTTCAATCCTCTAGACTCTGAAACAACTATAGAGAGTTAAGTCAGTCATTGCAGTAATTCGCCTGCCAATGCCCCCTGCTATAATTCTCAGAACGTCTAATTCAAAATGAAATAAGTCATTTGGCTCAATATGAATGCAATGCAAATCATAACTCATTCAACTAAAGTCAAGCAATTTAGTTAATATGCAAGTATGTGATTTCTTCGGAACACTCGAATCAAGTCGGATTCGAGTTAATCGTTCAATTCAAGTCTAAGTCGTCTTATACCTTTCTCGATTCAAATGTTGCTCCAACTGGATTGCTACAAGGACAAGAATTCCCATCACAATCTAAACGAATATCAATTCAACGAAAAAGGGGGTAAACTCGATACCAAACCTCGATCGACTCTTCGATGATTCGAACTCCAAGAACTCTGAGTCCAACGATGCTCAAACAATTTTGAAAGGAGATAATTAAGAACATCAATCAATCCAATTCTAACAATTCCAAAAAACTTAATCAAACTCCCAAATCCAAAAATCGCAAATCGGCGGCATAACGACTATATTCTGATCAAATCGGAAACGCAGACAACAGTATAATATCGATACCAACTCAATTCAATATCAAATCATCAATAAAAACTCAAACCCATCAAATCTCAAAACTCCAAATCTCGAAAAATTATAAAAAAAAATCATAACAAATCCGAACGACGCTCTATTTCAAAACCGACTGAGAATAATCGATAAGAACTATCTCAAGAGCAACATAACCGAAAATCAACCAATTATAACAAAATTAAAAAATAAGAGTATAATTGATCGGAGAAATACTTACTATAGAACGAAGCTCTCGCAGTCGGGATCGCTAATCTGCCTTCAGAAATAAATTCTAACGGACGGATCGAGCAGAAACTGAAATCACAAAACTTGGAGAAGCTTGGGAGGCGTCTCTAATGGAGGAGTCGGCCAAGGGGAAGAAGGTGAAGTGAAGGAGAAGGTCAACTCTTGTATAAATATCTTTTAAAGTCCAAATTTGCATTTTAGTCCCTGAAAACTCCAAAAATTTTAAAATAGTCCCTGATCAAAATCAAGTCGGCTCTTTAACTCTGTAATCTCCGATTATCTCAAATGAACTCAATTAAGATAAATTTGGGGCGTTAAAAACATGATTTCCGGAGGACCAATGGACGGGGATACCAACAGATCAAGGAAGACTAGCAGTCGTAAAATGACAAACATGGAAATTGCCGACCAAGTAGCTCGGATGGGCCTGACCATCTCCTTTGGCCCGAAGGATTTGAAAGGAATATCTGACACTCACAATGATGCGCTAGTCATCAGGACCATGGTGGCCAATTATGACGTGGATCGGATCTTCGTGGATTCGAAAAGTTCAGTTAATGTATTGTATCAAGAAACAATCAGCCAGATGGATTTGAGAGAGTACAAGATGGAATCAGTATTAACCGCGTTGTTCGGATTCACCTGACATGCAATACACCATATAGGTTTAATTAATCTACCACTCACTTTGGGCAAATCACATATTTGGAAAACAAGAATCGTTAGTTTCATTGTGGTGGACGCACCGTCAGCATATAGCGCCATTCTGGGAAGACCAGCTATGACCACTTTCATGGTTGTGGCTTCCGTCCTGCACCAAAAAATAAAATTCCTAGTAGGCCAGAAAGGAAGTCGGTGAGTTGCAAGGAGATCAAAAGACTTCTCGAAATGCTATGTAGAAAAAGTTCGAATAGAACAAAAAGTGGTCAATATTGATCATCATGACCCACCCAAATCGCGTGGTCGAAAGCAGGTGAACATTCTAGAAAAAAATATCCCGGTCACCACGGAGGAGGAAAGCGAGGAGGTCTTGATCTCCCCCCCCCCCCAACCGGGTCTGTAAAGGTGGCTTGGACACTAGACTCATCTCTCAAAGAGCAGCTGATAAAGTGTCTGATGGAGAATATAGATGTCTTCGCATGGGCCGTATCAGACCTCATGAGAGTACGGATAAAAATAATGGAGCATAAGCTGAATGTGTTGAGAGAATGTCGTCCTATCATTCAAAAGAAACGACATTCGGACCAAAAAAGGATGTGGTGATCCGAGAACAGGTGGAAGAGCTGCTGAAGGCAGGACACATTCAAGAGATTTACTTCCCGAGCTGGTTGTCAAACATAGTGTTGGTACCCAAGTCCTCGGATAAGTGGCGTATGTGTGTGGACTTCCGAGATCTGAATAAGGCATGTCCAAAATACTGCTACCCCCTACCTCGGGTAGATCAACTTGTCGACTCCACAGCTGCACACGAGCTTCTATGCTTCCTGAACGCTTACCAGGGATATCACTAAATTTCTTTGGCCAAAGAGGACCAGGATTAATTAAGTTTTGTCACCTTCACAGGGGCTTACTGTTACATGGTAATGCCTTTTGGACTCAAAAATGCTGGTGCTACTTACCAAAGGTAAATGGAAAAGGTATTTAAACAACAGATAGGGAAGAACATTGAAGTGTACGTGGACGACATTTTGGTCAAGACTCGAACCACCGACCAGTTCATAACAGACCTGAACCAAACATTCTGAATTTTGTGAGATTACCGATTGAAGTTAAATCCAAGAAAGTGTATGTTTGGAGTACAAATGGGAAAAATTCCTAGGCTACATGGCTACGAGAAGAAGAATTGATGTCAATCCGGAAAAATTACAGGTCATCATATCCATGGGATCTCCTATGAATATTCAGGAAGTGCAGAGACTATCCGGAATAATTGCATCATTGGCGCGGTTCATAGCCAGATCAGCTGATAGTTTTTTATTTTCAAGGAACTTAGAAATTTTTTTTTTGAGTGGGATGAACAGAGCGAGCAAGATTTTCAAGAGTTGATGGTGTACTTGAAAAAGTTACCAGTGCTGAAAAATCCAATCAAGGGGGAAAAGATTTTCGTCTATCTATCTGTCACTCCCCAAGCTGCTAGCTCGTTTTTGGTCAGGAAAGAGGGAATGAACCATTTGTCCGTCTACTTCGTTAGCCATGCCCTAAAGGGAGCGAAGCTTAACTACATGACTCAAGAAAAATGGGCTCTTGATCTTGTCATTACAGCTAGGAAGTTGAGGCCCTACTTCCTATCACACCCAATCACAATTCTTACAAATAGTGCTTTAGGGAAAATTGCTGTCAATTCGGATGCATCAGGGTGACTTATCAAGTAGGTCACTGAATTGAGCGAGTACAACATAAAGTTTGAGCCTCGAACCACTATAAAAGTTCAAGCCCTAGCCAATTTCTTGGCATAAACTGCCCAGCTGGAACAAGAAGAGCAATGGAAAATCTTCGTGGATGGGTCATCCCGTCAGACGGGAAATGAGGTCGGTATTGTGATAATCTCCCAAATCCCAATGGGGCAAGGAGACAAACATATCGATCAGGATTGACTTCCGAACATCCAATAACAAAGCGGAATATGAAGCGCTTTTGCTCGAACTCAAGGCCGCTCAGAATCTTGGTGTTTCCCAAGCCATCCTCTAATCGAATTCCCAATTAGCCATATAATAGAGTAATGGAAACTTGAGATCAAGAATGAGAAAATGATAAAGTATACTCGAGCGCTGGAAAAAACTAAAGACGAGTTTGCTGAGCTCACCATGGAGCTAATCCCTTGCACATAGAACTAGAAGGTGGACCACTTGGCTCGTCTGGCCAGTTCTATGAGAGAACCACCCGAGCCAGGATTGAAAGGTCGGGAATTTGTCTCTCAGCATGAACACCTGTACGACATCATATAAGAAGTACTGGAGGGATATTGGAGATACGATGTACATAGATACTTGACTAAGGATGAACTCCTAGCGACAACAAGAAAGCCCGAGAAGACAAGAGAAGAGTCTTATGCTTTGTGACGATTGATTGAATTCTCTTCATAGATCCTTCTCTCGACCATTTTTGAAGTGTTTGGAACCAGATGAAGCGAATTATGTTCTACGGGAGATTCATGAAGGGTGTTGCGGAAATCACTTAGACAATATAGACTTGGCTAGAAAAGCTCTCCTAGTCGGTTTCTTCTGGCCCACCATGCAAAAAGATGCATTTTTATTAGTTAAATCATGCTACAATTGTCAAAGGCATGCCAAATTACAGTGAAAGCCCACAGAATTTATGAAAGCAGTCGTGGCAGCTTGCCCTTTAGATCAATGGAGGATGTATATAGTGTGACCATTCCCTATCAGCATGGGATAAATAAATTTTTCATTGGTGGCAGTTGAATATTTCTCCCAGTGGGGGGAGGCAGAGCCCCTAACCAAAATCACGAAAAAATAAGTATCGAGTTTCTTGTGGAAGAACATTGTGTGTCGGTACGAGATAATGTGCCGACTCATATCCGACAATGGGAGACAATTTTGTGGATCCAAAGTTTGGGCCTGGTGTGAAAAAATGAAAATTGAACAGGTCTTCATGTCTGTATCCTAACCACAAAGGAACGAACAAGGATAAGTTATCAACAAAACAATCGTCCAGGCACTCAAGGCGCGGCTGGATACAACTCAAGGAAAGTGGGTAGACGAGCTCTCATCTGTACTATGGTCTTATCTTACCACCACCCAGTCCGGGACGGGTGAAAAACCATATAATATGGTGTACGGGATGGAAGCAGTCCTCTCTATGATATTGGACAGGAAAGTGCTTGGATAATAGCGTATGGTCCGGACAACAAATAATTACGAGCAATGGATTTAGATTTGGTGAAAGAGAGCAGAGCTAGGTCAGTTACGAGACTAACAGCCTACCGCAAAAGGATGACACGAGCCTATAACAAGAAAGTCTACACCCGAACCTTCCAGGTGGGAGACTTAGTTATGAGGAAAATCCAGCACCATGGAGAAAGGGGGAAACTCAACGCCAAATATGAATGACCTTTCAAAGTAGTAGGGACAGGAGTACCCACCTACTACTTAGAAGATTCTCAAGGAAAGAAAGGGAAGAGGCCATGGAACACCCAACACTTGAAGAAATATTTTGCATAGGTTTCCGAACAAGCCTGCTCTGCTACCGAGTCTCCTAGGGTAGTCGGTTGTGAGTTATTCCATTACTTATTTTTATTTTGCTATAAGTAAGAGTCAGTTTTATTTTATTTTATTTGTTAGAAGTTCGAACATCGAGTCTTAACATTGTTCAAATTTTTGGGAGTATCTTTTTTTGAGTTATTAATAAAAGAAAAATGTTTTGATCGCACATGAATAATCATCTCAAAATCCCGGCCAAGCTCGGTACAATCTCACGCAATTCGTGGTAATATCACACAATCTCACACAATTCGTGGCCATCTCAAAAGCCCGACCAAGCTCGGCACAATCACATGCAATTCATGGTCATCTCAAAAGCCCAACCAAGCTCGGAAAAATCCCACGCAATTCGAGGTAAACTCAAAATCCCGACCAAGCTTGACATAATGTAATCCCACGTACTTTGGGGTAAACTTAAAATCTCGACCAAACTCGGCACAATTTAATACCATGCAATTCGTCGTTATCTCAAAAAGCTCGACCAGTTCAGGAATATGGTTTATACTTAGGCAATTTTAGAGTTTTTACACGGGCTTGGGATGGTCATCTGTTCAGTTCTGGAATCTGGTAGTTGGCTAATTTCAAGATTTAGTTTTGTGTTCAGGATGGTTAATATACGCTCGGAAATATGTCTTACACTTGGCAAGTTTTGCACAACCCAATCTCATGATCTCGTATATGTGCTCGGTATTGTCAAAAATTCGGTTCGGGAATATAATTTGTTCTGGTGAAATTAAGAAGTTTTTGTGATCGAGACAATCATCATCCAGTTCGGGAATTTAGTTTTGTACTTGGGATTTTCCCAAGTTTTCACGAACCCAGGACTGTCATCACTTGGTTCGGGAATGCCACTGCAAAGTTTTTTATAAGTAGTTGATGGCTCATTTCATAATTATATTTTGTGTTCGGGAATGGTTTCTACACTTAAAGCTCAGTTTGGTTCGAGTGATATGATTGATAATATATAAATAAGTAATGTAATTTAATAAAAAAAATAAATAAGAAATGATAGTTAATATAGTATTTGATTTGATTGATAGATTATAGTTTATTGATTTAATTGATTAAATTTTATATAAAAATGATAAATTATCATTTTGTCTTTTTAACAATAAATAAAATATGAATAATATTATTTATAAAGGGTAATATAATAATTTGAATTCAATGATTTGATTGATGTAAGATAAATAATTGATGATTTGATTGATGTAAAATAAATAATTCAGAGATGGATAAATAATATGTTAAGAAAAATACGGGATTAGATAAGATAAGTTATAATAATACTTGTACCAAACACAGCCTGGCCGATTTCACGATCGATGTCAGAAGTCATGTTCGGGGCTATCATAATCCAGTTCGAGAATGACTTGATTACTTAGAATATTTTAAGGTTTTTGTTGCTTGGTACTATTCTCATTCAGTTTAGGAGTGTGGAATGAATTTAGACAAGCTCGGGATTATCATCGTCCAGAATGTGGTTCTTACTTTAGAAAGTTTCAGAGTTTTATAGGTGCTCGGGATTGTTAATATTCTGTTCGGGAAACTATTTGTACTTGAGAAATTTAGGTGATATTACCGGAGTAATAGCGATAGAGAATATAATAAAATGACCGCGCAAGGTCTAATATAAACAACAATTTCTTTCAGCATTAGTACAGAAGAACAATGTTTTGGGCACTCGATAAACAAAAAAAAAGAAGGTAAGGGGCAACAATTTTGGGCTCGGCCTCCTCCTCCTGGTCGATTTTCTCCTTCTCATCTGGCATGTCATCCAGAGATTTTGCAAGGTCCAAGAAGGTGGAAGAGTGATCATCTTCAGAATAACCAACCATTAGCCCGAAATTCGGCCAAGCATCCCTTGAAGTCATCTTCAAATAAGGCCACTGTTTTTTTTGCACAAAGATCGGAAAAATCGGAGGAACAGAGAAATTCCTCTTTTTTCCGAGCCCAGCCTGCCTCGACAGCTGCCTCAACCTCCTTGTCTTTGGCCCGGAGTGCATCCTCCAGCTCGGAGATTTGTTTGTTTGCTGCCTCCCAACCATCTTGGGCATCCTCTATATCAGCCCGCATGTTGTACACTTCCTCGTCATGCTTGCTCGGACTGTGTATGACACATCTCCTCAGTCAGTTCGCCAATACGCTTCACAATTGCATCTTGGCTCAAGGCATGCTCCCGAGCCTCAGCACGGGTCTCGATGGCTCAGGCGGTGACCTTACCTGCCCAGACAAGAGTCCGAAAAAACAAAAATAGATGTGATGAAAAATGCCAAGGAAAGAAATCTCGGACTACATGATGGAGGAATAGGAAAACAGAATATCTGCATAAAACTCATGGCCATCGACTCTTCCGCCTTCTGATCTGGGACAACCTGGACTATTTCCAAGTCTACAAAAGAGACCAAATTATGGAGAATGTTCAAACTCCCAACTGAATTGGGATTAGCAAAGACAGAGATACCCGGGATGCCGAGAAGAGGGGGTATCCCCGGGCCACATAATCAAAAAATTGGTCAAGATCCACCACTATGGCCTTCCATTTTCCCCGGGACGAGGCTCAAAATCACCGAGGATAGATTGTTGCTTCCCCGAGCCTCCCTCTTCTCGGGCCCTCTTCGAAGACTTCCACGCCCGAGGCTCAGGAGATCGAGGGCTTCTTGGACTCATTTGTTTCAACGGAGGCCTCAGTTTTCTTCTTCTTCAATCTCCTTATAGCTTCTTGGACGTCAGCAGGTAACTCAGCTTCTCTTATTCTTTCTTCTGAAAAAAAAAAATACAAAAATAGAAGGTTATAAAAAATACCTAATACAAAAGGATAAAAAGTTAGGAAGGAAAGAAGTCCCTACCCATATCTCCCGGAACCTCAATCCCATTCCTACAAAAATCATATTTGCAGAGTAGATCATCTTCAATCAAGTTCTCAATATCGAAGGTTTTTTCAGACATGATGGTAAGGAAGTTGGTAGAGTTATGGATCGACATGACTGTAATGGAGGGAGTTTTGAATTTCATGGCCCAGGTCGTCCTGCATTGCCATGGTTGGTTGGACCGAACAAAAAAATATTTGTTGTTTCAACCCTTATGGGAGCTCGGTTTCTCTTTTAGAAATTGGTGCTTGGATCGGATGGATATTTAAAACCGACCTGAGGTCGTTTTCTTATTTGAAGAAATTTCAAGAATTTCCTATTTCTAGGGAAATTTGGAAAAATTTAAACAGAACACCTAAAAAGAGAATGAAACTGAAAGAATTAGGGGAAAGCTGGCTCGAGCATACACATAAATACTCACATAAGGACTGTAGAACATCAGGGACGGGAAACCTCAGACCCATTCCTATTTGATATATGCTAAAAGTAAGGAATCCCTCGGGGGGTTTATGTGCCAGCTCCTTACGCTTTGGAATCAGTACGTCGTAAGTATCAGGCATGTCCGACCTGTCCGTAATGGTCGGACCCATGTCCGTACCAAGATAAGAAGCCAGGACTTCATACCATGGCCGACCCTCTCCCCTCAGTCGAGATTCGCCAGTCCTAAGTTTATGATATCTTCATTTTTTTGCCTCTCGAGTCTCAGAAAGGCTCGGGTCGGAATCCGAACCCTAAGGGTCAGAGGGTCCGAGCATCTCAAGTGAGGAAGAAAGCGGAGTCTACAAAATCTACTACCTCCCTAACCACTTGCTCATCAGGGGAAGAAATCTTAACTTAAGCCTTACAAAGAAAAAAAAAAGGGACTTACAAAAAAGACTTCGGGTCAGGAACGAGAACCAGTAGGAGAGCACGGGGGCTCAGGACTGACAAAACTAGAAGAGCCCGGGAAACGTTGGCTCGGGTGGGAACTCTCTAGGAAATTCAGCAGGGTAGTGGTGTAAGCTATAAAAGTGGGAATTTTTTTTTTACCACCTATTTATAGAAGGAAAAAATGAATCCTGACCGTTGGATGAAAAGCCTGATCAAGGCTGAGGATAAGGACTCACTAGACTTGAATGATGCAGTTAATGATGTTATCGATGATTTCATAGATGAGTATGGAGTCGGACCTAAAGAGGAGCAGACGGTCGGGCAGGCAAAAAATACATGTGCGATACGTTTATGAATAGTTTTATTGTGCACAATTGGAGGAAAACAAGTTTTACATTTTATGGCTTTTGAGAAAATTGATGTTTTGAATCATTTCATTAAGTTGTGGTGCACAATTACTATTTTAATTAAATATTTTTATTTTCGCAAAATTTTTCTCAAATTTTTTGGAAGAACGTGTATAATCTATCTTTTGTATATCACGTTTCTTTATTTTTCAAATTTTGTCTTTTCTTGACATATGTTTAATCTGATCTTTTGAGTTTAAATTGATATTATCATATTTATCTTATCATGGATATTGAATAACTTATCTCTTGTTTAAAGATATGAGTTATATCTTATCAAGTATGTTGATCAAATATTTTATCCTAACAACTTCTGTGTTTGAATTTTTAGGTAGGATTTCCAAAAAGTTCTATTTAAGAAGACTATCCTACAGAACGAGATAAAAAACTGAGAACGAGAATTGCAGAGAATAAAAGCAGGACATTGAAGAAATTCTGAAGGTTTGATTGTCGAGATCCAGTGTTTCCGAGGAGTGTTGAAGACACTGAAGAGCACAAAAGTGAAGAGTGTTCTGAAAGTGGATGATTTGGTTCTTTTGTCCTCGGCTGATTGTGAAAACATCCTATTGGTTTTTGTTCTAGTTTTGACTAGTTTTTAGGATGTTTTATTGTTTTCTCAATATATTGAGAAAATCTATTTTCGTATGCAATCACTAGTTGTTTTTGTAAACTGATTTATTTTACTAGTGATCTTTTTGCCCTGAGGCACCGCACAAGTATTTATTACTTGTGCATAAATATCTGAGTAATTTATTTTTAAAAGTTTTAATTATTCCGCTGCATAAGTGTTTTTTGAAGTGTTGCCAGCACTGCAAATAACACTACCTCTGAAACTTTATATCTGGTATTTCTGTAATTGAGGCGTCAAATCCTTTCAAGTGGTATCAGAGACATATACTTGACGATACTAAGTAAGATTCTGGTTTTTGTGTTTGACAGAGTCTATTATTGAAATACCATATTCCGGCACTACTCAATGACCACCAACCTTGAATGGATCCAATTATGCTATCTGGAAAGTCAGGATGCGAGTATATATCAAATCCATTGACGAAAAAGCCTGGCAACGTGTGTTACAAGGCTGGAGTCCACCCAAAAGAACTGATGGAGAAGGAGATTTTCTCCTCAAACCAAAAACAAATTGGAATGCTGAAGAAATAGCCATTTCAAACATGAATAACAAAGCCCTTAATGCTATATTTACTTCTCTTGATTCTAACATGTTTGCACTGGTGACTAACTGTGTTTGTGCTAAACAGGCTTGAGAAAAACTTCAAATGCACTGTGAAGGATCTGAAAGTGTGCGCCGAACCAAAAGAAGGATTCTCACTACTCAGTTTGAAAATTTGAGAATGGAGGAAAGTGAGACAATTGATGAATATGAACGCCGCTTGAGGAAGATTGAAAATGAGGAAATCGATCTAGGAGATGCTATATCAAATGAACGACGCCTTGTAAGCAAAGTGCTGCGATCACTGCCCGAAATATTTCAAATGAAGATATGTGCTATTGATGAATCTAAGGATACATCAATTCTGAGTTTGGATGAAGTGATGAGTTCACTGCGAACGTATGAGTTAGATATGAATATGGGGAGAAAAGACAAAGGTAAGTCTATTGCTTTACAAGTTTCTAACGACTCATACAATGATTTTGTTGATCTAACGCAGAAAGTAAATGAGTCTGACTTAGGAGATGAATCCATTGACTTGCTTACCAAACAATTTGGTAACTACTTAAAGAGGATGAGGGACTCAAAAAAACCTGGACAGAAATCTAAAGCTCCAATCACTCTTGCTGTTGGAAGACCCTTAAGAATTGGTGGACCAGAACAGAACACCACCCCATCTAAGAGTCAATTTCGAACACATAGTGACGAAAAAACGTTGGCTATATCAAAGAGGATTGATTTTGTGAAGTGTCATGAATGCACAGGTTTTGGTCACTATGCGAATGAGTGTCCAACCAGACTTCGAAGTGGAATGAATGCTTCCTTAAGCGATGATGAAGTTGAAGAGGGTATAGAACCAGGAGAAGAAGAAACTCACAATGCACTAACTGTTCTGATGCAAAAGAAAAACAGTGTTGTTGCCAGTGTTGCAACACTTAACCACAACACTCACAGAAAACAGAAGTGCTGGAATGCATCGGTAGCTGAAGACTTGAATAATCAAGATGCTGATGAGGATGAGCTTTCTCTAGAAAATGTCCAGAAGATGTATGAAGAATTATTTGCTGATTGGGTGACAAGGAACAAGTCAAATTCTGCTCTATTAAAGGAGAATAGTGAACTGAAAGCAGCAGTGGCTAGACTTGAAGTTATTCTGAGCAAGAAAGATTTAGAGTTGTAAAGAATAAAAGAGGAACTTGAAAAATCTACAGCTACACTTGCAAAGTTCAACTCAAGCAAAGCCAAACTGGAATCAATGCTAGTAATGGGACAGAATGATAGAACTGGACTAGGATTTCAGAACAGCAAGTTTGAAGTGGGAGAGTCATCGAAAACTGTGTTTTTCAAGGAGAACAGTAACTCTACTAGTATTCCAAGTGAATCTCCTAAGCCAAAACCAATTCCATTGAAAGCACAAGTTCCTGCTCAAAGGACCAAGCAAAAGAAGCGTCGGTTCATCTGTCACTACTGTCACAAACCAGGTCACATAAAGCCTTTCTGTTTTAAGATCATGTATGATTGTATGTACTGGAATACCAGGCAAGTGTTATCACCAGTGTTGTCAACACTGCACCAGAACACTGCCAGGAAGAAAAATACTGAGAAAACTGTTTGGGTTCCAAAAGCTAAATCTAATTGTAATGTTGTTTATGCTTTCTTGAAAACTAATGTTGCAGGTTATTGGTATTTTGATAGTGGGAGTTCTCGTCACATGACAGGATCAAAGAAGTATCTTGCTGATTATGTTGAACAAGATAAAGGAAATGTGACATATGGAGAAGGAGCTAATGGAAAGATTGTTGGTAGAGGCACATTGAACGTAGAAGGACTGCCCAAGCTTCACAATGTTCTACATATTGAAGGATTGAATGCTAATCTTATTAGTATTAGTCAACTTTGTGTTGATGATCTTTATGTTAAATTCAATAAAACTCTTTGTGTAGTCTTTGATAAGAATAATTCTTGTATTTTGACAGGCACCAGATCATCGGACAATTGTTATCAAGTTGGAGAGGATAATTCTTGCTAGCTCACCAAAGAAAAGGTTGACTATCGAAAGATGATTGGGTTAGTATGCATGAGTTATGTGTACTCACAGGTAAGTCACTCCTATTTTCATCTGTAATATTGTGCCAAATAAAACACCTATGGATTCGAATGAAAAACTGTGTGAGGACAGTGTTGTAGGCTGTGTTGACAACACTGGATACTGCAAGATTACTGTTTGTATTTTGTGTTTGAATGTTAGTCATCTTGATGTTATGCTCAGTATTTGTTTATGTGCAAGTTTTTTATTGTGATAATTTGAGAGAAATTCATTTCAAAGATTTCATCTTGACACTTTCGCACAAAACACATTGACGTTGGACATCACTTTATTCAAAATTTAGTAGAGAAAGGTTTGATCAGTGTGGAGTTTGTTGTAACAAATAACCAACTGGCAGCTATATTCACAATATCATTAGATTTTGAGAGATTCTTCAGCCTTAGGAAATCTCTCAGCATTTTTCATTTTAATCACTTACGGTTGCTGTCCCCAAGTGTTGCCAACACTGAAGGACAACACCAAACATGCATATGCATTTTTAGGACTTTAGGCATACTACATTTCCATCATGTCCTGTGTTTTGCACTGTTTGATGACATTAACTAACATGTTGTAGTGTTTCTGCAAACTTTTTAGATTACACTTGTCATGATAATATGCTCTAACTAAACCACAAAGTAGTTGAGAAATGTTCGTGTATTCCACGATCTTGTCCATGTGAAAAGTGGTTTTGCAAATTTAGAGTATAGTTTGATTTTCATGACTGATATTTTGCTCCAAACTAAACCATGAAGTAGTTGAGGGATGTTCGTGTATTCCATGATCTTGTCCCATGTGAAAAATGGTTTGCTCTAAACTTAACCATGAAGTAGTTGAGGGATGTTCGTGTATTCCATGATCTTGCCCCATGTGAAAAATGGTTTGCACTGAACTTAACCATGAAGTAGTTGAGGGATGTTCGTGTATTCCATGATCTTGTCCCATGTGAAAAATGGTTTGTCATGAAAATCGATCTTAATTGGAAAAAGCTACCTAAAGGGGTACAAGAAAGACCGTTCCTTTAGTGTGCAGGCTACCATTTTTTATCCTCAAAAAGAAAATAAAGATGAGGATACATGACTCTATAAGTGTGAAAATTCATCAAATTTTTTTAAGACTACAGTGTTGTTGGAAAGTGTTGCCAACACTAGTGCTTAACACGTACTGTGCACACACTCTACATGCATTTTATTGTTGATCAAATATCATTACATTCTGTTTTAGGCATAATTAGGTCATGCATATATCATAAACTATGAATATTTTCTGCTCAAGGTTATAAGTTCTAAACGGACAAAATAAGGTGAAACACCCTATTTGCTAAAAATTGATATTCTGTGATTGACAATGATTTAGTGGAGTTGAGTCGATGTGGTGTTATTCATGGGAATATTTGGCTGTTTTTAATCTCGGATTATTGCCATAATTAGGTTGAATTTTATCTCTTTAATTCAGAATTTTTACCCATTAGATTTGTATCTGTTGGTAACTGTTTGCATGAGTCGTTTAGAAGGTGAAAGCTTGATAATGGAATTGTTTTGTTCAATGAATGTTTTTTTTTTCACCTCATATTTTGCACAAATTTGATTAATATCACATTCATTGTTTTGTGCTATTCAGTTTGCTCTCCAACTCCCACCTCAATATTTTTTTTCACTGAACACATTGACGAGTTTGCTCCTTGTGTTACAGCATCGAAAGGTTCCTACCCTCATCTATGGGATTCTGGAATCACATGGTTTTACTTGAGATTATGAGTCTTTGTCTCTGGTTGGTGAATAATTGAAGGTTGCTCCGATTTTGCTGAAGGGAAAGAGAAATATAGACCTAACTTGGTCTGCATTTTGTGTTGAGTCGTGTGTTGCCAACACGATATGTCAACACTGGTGAAGCTCCGCGCTACATTGCTCTCGCCATTGATTTTTTACAGTTCACTCTTTGTACTATGAAGTCTTATTGGCTGAGTATTGTTTGTTATTTGGACTGAACATTTTTGGACAAAAAGGGGGAGTGGTGACATAGACAAATACTTCAAGTACTTCTGGAGCATATGAAGTTGATGAAACAGAATAATCAAAAGTTGGATTTTTTTCTCTTATTGGTTTTCTTGTTTGCTCTGATGATTGATATAAGTGTTTTGCTCTAAAGTTTTATTTGCTTACATGATAAGTATAGATATGCTTTTTCTGCTACTTGCTGCTCTGATCTGTCGAGTGTTGAGAGTAAGTGTTGCCAACACTAACTCACAACAATTAGTGCTGGCGTGATAAAATTCAGGAGGAGCAGTAGTTATCTAACTCAGGGGAAGTTATTTGCACTTGTGTGTTTTGTCCAAAAAGGCAAAAATGGTGAGTTTGAAAGAACGTGTATATCTATCTTTTGTATATCACGTTTCTTTATTTTTTAAATTTTGCCTTTTCTTGACATATATATGTTTAATCTGATCTTTTGAGTTTAAATTGATATTATCATATTTATCTTATCATGGATATTGAATAACTTATCTCTTGTTTAAATATATGAGTTATATCTTATCAAGTATGTTGATCAAATATTTTATCCTAACAACTTCCGTGTTTGAATTTTTAGGTAGGATTTCCAAAAAGTTCTATTTAAGAAGACTATCCTACAGAACGAGATAAAAAACGGAGAACGAGAATTGCAGAGAATAAAAGCAGGCCATTGAAGAAATTCTGAAGGTTTGACTGTCGAGATCCAGTATTTCCAAGGAGTGTTGAAGACACTGAAGAGCACACGAGTGAAGAGTGTTCTGAAAGTGGATGATTTGGTTCTTTTGTCCTCGGCTGATTGTGAAAACATCCTATTGGTTTTTGTTCTAGTTTTGACTAGTTTTTAGGATGTTTTATTGTTTTCTCAATGTGTTGCCAGCACTGCAAATAACACTACCTCTGAAATTTTATATCTGGTATTTTTGTAATTGAGGCGTCAAATCCTTTCATTTTTAAGAGTGTATGTTTATTAGTGTTCCCGAGTTTTGGTACGTTACAGTTTGGTATAAAATTGGGAATTCTACTAAAAAACTTTATTTTTTTCCCATTCCAACCAAAGAAAAAAATAACATTACTCTTTTCCCATTCTCACCAAAAAAATGAGCTGTCGAGTGGTACATGAAAGGTTGAAAATTTTGAAAAGTAACGTCTATTCTCGGATCATGTGTACACATGATCGGAGACAAGCGGCCGAGAGGGTCTTGATTCTGAAGTGTGAAGAGAATGACAAGGTGAGTTGAATCTTCAACATTTGAAGGGCTATATTGCATAAACTGTGATGTCAGAAGGCTGCCAACGTCCACAATATCATATCTTTTTTGACCTTCTTGCTCAGTAGATGTGTAAAATCAACAAGAATTAGAAAAAAAGAGTTTCAAAATTGTGTCGACATCCTCCACTGAGACATCAATGAATGGATAGAATATAATATAATAAATTTTGGAAATCCATGTCGTTCAGGTTTACATCGTTTTAGAAAATGTCGGATTCGGGTATTATTAATTTTATCTTGATATCAGGTATTGGAAAATCGAATACATTTTAGTTCATCTTAAATGGCGACGTTCTCTGAATGTATTATTTCAATGCTCCAAACAGCAACAGTACCAAAATTTTTATGTCCATCTGGCTTACGAGATGTGAAAACTTGACAAAATTTACACAAAAAAGTTCGAGGAGTGTTTCACACTCCTCTACCGTGGGATCCAAGAGTGGCGAGAGAGTAACATAATAAATTGTCAATTTATGCGGGTAGTTGGTCGCCATTAATTTACTGACATGGGATGTGTTGATACCATTTGTCACGGTCCACGGACTTAGCTATTCTAAGGTCATGTGTGACATTTTCTCCAAAAATTTGCCCCTTGCGAGTACTAGCAAAGCAAATTTGTAGCGCATGTGTGTGTGCAAGTGTTTGTGAACACAAGAGACTTTGAGAATGTTTTGTGTTACTTTTCAACTTGGTGATTTACAAACGAGGGTTTCACCTTTTTATAGTAGTGACTTCCTACAATGAATGAATCAGATCTATTTGATCTGACAGTGGAGATTAACTCTCCAGAATTCCATCTATATGATTCTATACAAGTCTTAAATTTACAACTTACAGGTGAATTATGTAGAGCTCTAATCTAGAATGTTTTAGAATTTATACAACCTCTACAATGCACCAAACTTTAGAGATTTCCATAATGCGCATGAAGGTGCTGGTTCGTGACATTTTCCTCCACACATCCCACTGACTCGCGACAAATTGTCACTGCTATTTGTAAAGAAATTCAAGGAGGTGTAAGGGAAATTTTGATTATTTTTCTTGGTAGTAATTTTTAGTTAACAGATTTTATTTTTATTTTTCTTTTTTAGAAAGTATGCATGAAATTTTGGACTAAACCGGTTGTGAAAATCTAGCTGCGTGCGGTTGGTAAGTACGTTCCTTGTGATGTCCAATCTTGAATTCAGCCCTAGAGATGAAAATTTTTCCTCACAAATTCGAGGACTCGCGGAAAACCTGAAACGGGGCGGGTATGGGAGAGCTTTTTTGGGTATGGGTTTGGGTTCGGGGATTTTTAATTCGATCCCCGTTGCATATTAGGGCGGGTAAAGGGATAATATCTCCATCTCCAAAACCGCCCCGATAATAATAATAATAATAATAATAATAATAATAATAATAATATTGATGGAGAGAGATATTTCTTATCCAAGATATTGTGATTAACAATCAAAATTTTTTACACAAATTTTTTTTTATGTATTTTACAATAAAATTGACTAACAATATATATATAAATTAAACTAAAAAAAATATATTTATATATGTATTCGGGTATAAAGACGAGAATGAGAATTAAATTCACGCAAATATGGAGATGGGTTATCGCCGTCCCTCCCCATTGTCATTCTTATGACCAGCCCTGACATCCTATTTTACTCCACAAAAGAGTTTCCACTACGAGATCTTGTAGTTGCTTGCGGCCTAAACTCATATCTGGGCTTTACCAATCTTTGATGTGCTCCAACATTGTAATTGAGTTTTTCATAGACCAACACATTTTAAAATGTCTTGTGTGTGTACGTAGTTCAAGTGTTGGTTTTGCACTGAAGGTAGATTCAACCTCTACCCTGCACTACGTGATTGATTCGTATTCAACGAGTTCACACACACACACATATATATATATATATATATATATATATATATATGGTTGAAAACAATTATTCACTAATTTAGAGTAGTAGATATTGGAAAACAGAGGCCAATTCATTCGCCAAAGTATATATGACAAAACCTAACTGAAATCTTTTCATTAAAATGTAGCTGGCTAGGTGAAAACTTTAATTATCTAGGCCTAATATATGTGTATATGCCTCATTCATTAATGAACATCGAGGAAATTTGGTTACCCTTTAAGCACTAAAAAAAAATTTGTTGCGACGGTTTTTCCGTCTCAAAAAGCGTCGCAAATGCGAATTTACGACGCATTCAAAAAGCGTAGCAAAAACCTTTGTTGGAAACCTATTGATATTGCAACGGTTAAAACCATAGCAATTTGCGACGGTTTTTTAAAAACCCTAGCAAAGTTAGCTACGGTTTAATTAAAACCGTTGCAATGTGTGCGGTTGATTGTGAAACAATACACTTCTTATTCCAACAATTTTTCAAAAATCGTTGCAATTCGTGTGACGATTTTAAAAAAAACCATAGTAATTATTGCTACGGTTTTTTTAATTGCTATGGATTTTTAAAAACCGACAGTTTTTAAAAAACCGTAGCAAATTGTGCTACTTATGATTTATATGTTTTATATAAACCGAGAAATATTTTGCTAACGATTTTAAATAAACCGTAGCAAAAAGTTCAATCCACTTTTTTTTAGTAAACCGTGTTAAATATATATTAATTTTTTTATTCCTTTTCTTTTTTATTTTTTCCACTCGAAATATAATGATAGGAACCCAAAGCTTGAGGAGGTGAACGGCCGGAACTTGACAGGAGAAACCGCAAATTTTGAGATTTCGGCAACGTGTGGTGGCCGAAAGTGGGCAGTAGGCGACGAGTTTCCTGGAGTCGCGATAAAAATATGAAATATAAGTACGAAAGGTAGCTCTCGTCGAAAGATTTCCGAATCTGTATTTACTTTTGAAAACCGATCATTGATGACGGAGAAACGAAGGGAACAAGAGGCGGCGGCGAGATGTCTAGGGGAGAAGATGCGTAGAGGAAAGGAAGAAGGGATTAGGGAGATTTGAATTCTGAAGTGATAGAGAAGCGTGGGGTTCAAATATTAAGGTCTTGTTTGGTACAAGTACAAATAATACTTTATAACTTGCCCTATCTAATTTTTCGTTTTTCTCGTCATACTATTTATCCATCTATTAATTATTTATTTTACATCAATCAAATCATTAATCATTTATTTTATATCAATCAAATTATTGAATTTAAATTATTTTATTACTCTTATAAATAATATTATTCATATTTTATTTATTTTTAAAATGGGCAAAATGGTAATTTATTATTTTTATATAAAATTCAATCAATCAAATCACATAAACTATAATTTATCAATCAAATCAAATAATATATTAACTATCATTTTTATTTATTTTATATTACGTTATATTACATATCCAAGTACTATTTATCCTATCATCGAACCAAACGGTATCTAAACGGCTTATTATGTATAAATCGTCGCAATTTTAAATTCAAAGTTTAAACTGTTCAATAAAAAACCGTCGCAATTTAAAGATCCGCGCCGCCCGCTGCCATGTGCGACGGTAGTTGAAAACCGTTGCAATTATCTCGACAATTTCACTCTTTCCGGCGGCGGAGTATTCGACGGCCGAGGACATGAAGCATGGAAGAGGAACGATTGTCACAAGAATCAACACTGCGTCAAACTTCCATTGGTAGGCTGCTACAAATTAAATTAATTAATTTCTTTCAACATGCATGATATTAATTACTTAATTTATTTTCTCTCTTATAACTTTAAGTTAAATATATATATATATGCTTGCTTGCTTGTAGAACCTGAGCTTCAACTTCATCACCAACTCAACCATCAAAGACGTGACCACAAAGGACAGCAAAAACTTCCACGTAAACGTCATAGGCTGCTACAACGTGACATTCCTTCGCTTCACGATTTCTGTACCCGGTGATAGTCCAAACACCGACGGCATCCATATAGCACGTTCCAAGCTGATCAACATCACCAACTCGGTCATAAAAACAGGAGACGACTGTGTATCCATAGGTGACGGAACCGAGCAAGTCCACATCCAAAATGTGATCTGCGGGCCCGGTCATGAGATCAGCGTCGGAAGCTTGGGCAAGTTCACAACAGAGAAGGATGTGCGACGGTAGTTGAAAACCGTTGCAATGTGTCAAACAGATTCCAACCTCACGTATTAGATAACCTCTATCACAAGAGCATTCCAAACACCGACTAGATCCACTAGTCTAGCAGTATCCAATAGTCTAAAACTATCTGCTTAGAGTACGCACTTGTCAAGGAAATCCCTCCAAGACGGGTCTTTACGACAAAACTCCAAACCAATATCTCTGACGGCAGTCAGAAGATATCTAAACCACTGATATCTAACCAGACATCTAATCCAAAGTCATACCCCGTCGTGACTGTTACCAAGACTCCATACCGAGAAGCCTTCCCACCGCCAATCCTGAAGCACAAAAGGCTTCCAGACATCCTCCAAAGTTCAAAAGACTCCCAGAGTAATACTAGCATAGGGTCGCGCTCCATCATACCTCATCAAGGTCATAGTCCACGACTCTCGGCATTTACTCAATCCCATCATCATGAATTCTCAACCTATGAAGGTCAATCAGGTTACTGTTATACAGAAACAACCTAGAACGAAACTCAAACAAAATCTATATTTCCATGCCCCCAGATGAATCACCTCATCAATGGCACTAACTCAGTCCAACGACTAATTAGGTCACTCATAGGAAGACACCTAGACTAACTCCATGTCAATCCGTTACCGCTGGCTTACTCAAAATCCATGAGCTATCCTAGTTGATTACTAATCAACTAATTCCAAGCCAAACTTTATAAAATTACTTGCAATCAACCACGAATTGCTGAATAAGTAATACATGTATCATTACTTCAAGTTTGTACAATTTTTTATTACAATCCCATGTAATATCATTACAGTATTCCTGAAAATACAACAATATGTACATCCAATAACTTTATATGATACAACCAAATTTTGATGGTATATTACAACTGAAATACTGTTTACAAATACATCAATATAGTATTTAAATCATCGAACTAGTCTTCATTCCATGAGCACGAAGCTTTTCATCGACACACACATCAATAAAGGATACTACCCGTCCAAGTCTCTCTACATGTCCTCCTGCAAAGAACTCTGGAGAAATGACACGTGATAGCTAACCAACTATGCTCTGCATCAGTGCATGTCAGTCGGCTTCTTTTTCTCGCGATCTACCGTCGGCGTTCTTCTTGTAACCAAATCATGCTTTTGAACATGAAGTTTCCCGTATGCCTACCAAAAGCATCGATACAAGCATACCGGCAAAACCATGTTTTGCATGAGTTTAAATGACAATCTCTCCAACTACGAGTGGAGAATCTCTTCGGACTGAAACCACATGGTTTATGACACACCATTCGTTCTAAAAAGCCCTCAGAGTTATCTGACGTGATATTCTCTTTCGTTTCTTCCAGGCTCCACCTGATGGAATCCATATGTTGTTTGATTAGCATCTCAATGCATCGAATGATGAACCGTCCACAGTAGTCAGCCTATCTATCGATATGCTACCACTGGTGTTCTCATCACTGTTGCATTCCTTATAGTGAAGACTTCTGCCGCAAGCTTCGGCAATGAAGAACCAATTCTTCTTTTGTTATGTCTCCTCAATCCTACAGGGATAATTCAAGTTCTCAGTATTATCTCCTAAGTCCCTTGCATGCAGCTCTGATACCAATAAATATAGTGACCCATCCCGGATCCACTACTTAATCAGAGTTAAGAGCATAATTAAAAATGCATTAAATAAAATCGTTGCGGAAGACTTAAATACAAGAAGACCGACGAAATACAACCGGTTAATAAATTCGATTATATAACCCAATCGAATAACTTAATCAAAAACGTGCAGCTAATTCTGCTGTCTTCAAGGTCACTAGCTACTCCAGGCTCCTGGTGCTCAACCCTGCACCTACACCCGCCCCGTAGAATAGGGTGTCCAGATATATAGAAAAGACTGAACGTGAGCTCTAAGCTCAATACGAAAGTACGGATAAACATACAAATATGATGCATGCAAATGACAGGGTATCCATATCAGGGTAACTGTATACAAACTACTCAGATTGGCGCCTGGAATATGAGCTCGTCACATCGGGGTAGCTAACCACTGTGTGCGACCACTCATTCCCAAAATGACGAACGCGGACCATGAAGTCCCCTGGATATCAGTACCTAAGGGTACTCGATATCAAACGTCCAAACAGGGCCGAGTAACCCTAACCGGCTCATCTCAAAAGATGTACAGACACAATATGATATGTACATGCCATATATCAATAACAGTAACATGCAAACACATAAATGCAACATATAAGCATGCATATCCGCTGGAAATCTCAGTCAGTACTTACATACCTTTCTAAGGCAGTCCAAGTAGTCCCACTTTAGGTTCCAAGCCTATCTTCAAGTCTACAATGCAAATTCCCATGAATCATTTAATAAGCTCTAAAAGCCTTAACTAAGTTATTGCATACTCCTAAATAATTTAAGGAGACCATAGCTATACCTGCGTCCGTCATCAGCCCTTTGCTGTCGATAGCCTCAGAACTAGGCCACAGCTCCGCTAGGACTTCAGGATCGCTAAGCCACTTCCGGAATTCCAATAGGATGTCTATATCTCCCTAGATCTGAGTTAGAAGGCTTAGGAATCGAGAGAGAAAAGGTGGAAGGTGCATCTGAAAATGAAACTCGGTCCTCCTATTTATAGACAACGAACGTTGCTTCCGTTCGGGAACGTTGCTTCCGTTCGGTTGACAAACGTTGCTTCCGTTCGGGAACGTTGCTTCCGTTCGTACCAGTGTCCCATCAAGTACGTAAGTAGTGACGTTTTTCCGATGGCACGAACGTTGCTTTCGTTCCCTTGAATGTTGCATCCGTTCTACCTGACTCTCCGGACCCTTTCTGATCATTCTGGGCCTAACTCCAAACTCCGCTAATCCATTAGATGTTTTCTTAATCATGATTAAGCGGATTAATTAGCAATTAATCACTAAAACTGGATACGGGCTACTACAAAGGGACTTACAAAAAAGACTTCGGGTCAGGAACGAGAACCAGTAGGAGAGCACATGTAGTAGCCCGGTTCCATTTTACAAGATTAAGTGATTTTAAACATGTTAGAAAATGACATATAATTTTAAAAGTGTCAAATCATGTTTAAGGAGTCCTTATTTGGTGAAAATAAGTAGAAAATCAGATCCGGAACTTCCAAAAATGGTGGGGTAGGTCCCCGGGGGTCCAAAAATGACTTCGGAAGGACCAAAACAGTTCGGAGCACACGAACCAGTTCGGGCCCTCTGAACCCAGTTCGGACCGTCCAAACTCCCACCAAATTGAGGTGTCAAAAATTCACTCTACACGTGGGAATCATGCCCGGTTCGAAGCCTCCGAACCCAATTCGGACCGTCCGAACCCAGGCCTATAAAAAGGGGTCCGAGGCTTTCATTTTGAATGCCAAAATTCCTCTCCTCTCCTGGTAATGACTCTATTTTAAGGGCTTCGAGACTCTTTCTTTAAGAGTTGGAGTAGGAAATAATATTTTTATAGCGGACAGTGTCCGCAGTAGCAGCCAGGTGGCGGAGCTCTGGCGAGGTGTCTAGGGGTCGTAGCTAGGCTATGCCCAGGCTCTGGGGCATGCGACATCAGCGGGCTGACGACGGACGAAGGTATGGCTTTGGTTCCCTATAGTAAATAAGGATTAAGCTATATTTTAATTAAGGCTTTTAAATCCTAGTAGGTGATGTTTGACATGCTAAGTAATGCATGGTTATTTATGTTGTAGTGTTGCATGGTAGGCTTGGACCTAGATGGGAGCTTCTAGGATCTGCCTTAGTAAGGTACGAAAGTATTATTCGAGATATCCAGATTGAGTATGCATGTACTATGTGTTTTCATGAATTATGTGAGCATGTTTAATATGCCTTTATATACAATATGTCATTACTGTATGTTGCATACATGAGCATAATGAACCTTTAACTTAGAGGTATCCTGTAGTAGGGCGCTCACCCTATGAGTTTGTGGATGGTTGGATACGTAAGTCTTGTGTCAGGTCACCTTTATGGTTGGACACATGTACTAGTATCAGGTCACCATTATCCACTAGGTATATGAGCCACCTCCTGATGCTACGGCGTAGCGTGCTATATACCCTGGGCCCGATCTTTGAGCATGTTTCTTGACCTGAGAGTCTTGGTATCCAGTTCACTTGCACACATAACACCGTATACTCATACTCTCGTACTAAGCATGTTTGGCTCACTTCAGGTTATTTTCTATTGGCTGAATGTCCTATTCCATGGGGCAGTTGCAGGTAGTTCTCCTAGAGACAGGGAGGTTAGGTGGTGGCCAAGGCTGGATAGTAGGGTTGACAACTAGGTTTTTCTTACTTGGTATTTGACTTACTTTAATTCCGCAGTTACTCTGATTAATTTTTATTGACTAATTGCATGCTTAAGTTCTGATTAGTAGGTGATCACGGTGCGGGTCACTACATTTATGATATCAGAGCATGCAATAAGATTCTTTGTGACATAGTATTGATTTTGGGTTATCCTTTGTGGGATTTAAAGTTGGATTCGATGACGATAGCAGTATCTAAAATAGCATGATATCTAGGCTTTTCCAAGATCGTCATTGCCAAGGTTGGCATCAAAAGTTTGTATTATGTGGATCTCAGCAGGATGGAGCTGGAAGAGAAGATCCATTTTTCAACGCCAGGTGCTTCTCCAGGTTGAAAGGAATGTGTGACATGTAGTCATCCATTCTGAGTCGACCAAGGAAGCCACCCCGAAAGACTCTTCACTAGTAATTGGAGAGATTGCCAGAAGAATCTTGTCTCATCTACCAGATTAGGAACCCAACAATATTGGAAGGATCCGATAGATTAGCAAGATTTTATCTTTTAGATCTTGTGATGAAGAAGGTCTGCTGACATGAGTAGCAGACAGGAAACTTCATGTTCAAGATCAGTAGACGGAATGAAAGACTTCCGCAGGAATTTAAATACTGTATTAATTTTTGTAGTAAACAATATTTCAGTTGTAATCAGAAGTATTAAAGATTTCAGTATTTGATGTACTCGGTTATTGTTGTATTGTACATCTTTCAGTGTAATCTTTTGATTAAGTTATGTATTACATGAGATTGTAATAAAGATTATATTAGAACCTGAATTTATGGTTCAAGTGTTGTAATCTTTGAGATTAACTTGGTTATTTTGAATAAAAGACTGATCATTGTTTTAATGAGTACTTGGGATTTTGCATGTTTTTCAATGAATAGTTCTAGATGTTTTACCTAGAAAGTAAACCAAATGTTTTCCAGAGATGATATGATTCATCAGGATGCATGAACGTTTGTTCTAGACAGATTTCTCTTAGAACAATTGTCTATTTTTACCTTTTTAGGTTGTTACCTAGTGATGATGGATTTTATCAGGATGACATGCTAAGTAATACCAAGAGTTGTGGATTGTGACCAGTACTAGATGTGAGGAAGCGCGACCCTTAGTCGGTATTACTATGGAAGTTTTGTTACTTCAGAGGTTGTTTTGGAGGCCTTTGTGCTCCATAGACTATATAAGGAAGGCTACTTAGTCTGGGAATTTGGCACTGTCATAGCAGGGTATGACTTTGGATAGGACAGATACCAGGTGTGGTATCAAGATTTAGTTATTGTCTGTTAAGGATACAGATATCCCGTTGTCAGAACAGTCTTGGAATAGATTTTCCTTGACAAGTAATTGTTCTGAGTAGATAAGTTTTAATCTTGATTTATGATTTTAGGATTTAATCCAAGAGATTAGTTGAATTGATATTCAACAGGATTTAATTATCAGATGCTTGAAAACTCAAGATTTGAGTTGTGCCTCTACAGAGAATTTTCCTTGACCAGTGATTTTGGTTCGGATAGGAATATTACATAATATCAGAGACTCAAAGAGAAGTTATGCCAGGATGCTCTTGACTATCGGGTTTCGAGATGGTATAGTAAGTGTGATCTTATGTCGGTGTACTCTGGAAGGATTTTTTTGTTCCAATTTGACATTATAGAAAGACTTACCTCAGTTTCGTTGTGTGTACAGTCATAACAATGAGTATAACTATCAGGATAATATTCAGAATTTATTTGAGTCTTCTGGAATTGTACTTGGTACTAGATTAATTTCAAGGGATTTGAGTTATCGTCTGAATTCATCAGAGATACATACTTTGGTTTCCGTGGACAAAATATTCTTGGACATGATTCCTTGACAATAGAATATTCTGGACAAGTAGTACTCGCAACTGATACGGGGGGAAAACCAGTAGGTTTTACCTGTATTGTCTGATTCTATCAGAGGTATAATTAGTGATCAGGATTTTTATTACGAGTTGTACATGAAATTCTAAGTGATGAGATTTACTTAGGTAAGTTTCCCTGAAAGAATTGGAATTTTATTGATGAGTTATCAAGAAAAGATGAGTTTTATTAGGACACTAGGATGACTTATACTGGAAGACGTGAACTATGATAATTGCAACAGTTACATTAAAGTATATTTTGGTGTCAATTTCATAACCTTGAAAAGATATTCGATTATATTGACAGATGTCATGAGCCTGCTAAGTTACAACATAGATATAACAATATAAGAATTCATTTGGATAGTGGAAAGATGAGCACTTAGTTGTTCATGCATGGTCAGTTAAACTGGTGCAAGTTTGGTGCCCAGTGACTATTTGCAACTATTTTTCTGAGGTAGATACAAATGTTATAACCCTGGGATGGGGGAGCTAAACATTCTTTTGCTTAAAAAATGATTATCCGTGACAGGATAAACAATATTCTCATTTTCAGGTGTTATCTGAAGATATGAGATAGATGTCAATATATATTGGCACTAGAGATTGTACTAACCGATTTGGAATCAACAAAATAATTGTATTGATATTTTCCAAGAAGAGAACCCGAGAGGTTCAAGAAATTAAGAATTGTGGACAACGATGTTGTCACAGGTGTTATAACAAGTGTTAGTCATAAAGTATGAGAATCCTTTTGGTGTACAAAGATTTGCATCCGAGGTTCTTTCTGGTGGAAAGGAATGAAGAAAAATGTGTATTAGTATGCTTCTATAAGTTTGGTTAGGTCAAGACAGAACACCGATAACCTGGAGGATTTATCCATTTCTGAGTGGAAATGGAAGTTGATCATGATGGACTTTGTGACCCATTTACCGGTAATCTCGAGGAATTGTGATGCTATCTGGGTTGTGGGGGACCGACTCACCAAGTCAGCACATTTTATTTCTTATAACCAAGACTTCGATTTTGATAGGATGACACGATTGTACATCCAGGACATTGTTTGATTGCACGGAGTGCCTGTGAGCATAGTCAGCGATCGAGATCCTAGGCTTACTTCCAGGTTCTGGGGGAGTTTTCAGCACACTATGGGTACTACTCTCAGTCTGAGTACAACATATCACCCAGAGACTGACGGGCAGTCAGAGCGCACGATTCGTACTCTTGAAGACATGTTGCGAGCATCTTCTATGGATTTTTTTTCCAGCATGACAAGATCAATTGCCATTGATTGAATTCGCGAAGATGTGAATACTTGACAAAATTTACAATAAAAAGTTTGAGGAGTGTTTCAAGCTCCTCTACCATGGGATCCAAGAATGGCGAGAGAGTAACATAATAAATTTTGTCAATTTATGCGGGTAGTTGGTCGCCATTAATGTACTGACATGGGATGTGTTGATACCATTTGTCACGGCCCACGGACTTAGCTATTCTAAGGTCATGTGCGACATTTGCTCCAAAAATTCGTCCCTTGCAAGTACTAGCAAAGCAGCTTTGTAGCGCAAGTGTGTATGCAAGTGCTTGTGAACACAAGAGACTTTGAGAATTTTTTGTGTTACTTTTCAACTTGGTGATTTACAAACGAGAGTTGCACCTTTTTATTGTAGTGATTTTCTACAATGAATGAATAAGATCTATTTGATCTAACAGTGGAGATAAACTCTCCAGAATTCCATCTATATGATTCTATACAAGTCTTAAATTTACAACTCACAGGTGAATTTTGTAGAGCTCTAATCTAGAATGTTTTAGAATTTATACAACCTCTTCAATGCACCAAACTTTAGAGATTTCCAGAATGCGCATGAAGGTCCTGGTTCGTAACATTTTCCTCCACTGCTATTTGTAAAGAAATTTAAGGAGGCGTAGGGGAAATTTTGATTATTTTTTTTGGTCGTATTTTTTAGTTAACAGATTTTATTTTTCTTTTTCTTTTTTAAAAAGTATGCATGAAATTTTGGACTAAACTGGTTGTGAAAATCTAGCTACGTGCGGTTGGTAATTACGATCCTTGTGATGACCAATCTTGAATCCAGCCCTAGATATGAAAATTTTCCTCACGGATTCGAGGACTCGCGAAAAACCTAAAACGGGGCGGGTATGAGGGAGCTTTTTTGGGTATGGGTTTGGGTTCGGGGATTTTTAATTCGATCCCTGATGCATATTAGGGCGGATAAATGGACAATTTGAAAAATAATCTTATTTTAATCTTTACTTAGATTTTTGACCTTTTTAATATTTTATTTTGTAAACTAACCTTATAAATGAGTTTTAATTTAATATATATCAAAATTACCCTTTAAGCTATTTAATCTCGATTAGACTAATCACCTAAAATCCCTCATTGTCCCTTCTCATCATTGTTTGTCGCCACCGTGCAACTCCTCCTTTCTTCTTTCTTCTTCCATTGTTTTAACCTTTTTCCCTTTTTAAAATAAATAAATAAATTTCCCACTCTTAAATTTCTGGCACCTTCCATTTCTCCATACCCAAGGTACGTAAGTTATTTTTTAAAATTTAATTTTTCGTTATTTTTTATATTTAAATAATTTTTATTCCTTTGATTTTTTGTTTTTAATTTTTGGTGTCTATTACTTTGTTTTTTAATTGTGTGAAGAACCGACATCATAATAAATTAATGAATTAATGATGCAAAGAAATTGAGTGGATTTATTAAGGATTTCTAGCTATTCCAATGCAATAAATATCAAACTTGACACTTTGATGATTTTGTGTTTTTTTGATCATCTTTGAAAATTAGAAGAAAAAATTTTTTAATTAAATTTTTTTTGTTTTTATGTGTATATAAATTATCGATAAATTAAACATTTTCAATTAAAAATAATACAGTTGGTGAAATACCTTAATTAGTGGATTTGGTAAGGAGAAGAGTCATATTAATAAATTAAATTATTAAATTTTAATTATATATGTAATTATAGCACAAATCATTACATTTTATAACTCTTTACTTTGGAAAATCGGCATCTTTAAATTGCCATCAAATTAAAAAGGTCAAAAATTTAATATATTTTAAATTGTTATCAAGGTCAAAAATCTAATATTTAATAATGAGAGTCATGTTAAAAAAAGGACAAAACAAAGGTCAAAACAATAACAATAAGTAATAGAAAAACAGAAAGTTATTTTTTTAAGTAAGACTCAAATGGAGGTTAATTACTTAATATTTCCCATTTCGCATTTAGTATCCAAGATATTGTGATTAATAACCAAGATTTTTTACACAATTTTTTTTTAATATATTTTACAATAAAATCTAACAATATATATAAAAATTAAACTAAAAAAATATATATTTATATATGTATTTGGGTATAGGAACGGAATGATGATTAAGTTCACGCAGATATGGGGATGGGGAATCCCTGTTCCTCCCATTGGCATCCCTATAACCAGCCCTGACATCCTATTTTACTCCACAAAAGAGTTTCCACTACGAGATCTTGTAGTTGCTTGCGGCCTAAACTCATATCTGGGCTTTACCAATCTTTGATGTGCTCCAACATTGTAATTGAGTTTTTCATAGACCAACACATTTTAAAATGTCTTGTGTGTACGTAGTTCAAGGTTTGGTTTTGCACTGAAGGTAGATTTAACCTCTACCCTGCACCGGAAAACAGAGGCCAATTCATTCGCCAAAGTATATAT
This sequence comes from Henckelia pumila, assembly GCF_033568475.1. Taxonomy (NCBI): domain Eukaryota; kingdom Viridiplantae; phylum Streptophyta; class Magnoliopsida; order Lamiales; family Gesneriaceae; genus Henckelia; species Henckelia pumila. The sequence goes on along the minus strand of NC_133120.1, from coordinate 102,899,698 downwards.
GACAAAACCTAACTGAAACCTTTTCATTAAAATGTAGCTAGCTAGGTGAAAACTTTAATTATCTAAAGTGATAGAGAAGATGCGTAGAGGAGAGGAAGAAGGGATTAGGGAGATTTGAATTCTGAAGTGATAAAGAAGCGTGGGGTTCAAATATTAAACGGCTTACTATGCGACAATTTTTATTAAATCGTCGCAATTTTAAATTCAAAGATTAAACTTGTTCAATATGCGACGGTTTTTTAAAAACCGTCGCAATTTAAAGTTCTGCGCCACCCGCTGCCTTGTGCGATGGTAGTTGAAAACCGTTGCAATGTGATGTGTATATATTAAAAATCCGTCGCAATTTAAAGATCTGCGTCACCCGTTGCCTTGTGCTACGGTAGTTAAAAACCGTTGCAATGTGATGTGTATATATTTTCAATTAAGTGCACAAGGTAGTTGAAAACCGTTGCAATGTGATGTGTAAATATTTTCAATTAAGTGCGTACAAACACAATTGGACAACAAGTCTCCTAGTAACTACTTTGTATCTTTCCCATTTTAGCAAAATAGTTTATTTAAAATTTTACACGAGTTTTGTATTATTAACTGTTGGTGTACGTGTTAGTTTGTCCCACGTCAGTTAGCTAGATATATAGCCTGAGAGTTTGATATATATGGCTACGAAGAAACTCCGTGAGGAAATAATATGATTAATGAGGTCCTAAAACTTGAACAACAAAGAGCTTCAAAAGCATTAGTTAATTCATTAGTTGTCTGCAACAATATATGACACGAGCCTAATAATTAAGGAGCTGTATTGGAAAAAAAATACTCATTAATTTGTCATCGTAGCTCCCTCAATTTTCGTTCTAGTATTATAGGGCAACGCGATTGTACACAAATAATCTTGCTGGTAGATTATATAATTAATCTTTCGTAATAGAAGACTAGAATTAAGGTATATTTCATTGGTAACCAAAAGAAAAGAAAGTGACGATCACGCCAAGAAATTAATATATAAAATATATAGCTAGCTGAAAAACAAATATATATATATATAATCTTAAAAGTTGAGACAAATTAATATCACATTAATTAATTGGTTACATGATTATTACAAACTGCAACATAAATTAAATTGGAGTTTCGGAAAACCATGGAAGACATGCAAATTAAACACACGAAAAAAAAAAACTTAAATTAGGAGAGCGTACATGATGACGAAATTAAACAACAGTTTGTTTTTCTTTGTTTTTTCTCAGAAGCCACAAATAAAAGTGACGAAATAAGTAGAATAATTTAAAGAGGTGGGCATACAAAACCCGGAGGAGGGGTAAAGCCACAAGTTGCCAGCACTTGAAGTGCGAGAGGGAGGAATATGTTGAGATTAAGAAGCTTGAGTCTTATTGTTGTGCACAAACAAATGGCTGCTTCTAGTTCTAACAATCCCTGAAGCACTGGGCAGCACAAATTCTCCACTGGATTTCCTATCCCAACATGCACTAATCCCCCAAGAACATCCAAACACAGCCCAAGTTTTAGCGCATCTATCGGGCATGTGGCTGCCGGAGGTGGGCTGATTCTAGGTGCTGGTGGGCTGATGCAAGGTGGGGGGCGGCCGCCGCCTCCTCCTCCTCCTCCTGGAGGTGTGTAAGGTGGATAAGAAGATGGTGGAGGTGGACGTATGACTGGAGGGGTGATAGGAGGGATGATTCCAGGAGGATTTGTAATTGGTGGGATGATTCCCGGAGGGTTGATTATGGGTGGGATGATCCCCGGAGGATTTGTCACCGGCGGCAACGCTCCGTGGTGGGGCGGAGATGGTGGTTTTGGGACGGATGGAGGACGGTGGTGGGGTGGCGGGTGAGGTCTAGGATGGGACGGCGGGAGGGGCCGTGGAGTCGATGGCGGAGAAGGGTGGTGGTAGGGTGGATACGGCGGTGGGCAGTTTTGTTGCCAAGCGTAAGCGGGTGGCACTGCATTCAACATGCAAAGCATGCACACGACGAACATAGCCGAAAACTTGGTACCCATGGCTTGGCTTTGAGTTATCTCTATATTCTTGATTTTATGAAAGTGTTTCGTCAACGATTTAATTTATAGATGAATTATATGAACAACCCGTGAATCCTATATATATACGATACAAATGGAAGCAGATAACACGATCAAGTGTAATTAAGTTTGTATTCAATAGTTTATTCTAATGAAATTGATTATCACATTTTAGTCTTATCAAGCTCAGTTCCATTTTATTTTTCTTGAATATATTGATAATTAATTTCAAAACAAAAATTATAACATCATCTCACCGCTTAATTTCGTTTTGGGTAATGCTATATATACACTGAATATTACACGTTGGGTTACACATTTCACTTGAAATTACATGATTATCCCTGCATTTTATTTGGAAATAATCTTTCAAAAATGCATATAGGATAATCATGTAATTTCAAGTGGAATGTGTAACCTAACGCGTAACATTCAGCGTACATGTAGCATTATCCGTTTGTTTTTCACTCTACATGAATTTTGAGATCGACGTACTCATCTCACAAGTATATCTACACAAAAGCACTACATCCTAATTTGAACAAACCAAACTATTTGAAAATTATTTCTACCCCGTGTTTGGTTCGGTTGCTTGAATTTTGTGATTAAACAACTAGATGAATATATTTTTTTCTGATCACCATTCATTCGATTCATGATAAAATGTACTTTGACACAGCGAGTAAAAATTGAAATGGAAATTTTGGATTTTAGTGGGAGCATTTGCAAACTTCAATGCCAATCCGTGATGGTTTCTATGGTTCCATATATAACGTGTCCACTCACGAATATCCATGCTTCTTTCTCCATGCTGCCTCCATTATCCATCGCTTATTCATTTTGCTTAATGATCCAAATATTGAGGGCAAGATTATCTCGAAATATTGAGGGCAAAATTATCTATATTATCGAAATATATCCATATATTTCCTCTATGAAGTGACCATTTAGGCCAGGAGATGTGATTCACTTCCAAATTTATATATGTAGCAGCTGGAAAAATAAAATAGCCATCGCACTTTATAGCAAATTAAAATTTGGGATCGGAAATTACAGCCAAGCATTTGCGTTGTTTTTGTCCTTGCGTAGCGTTGGCGGGTTTTTGAGAAAGCCAACACTGTCGGATTCCGCCATGTGTGATTTTTGTAGCAGGGATTTTACCTTCACGTGAACTTGTTGCTTTAGCTAACAATAAACATATAAGAGGGCACGAAGAAAAAGAAGATCGGAGAATTTATAAATGCGTGTCAATTTGATTGTAGAAGCAAGAAAAAAAAGTCAAATCCATATTGAAATTTAGTACCCTACCACCAACATGAGTGGAACATGGAGAAAACAGAAACTGGCTGAACTAGTGAAGAGCATAAGCAATATCTGACTGAGTAGTCGATAGGCAAACGAGAGCAAGGGATCGAAAGAATACGTGGGAAGTTAAGCTTGGGGGGCGATGAAGTTCTCTTTCATCTCTAAATCTCTGCCTTCGACACAAGAATAGGAGCCTCATTTCGTCTCTGATAAGTACAAGCCTCTAGTGTTGGTAGTAACAAACTTTCAAGACCCAAGAAGTAACTAGAAATTAGATTGAAATGTGTCATTGCAAAATTAGATTACAGAATATTAAGTTCCGAGATCTAGAATTAATACCATCGACAGATATAATTGCGTGTAATTGTAAGCATGTCATTGATCCAAGAAGGGGTAAAAGAACTCGTGCTCCCTAGTCAATATTTCGAGTGAAAGAGAGCTAGACCATGAGAACTTGATGAAAATATTAGTTGGAATTTGGAAAACAAGGGAACAAGCATAGTGAACCTGCAGGCTCAATGACCTTAACGATAAGCCTTATCAACCAGGACGCAGCTTAATTATGTGTGTAATTCTTGATTTCTCGGCTTCATAGATTTCGAAGTCTAATATCCCGTGCAGTCCGATTCGGAAAGTTTCACCTTTTTGCTAAAATAAAAAGGATCCACATGTTATAACAAATTATTGATTAAAAAATTTAACAGAAAACATTAATCCAACAATTCATTTGCTCAAAGTTCAAATATATATTAATATTGGTTTTTCGACTTGAATTTTCAAACAAATTTATTTGACTGAGACTTCAACCCGGAGAACAAGAGAAGTATCGCATGAGATGCGTATCCGCAATCAGCAACCTAGGGTTCTCCTCCAAGCTCCACTCCTAAGTTGTCACAAGGGTAGACCTTCGGTGCCTGATTAAAATAAAAAATAAAATGTGAAGCAGAGATTTTTGAAACCATTATCAGATTATTGAAACATGTGCTGAGCAATTTTTTTTACTAAAATACGGATACATATTATGCAAAGATAATCAAAATGTCATCGAGAACTAGAATCTATAAGTACAGGAACCGTCCATGTTAGTTTGGCAAATTCATCTACCACTTCGAACTAAATTGTAGTTTTTCATATATAATAGCTCAATTCAGAAAGGTCAAATAAAGTGCCATAGAATGTTTATACTCATTAAGCAGCACTTCTGAAGTGAGCCCATAAGTGGCATGCTAAAGTGCCCTGTATCTTAGACCCCTCGGAAACAAGTATGAACATTAACACGGACACCTCTCAATATTACAGATATAGAATTCAGAAATAAAATTCAGAATGAATTGAATCTTCATCCCTTCATTGATTGATCGAATAGAAAAGTGAAATCCCTTTTTACAAGTGTTAGTATTTATATACATGAGATATAACCTCTATGAACTACCCTTAACTAATTATCAACTATATACTTTGATATTCCTCCTCAAGATGGACGATATATGTTGGTGAGGAACATCTTGGACATTAGCTGATGCAATGACATGCGTGGCAGTGGCTTAGTGAACATGTCAGCCAGTTGAAGATGAGAACGAATGGGTAACAACTTGATTACACCGTCTTTGATTTTGTTACGAATGAAGTGACAATCAATTTCTATATGCTTGGCACGTTCGTGAAAAATAGAATTAGTGGCAAGTTTAATAGCCGATTGATTGTCACAGTAAATGTTAGCAAGTGTGGGTGAAGAAACATGTAAATCTTTGAGTAGTTGTATCAGCCATAAAAGTTCACTTGTGGTGCTTGCAAGTGCTCTGTATTCTGCTTCCGTGGAGGATCTGGATAAAGTGACTTGTTTCTTTGTCTTCCATGCATGATATTAAAGCATCCCAAGTAAGATATAAAAACCAGTAACAGATTTCCTTGTATCAATGCAAGCTGCCCAATCTGCATCAGAGAATGCACGTAAACGACATGAAGAATTTGTTGGAAAGAAAACATCTTGACCCAGGCTGGACTTAAGATACTTGAGCAAGTGATGAACTGCTGTTAAATGAAAAGTACGAGGTCTTGATACATATTGACTGAGCTTATGTACAACAAAAATAATATCAGGCCTTGAAATCGTTAGGTATAGTAATCGGCCAATGAGTTGCCTATATTGAGTCATGTCCTGAAGAAGATCACCATTGTTTGTTAAACGAACTCGAGGTTTCATAGGAACAGTTGCTTGTTTGCTGGCAAGGAATCCAGTATCTTCTAATAGAGTAAGAGTATAATGGCGTTGAGATAAGAAAATGCCTGTGGAAGATCTTGCAATTTCAAGTCCTAGAAAATATTTCAGATTACCCATCTTTCAGTTTGAATTTGGTTTGAATATCAGACTTTACTGCTGTAATAAATTCAGGGGAAGGCCCTGCATAATGATGTCATCTACATAGACTGGTAATGCAATAAATTAAGATCCCGAGCCTCTGGTAAATAAAGTGTGATCAGCTTGAGATTGCACAAAACCTGAATCAATAAGAGCAGAAGAAAACTTGGTATACCATTGGCGGGATCTTGTCGTAAACCATATATAGATTGTGTAAACGACAAACAAGCTTCTGAGATGTCGAATTTTATGAAATGTCATGTGAATAACCAAAAGGAAGATCCATATATACTGCTTCAAGAAGGTCACCATTAAGAAAAGCATTATTGATATGCAATTGTGCAAGATGTCATTTATGGCTGGCAGCTAGCACAAGCAATACTATGACAGTGGCAAGTTTAGCCACGTGAGAGAATGTTTCAAAAAAATCAACTCCTCCTTGTTGTGTGTACCCTTTTGCAACTAATCTAGACTTGTGTTGATCCACTGAGCCATCTGATGCATACTTCATTTTGTATATCCATTTGCATCCTATAGATTGTTTGTCCAAAGGAAGAGGCACTACTGACCACGTATTGTTCAATTCCAGTGCATCAAGTTCCTCTTTCATAGCCTTCCTCCAAGCTGGAAATTTCACGGCTTGATGAAAAAATGTAGGTTCATATTGGAAAGACACATTGAGTACAAAATTTTTATGGGAGGTGAACAATGTAGTGTAAGAAATATGATTACTGATAGGATATCTAACAGTGGCCTGGTTGTTGGTGAACCTGTCGGTAGTTGACAATGATAGTCTCTAAGGTAAGAAGGCTTTCGAGAGATGCGAGTCGAGGTGCGCAGTGGTGCTTGCTGAGGTACTTGCTGAGGTGAAGGAGTATAATATTGCGTGTTTTTCGCTCGCAAGCGCACGATGTCAAGTTATAATATAAAAATTAAGTTCAAGTCGATCCCATGGAGAATGAATAAATGATATTATATCAAATATTTACAACTAATTTAATCCTAATCCTATCTAGAGCTACGAAAATGGTTTGAGTTTTATTAAACTAAAATTTGCAAGAACAAAAATAAATAATCACGAGTTCACGAGAAAAAAATTCAATAAGCAATGAATGCTAGAGGTTCGACTTCACTTGACTTTCCACCACAATTTATTTCTAATGATTGTTCAATTCTAAAATCTTCTAGTTTATTAGCCAAGAATTCCTATTATTTTTTACTACCTCTCTCGAGTGTCAAGCAGAAATTCGTATTCAATAACAAACTCAATATATCTATCAAAGTTCAATTATTAAATTCGGTAAATGGCACAAGAATTCTTCTATGACTTCTATGGAGTTATATGCCTCTCGAACAATATAACACCAAAGATGTATTTCCCTATTTCGTATTCAAAATCTTCTCTCTCGAGTGATAGATTCTAAATAAAGTATCATTCAATCTATAACCAGTAAATTGAAAGCATTAAAATCAGGAAAACACAAATAAACTTTGCAAAGAATTTAAATATATAAATCAAAATATCTCAATTATGATTTCCAGTCAAGATCCCTCTACCTCTAGACTAAGAAATTAGTTCGTAATAAATTCAAATATCAAACAGAATATGTTTTTCCAACAATCCATCAACTAAATAAAATAGAGTTCAAAAGAAAACTAAAACGAAGTAGAATTAAGCTTTTTCGTCGCCGGATGCTGCCGTCTTCCGTCTTTGTAATGAATTCTCGAGCTCTTGTGTACTTCTAAACTCTCAATAGCCGTCCTTATGCTCTCAAAAACTCTCTAAACCATCGTATCTCCCAGAATAAGTTGCAAAATTCCTTTTAAAACTCGATTAGAGACTTTTCAAAATTTTAGACACTGCGAAGCGCTGGTAATCAGGCGCTGGGGCGCTCAAATTTTGTATTTTATTTTTCAATGACTGACGTCTAGCACTGGAGCGCTCAAAAGTAGGCGCTGGGAAGCTCAAGTCATGAAATTACGGGCGCTGGAGCGCTAGGAATATGGCGCTGTGGCGCTACTCCTTTTGTCCAACGCGCAACAATCTTGCAAAAATCATATCTTGAGTTCTAGCCGTCGGATCGAGCTAAAATTTTGACAGCAACTTTAAAACATCTAAAACTTTAATTTGAACACTAGAGATTGGATTTGGATGTCTGTATAAGCTCCAGTTATTTTGTAAACTTTGCTGTCTATAATTCGTCTTTTCGCTTCTTCTTGCTATTTTTCTTCAAATCCTTGCAACTCACAAAAAAAACAACAAAAATGCATAATATCAACTCGATACATCACAAAATCCAAGTCAAATCATATATAAATTAAGTGCATAAAATACACTTATAAAAAATCCCCCCAAACTTAGACTTTTGCTAGTACCGAGCAAAACAGTAATGAGCAATATAGTCAACCTCCGAATTTATACATTCCAAGATTCAATACACATGCTTGCTAATTTTCTCAAGAGTTCTCGTGTGTGTGATTTGCCAATCTCATCTACCCACCTAATTTTCGATAAAATCATGCAATCGGTAAGATTCATAAAATCATTTACTCCTCCCTCAAGTTTCAAAATACACTCAACCAAGTTCAACTTTTACTCACACAGATCAACATGTCTTTTTCGGTTAACATTAGGCTCAAGTATAATCAGCAGGAGATAAGCATCCATATGTATATCAATGTAAACAAGTACTCGGAATTCAAAGCAAAGGGAATTGAATATTTTCAATTTGTGCAGGATTATGAGTAGCTAAAATTTTTTATTTGCATTGCCAGATATTGGTCTTGACTTTTTTCTACTCCATACATCTCCATCTTTATGCCTTGTATTTGGACTAGAATTTCAATCCATTTTTTTTATTTTCAAGGCCTCCCACCTTACTTTCTCCGCCATTACTTTTCTTTGAAATTTTTAGCTACTCAATTTGTTTTGGATTTTTCATGATTTATATAACTAACAAATGAATAATGGCTAAAAAGGCTCAACGAATTCAAACATGCCTAAATCACTTCTGCGATCTTAAAATCTACCTCAGTTTCAAGTAAAAATCACAAGAGTTAATAATCAAATCCTCTAATCCACATCACAAATCCACATAATTTTTTTTTAATTGCTAGGAGTATCAAAAATCATGGCATTCGTGCATAAATGTGAGAACTCAAGATTAAATATATCTAACATAAACTTTTTCAGCACACAAAATTTATTTTCATCATAGGCCAACACAATTACAACATCATGTAATTAACTCAAACTAACTCATTAAAAAAATGTCACAATTTTTAAACACCCCCCAAACTTAAATTGTGCATTATCCTCAATGTACAGTATTCAATAAAAATAAGGGACACATACCTTAGGCACCAAGCGTCAGTACTCGGCACTATCTTAATCACTCAAAACTCTTCATCAGGGGTGGCTCCTAAACTCTTTCAGCTTCATATTTTTTTACCTACACAATTCAAAATCATTATTAATGTCTAGCTTCCTCATGATAAAAATAAAAACAAAAACAACTAAAAGAAAATAAAAAACGCAAAAAAAACTAGTTTGGATTGCCTCCCAAGAAGCGCTTAGTTTATAGTCCATAGCCCGACTGTATTCCAATTCTAGCCCGGTTCCGCTTTGTTGAGGGTCTTCCCTTTCGCTTTCACCCTCCAAATATATTCAACAATCTTTTTAAACTTTGATTTCTTCTTCGTTTTCTTCTTGTTCTTTGGCACCTTCGAATCATTCTTCTTTGAATCTACCTCATGAACAAGTTTGGGATGACCAGCCAGCTTCACAACTCGCTCAATCATGCATAGTTCCTCGATGGGTGGATTACTTGATTTCTTGAATATATTAAAAATAACTCTTTCGCCGTCCACACCCATCGACAACTCACCATTCTTCACCTCAATCTTGGCATCAGCAGTGGCCAAGAAAGGTCTCCCAAATATCAGTGGCATATTTGCATCTTCCTCCATATCTAGCACAACAAAATCCGCCGAAAAAATAAATTTATCTATTTTTACAAAAACATCTTCAATGATTCCAAGCGGATATGTGATAGATCTATCAGCTAGCTGCAATGCGATCATTGCGGGCTTCACCTCGCCAAGTCCTAAGCTCCTGAAAATAGACAAAGACATCAGATTAATGCTAACTCATAGATCGCAAAGTGCATTATTAAAATAAGAAGAACCAATAGTGCAAGGAATAGTAAAACTCCCTGGATCCTTCAGCTTTTGTGGCATCTTATTTTGGAGCACAGTACTAAATTCTTCAGTTAAGCTCACCACCTCATTTTCTTGCAACCTCCTTTTTTTGGACATCACCTCTTTAATAAACTTTGCACAATTCGACATTTGTGCCAAAGCATCAGCAAAAGGGATGTTGATATGTATCTTCTTGAAAAATCTCCAAAAATTTTGAGAACTGCTCGTCCATTGCTTTTTTCTTGAACCTTTGGGGGTATGGAAGAGGAGGTTTGTACATCGGTTTCTGCTCAGGTTCAGACTCTTTCTCCTCGACCTTCTTCTCGTCAACTGCAAATTTTTCAAACGTCTTTCTGTCAGATTTGCCCTCTTCATTATCCACCTGCTTTCCACTCCTCAACGTGATAGCATTACACTGCTCCTTGGGATTCACCTCAGTATTACTTGGGAATTGTCCTCTGTTATTATCTTTCAGTGCATTCGCCAACTGCCCAATGCTAGTCTCCATGGATTGCAATACAGCACCCATGTTGGACACATGCATCTCTAAGCTGTCAAGGCGAGTCTCAGTCCTCGCCATCCTCTTGCTTTATTCCTGCACAAAAGCATTAACAACATCCTCCAAAGGAGACTTACCCTCACCCTTATTTGTATTGATCCCGGAGGAGGATTCAACACATTATTATTGTTAGCATAAGAAAAATTTTCATGATTACACAGACTAGGGTGATATTGATTGGGTACAGGATTACCTCGATAATTGTTGTAAGTTATGTTGTCCACATATTGAGCTTGCTCCACACTCTCAAATACATCAGCAGAATTTACGGCAGTCGCCAGCGATGTTGTCTTAATAGAAACTTGATTGTCTTTGGTCAGTGTAGCCAACTGTGTAGAAATAGTAGCCATCTGAGCAGTCAACGCAGTCAACGCATCAACCTCATGAATTCCAGCAGACTTCCTTATCGCAGATCTCTCACTTGGCCACTGATAATTGTTAACAGTCATTTGATCAAGCATCTCATAAGCCTGTTCAGGAAATTTAGAAAATATTGAACCTCCAGCTGCAGCATCCACAGAAATCCTCGTTGGGCCATTCAAACCATTGTAGAATAGCTCAATCTATTCCGATTTCGGAAAATTATGGTTTGGACACTTCCTAAGCAACTCCTTGTACCGCTCTCAAGCTTCATACAATAGCTCATAATCTTGCTGTTTGAACGTAGTAATCTCAATTTTCAGCTGAGCAGACTTGGCAGGCGGAAAGTACTTAGCCAAAAATTTAGATTTCATGTCTTCCCATGTAGTGATGCTCCCAAGAGGTAGTGACTGCAACCAACTACGAGCATCTTTCCTAAGAGAGAACGGGAAAAATTGTAGTCTGATGGTGTCCTCAATAACACCATGAATCTTCACTGTATCAGCAATCTCCAGAAAAGTACACAGATGCAGATTTGGATCTTCAGTAGCTGCACCCTTAAACTGATTCTGCTGCACCATATTAATCAGAGCTGGCTTCAACTCAAAATTATTCGCCGTGATGTTCTGCCGAGCTATTCCAGAATAATGAGTATTGATCACCGGTCGAAAGTGATCTCTGATCGGCACCGAAGCATTATTGACAGCTCTTTCCCTTTCTTCAGCCATTTGTTGCAACTCTTCTCTTCTAGATTTTCTCAAAGCTTTAGCAGTTTTCTCGATTTCTCGATTTCCAGATCAAAGAGCAGTTGGTCGTAACTTTGGTTTTTTCGCATAAACTGCATAGACAGGGAAAATTTTAAAATTAGAACCAACAAAATAAAATAAAATAAAATGCTCTAAATCAAAATTAAAACCAATTAGCACAATTTAATATAAATCAAATAAAATCCATCCTCGGCAACGGCGCCAAAAACTTGTTGCGTGTTTTTCGCTTGCAAGCGCACGATGTCAAGTTATAATATATGAATTAAGTTCAAGTCGATCCCACGGAGAATGAATAAATGATATTATATCAAATATTTGAAACTAATTTAATCCTAATCCTATATAGAGCTACGAAAATGGTTTGATTTTTATTAAACTAAAATTTTCAAGAACAAAAATAAATAATCACGAGTTCACGAGAGAAAAATTCAATAAGCAATGAATGCTAGAGGTTTAACTTCACTTGACTGTCAACCACAATTTATTTCTAATGATTGTTCAATTCTAAAATCTTCTAGTTTATTAGCTAAGAATTCCTATTATTTTCTACTACCTCTCTCGAGTGTCAAGCAGAAATTCGTATTCAATAACAAACTCAATATATCTATCAAAGTTCAATTATTAAATTCGGTAAATGACACAAAAATTCTTCTATGACTTCTATGGAGTTATATGTCTCTCGAACAATATAAACACCAAAGATGTATTTCCCTATGTCGTATTCAAAATCTTCTCTCTCGAGTGATATATTCTAAATAAAGTATCATTCAATCTATGGCCAGTAAATTGAAAGCATTAAAATCAGGAAAACACAAATAAACTTTGCAAAGAATTCAAATATATAAATCAAAATATCTCAATTATAGTTTCCAGTCAAGATCCGTCTACCTCTAGACTAAGAAATTAGTTCATAATAAATTAAAATATCAAACAAAATATTTTTTTCCAACAATCCATCAACTAAATAAAATAGAGTTAAAAAAAAAACTAGAACGAAGTAGAATTAAGCTTTTTCGTCGTCGGATGCTGCCGTCTTTGTACTGAATTCTCGAGCTCTTGTGTGCTTCTAAACTCTCAATAGCCGTCCTTATGCTCTCAAAAACTCTCTAAACCCTCGTATCTCCCAGAATAAGTTGCAAAATTTCTTTTTAAACTCGATTAGAGACTTTCCAAAATTCTAGAAACTGCGAAGCGCTGAAGCGCTGGTAATCAGGCGCTGGGGCGCTCAAGTTTCGTATTTTATTTTTCAATGACGGACATCTAGCGCTGGACGCTCAAAAGGAGGCACTGGGACGTTGAAGTCATGAAATTACGGGCGCTGGAGCGCTAGGAATATGGCGCTGTGGCGCTAATCCTTTTGTCCAACGTGCAGCAATCTTGCAAAAATCATATCTTGAGTTTTAGCCGTCGGATCGAGCTGAAATTTTGACAGCAACTTTAAAACATCTAAAAATTTAATTTGAAGGGTGGAGATCGGATTTGTATGTCTGTATAAGCTCCAGTTATTTTGTAAACTTTGCTGTCTATAATTCATCTCTTCGCTTCTTCTTGCTATTTTTCTTCAAATCCTTGCAACTCACAAAAATAACAACAAAAACGCATAATATCCATTCGATGCATCACAAAATCCAAGTCAAATCATATATAAATTAAGTGCATAAAATACACTTATCAAGGAGCTATCGTAGGAGATGAGTCTGGCACAGGAATATCACCATCCAATGTTCTATTTAAGTGAGAATTTGTCATTGTGTCATGAGGTACCAAGTCAGATGTGGTTGCTGGTACAGGAAAAACAATATTGGGAAATGGATCAATCGAGATTTCTGTTGGTAGCATGTGATGAAATGAAAAAATGTGTTCATGAAACACCACATGTCGAGATATAAATGTTTCCTTCAGCTTAATAACAAGGAGTTTGTATCCTTTCACTCCAGGAGGATAACCCAAGAAAATACAGATTCGAGCTCGAGGCAAGATCTTTCTCTATTCACTGCAAGTGAAGATGCAAATGCAAGACAACCAAACACCGGGAGATGAGAATAATCAACTTCCTTTCGATGCAGTAACTCATATGGAGACTTGTTATGAGTGGATGGAGATGGTACTCTGTTGATCAAGTATGTGGCTTAACAAATATGCAATCTCCCCAAAACCGAGTAGGTGCATGTGACTGGAAAAGTAATGCTCGGGCAACATTTAACAAATGTTGGTGTTTCCTCTCAGCGACCGAGTTTTGTTGTGGGGTTTGAACACAAGAGAATTGATGAAGTATGCCTTTTTGCTGAAATAACTCTATAAAAGCCAATTCTTTAGCATTGTCTCTACGAAAGGCTTTTATTTTGACATTAAACTGAGTTTCAACTAAGGTACAGAATCTGGAAACCACACGCAACACTTCAGATTTATGTTGATTAAGAAACACCCATGTGAAACGAGTACAATCATCCACTAAAGTCACAAAATAGTTTTGATTTTTACATGTAGATACATGATAAGGACCCCAAATGTCACAATGAATGAAATCAAATGCATTTGAAGACATATTATGATGTGCAACAAATGGTAGTCATCTCTGTTTTGCTAATGGATATATATGACATGGTGTACTTTGTCGTGAGTCAAGTTTGTTGATGTTCAAACTCCCTTTAAGATTGCTTAATATCTTGATTGAAGGATTGCCAAGTCTACCGTGCCAAATAGAAGTATGTAGTTGGTTTATAAGTACTTCAGAAGATGTGCTCTTTGTGTCCAGTACATATAACCCCTCAATTTGTTTACCCTTGCCAATCGTCCTCTTGGTTGGGAGATCCTGAATTATGAAGGAGTCCTGAAAAAAAATGTATCATCGTGCTTGTGTTGGCAAGTAGAGAACTAATTGAAAGTAGATTAAATTTAAAATCTGGAATGTAAAGCACATCTTAAAGAACCAAAGATGAGCCCAATCTAATATCGCCGATGTAATGTACATCAACATGCTGGGCGAGCAGCAGCCATTCCATGGCTACTGCCGCCCTGCTCCGGCCATCCTTGGTCGAAGCACCACCGCCCAGACGTAGACCACGTATGGGCGGTCCAAACCAAACCCCAATCCCGACCCCATGCAGTCCAGGGAAAGAGAAATCGAACCCCTTCCCTGCAACCCTAGACCTGCGCACAGCCTAACCATCAGCTGGTGTAGCTTCTGCCTGGCCCTCTCTTGGCTCGAACCACCCAAACAAACCGACCATAAGGACCCTAATGAACCCCTTTTAGGTCATGACCAGCAGCCTTACTTCACCAGGTAAGAAAAACGTGAGGTGGAGATGCAAAACAAACCAAACAAACATGAGTTGTGATATAACCAATCAAAATCTTACATAAAATCGATGCTAACAGTACAAAAACATGAAGGATCTGTAAAACAATCGTGTAATAGCTTATATGGTGGCCAAAGAAAGGATTTAGACATGCCTTTTAATTTTTTTGACTGAAGATTGATGCGTCTACGGGTCTGTGGGACGACGAACGAACCAAGAACTCCAAAAATCTATGAAGGATCGACTATGGACTGTGTTTTCTGCTGGAAGCCGATGAAAAACTGAAGAATGAGGTGGGGGGGTGGGGGGAAGGCGGCTGATGGAGAAAACGTAGGGTAGGAATTTATTTTAGGTTTAATTCTAGGTTATAATTATGCTAATAATTAAAATAATAAGTATCTAGATAATATACCTAAACAAATATAATTAAAACTCTCTAATAATAATAATAATAATCTGATGAATAAGCCTAAAACTCGAAATAATTAATTAGGAAAATTTTAAAAATCAATAAAAGTCAATAAATAGACTAATTTTGGCTAAAAATCAATCCTTAAATAAATATATAATTAAATACAAATTTTTTTTTAACAAAATACCTTAAAATATTATTTTAAGGCTTGTCAAGCTCATAAAATATTTTTGGCTAGGAATTTTGGTTTCTCGTCCGTCCACGAACCCGTCTACGCGATCAAATCAATAAAATTCTCAAAAATCTAAAAAATCTAAAATGCGTCAGGAACACTAGGTTAGAATCTCCAGGCAAACCAAACTGATATTTTCACAAGGGCCACACATTTAACAAAATATAAGACCATAAAATGCACCAACAGCAGTAAATCATAAATTCAAGGACCAATACATAATGATAGCCATCATAAAAGAGCTTACAACTCCACCAGTTGCAAATTTAGTACTGTCTACACTAAAAGCTAAGAACTATTGCAGTCATATTCCTTGCAGTGGAAACACTTCTTCATTCAAAAGTTTTATGTTTCATCACGAAAAAAGATTATGCTTATGTTGATACAAGCAGAAGAACTGCTTAGTTTTAAATAAATAAAAACAAGAAATATAGCAATGTATTCCTATTTGTCAACAGCGAACAAAAAAGATTTCCTTCATGATTTGTGCATCAAATAAGCGAACTTGCATGCATCACAAGAGATAAGAATAAAAGTATTTAAAGTATTTGAGAAAAGTTTATGCTTAGGTTGATACAAGCAGAAGAACTGCTTAGTTTTCGTATTCCTTTAATTTACCAGAAAATGTGATACAAAATCTCTATTAACTTTTTAAACAAAGATTACGTGTAATTGCAACTCTGCTATAAAAAAACACCACTAATCAATCATTAATATTTTATGCATGCTTTGAATATATTAGAATGCTTTAAAGCTCTCTTGTTTATGGAAGTGACATGCGGTTACTATAAACAGTAGCAAGAACCTAAGAATATGAATCTTTCTTTTGCACCTACTAATTGCCATTTTTTATTTAATCTACCTATAAAAAGGTATAATGCCCATATTCTTTTGGCTATAAAATCCCTTGTTTCCTATTCAATTTCTCGAACAACCTCCTCTCCACTCCTGTCCTCTCCTCTCTGGAGTCTATTTTCCTTGTTCATATGCAAACTTTGCATATTTACTTCGATAGATATTTCAAAAAATAAATTAAACATATATATGCTACAACTTAAGTCCATAAATCGTCTAACAAAAACTATAACTTAAGAAACCATAAGAAAACATTTATAATTTATCTTATGTAGTGTTCCAATACACAAATTCGTAATCAAGCTTTGATTAAAAAAAACTCACTACAACTTCAAATTATTACCTTCAAATAATCCAAGGTTTGAAATTGACACACTCCGTTCCACTTTTTCTATGTTGCTGCAACCAAGATCTTTCTCCTTCAAATTAGCACAATTAATTATCCATATTAGTATGATAATCGTGATGAAATCAAATTTGAATTAAATGAATAAAGTTTTATTTATAGGCAGCTTACAATAACTGAAGAAATGAGCTGGAAATAAGCTTCAAATGTCCATAAAATTCAAGCAGCACGATCTGGATATCAACTAGCAGGGGCTGGAATGGATGGATTCTTCATGTAGTCAAGTCTCTTCCGAAAAGGGGCTTACTCACGTCTGAAACGAGAAGGAAACAGAGTGCTAGGGTTGAACGAGCATAATGTTGAATACAACCTTTAATTACCATAAAACAATAAGGATTTCAAATCAAAATTCAACACTAACAATTAAAAATTCCCACAACCCATAAAATATGATTAAATTAATCTTATACTGATGGTATAGCCCGCTTCAAGCTCAGCTCATATTTTCCAAGTAATACTTTTTCACACAACTAAATATGATCAAAATTTCTGAAATTTCCAAAAACCACTTTTCATGTAATCATCCCTATTTTACTACATTCTGGCCAATATTCAACTAAATTAAACATAAAAAGAAACCATAAAACTTGTCAAAATTTAAACGATAATTGCATCCCCTTCACCACCCCATTTTCTATCAGGAACACCCCCCATCCCAACTTTTTCACACACACCGATCCCATATTCCTCTTCTCCCCACATCGAGAACACACGGGCTCTGTCTTGGACAAAACAAGAAAACTAGAGTGTAGTCAGATTTTGCACTGAATTCATCTATTAAGTGCGAGCTCAACGAGAGGAAATTTTTACGTCAAAAAATCAATATTGGCGGATTGTACGTATGGTGTAAGTAAAGAATACAAGAGTTAAGAGTCTACACGGAAAAGCCTTTTGGGTCATCCCCTTAACATGACAATGCTAAATTACCCGATAAACACTTACAATTTCAGATCTGGATTTAGGGCTTTTGGCCATGGCGAAGCGATGTACGTACGGTGTATCATATGGGCCAGAAATGGGATATGAATCCACATAAGCGATAGAGAAGAGTCACCAACAAAATCACTCCAAATGGGTGCAGCTTGAACTTAATCGGAGTCGTGCGAGATCCAGGAAGCGGTAGAGAAGAGTCACCAACAATATATCCGAATGGGTGCTCCGGGAAGGAAGAGGTTTGGGTCATGGCTGAGAAGAAGGTTGACGATGAAATGGGGATTCTGAAGAATCGTGTGAGTACGTATAGTGAGTGAGAGTGAGATTTTAGTGTGAAACGTACGCGACTTTCAAAAGAGAACAACTATTCAATTAAGTATAGAAAGCCAAAAGCCAAAAGCCAAAAGCCAATAAGACAAAAGCCCATAATTCAATCAAGTATAGAAAGCCAAAAGCCCAAAAGACAACGGATATATACAACGGTTTTTAAAACCGTTGTCTTTTGCAATTAAAAAGACTCTCAAAGACAACAGTCAACAAAAACCGTTGTCGTAGGCCTGAAATAAACGCTTATAGACAACAATTTTAAATAACTGTTTTTTATACCACCAAAAGACAACGATTTTAAAAAAAATGTTGTCTTTTTTATTGGACAACGCTAAAAGACAACGGTTTTTTCTTAAAACTGTTGTCATAAAGTGAAATACAACGGTTTTGGCATAAAACCGTTGTCTATTGAGTGTTGTTGATGAGCATTTTTCTTGTAGTGAAAATTCA
This sequence comes from Henckelia pumila, assembly GCF_033568475.1. Taxonomy (NCBI): domain Eukaryota; kingdom Viridiplantae; phylum Streptophyta; class Magnoliopsida; order Lamiales; family Gesneriaceae; genus Henckelia; species Henckelia pumila. Next base: position 102,881,197 of record NC_133120.1, on the reverse strand, counting down.
CGTAGTAATTCAACGACATGAATCTAATATTGAAATGCAATGCATGTCATCGGGGTTCAAGATTGTTTAAATCAATACTCAAAGGGATTTCGTTTTCGAATCTTCGGTTGGGATCCCGAGGCCAAGATATTACCAAAAATCACCGACTCTCCCAATCGAGGTGAATGCGGTATATCTCGCTCCTCTAGACTTTAGAGCAACTATAAAAAGTATTCCAGCACTTGGAAAAACTTGAAATCCAAAGCCACTTCAATATAGCTCTCTAAATCGTCTACTTTCAAAATTGGCATCTCAACCATTCAAGTCTCGAATCAAATATGAATGCATATAAGATTCGTAATACATTCACATAATTCAATTCAAGTACGTAATTAATCAAAAGCAAGTAAACATGCATGTATATGATTTTAGGGACTCGAGAGTTAATCAAAACTCGAGTATTCATCGCTTTCAATTCGATGTCGTCATTTACATTTTCTTCGATTCTATTGGTGCTCCAAATATGGAAATCAACACCAAATAATTTTTCAATAAATTTTCATTCAAGTATTCGAGTCAATTAATCTTCGAAATAGAATTCGATACAAACCGTTCTTTGAATTATATTGAATCAACTTCGAATCATTGCTCAAGCTCGACTAACTTCAACCATATCTGAAATGAAGATTAATAAGCCCTTTATCAACTTCTCAATTCAAACAAAACCCGGATCGATCAATTCAAACAAACAATATTCAAAACTCGGAACGGCGGCATAACAACTATAAATTCGACTATCCGGAATTACAAACATCAATATATCCTTCCAAACAACTCATTAAAACAATAATTCATCCAATTTAAACACAATCCCAATAATTCTCGAAACACCCATTTTTGAATTAACCTTCAAAAATTCATAATAAATCCAAACTTCGTTCTTTTTTCATTTCGTCTTAAAAACAACGTTCTACATGTAGTGACCCTTATCGAGATCACCTACTAACAAAAGCATAGACATGCAATTAACTTAATTAAATAGATATCAGAATAAACTGCAAAAATGAATAATTAAAATACAATCCCAAGGAAAGGAATATGTAAATACCCAAATAATAATACAACCCAATAGAACTCTGTATCAATCCAATACAACAGAAATAAAACCTAGGCAAAGCTTCTGCTGGCCAACCCCTGCCTAGCCTCTCTTGGAACCACCCGCCTCGTCCAGTCGCAAACCTGCCCCATGGAATAGGGTGTCCAGAAACACAGAGTATGAGACGTGAGCATAAAACGCTCAGCATGAGAGTATGAGTATACATGCATGCAAAGTGAACCCCCTAAAACTCGAGGTCAAGGATCAGATAACAAAGACAGACCGGACCTGGTATGTAGCACGATGTGCCATCGCTTCAGGAGGTGGCTCTCATACCGAAATACCAGTGTATATGTCGGACCCAAATCGATGAAAGTCCAACCACTAACAGAATAGGGTAAAACCCTACTAACAGACATCTCAAATGAGATAGCTCAATATGCAAATGAATGCAGCATAAATCAATGATATATAAATCATGCAGTCACATAATGCATGCATACTCAGTCAGGATATCTCGAACAGTACTTTCGTACCTCAAATCAGTGCAAGCTCTACCAACTCTAGGTCCGCACCTATTGTGGGAACCTCGGGTTGCTAATCTCGTATTAGGACAACTAATGATTAATGAAACCACTAATCAAACCATTGAAGAATAATCAAAGCAGGGCACAAAAAAATTTTTTTTTTTTAAATTTTGGACAGGATCGATCCTGGGAAAATCCAGGATCGATCCTGGGACTTTTATGCATGTTTCTGCCCAAGCTAAATCTTGTGCCAGGATCGATCCTACACTTTTCCAGGATCGATCCTGGTGCCCTGTTCCGAAAAAAAAACAACAGACTTCAATTGATTTTAACTGCAAATCAAGGCCTAAGCATCTCAATCCAAATCAACTCAAAACCAACTCAATCAAGGTTTATCAATTCTAGAACATGCATATCAACATGTATAAACTTACAATCATCAACTCATGCATTTCATATATCAATTGAATAGTGTAAAAACTACAATCAACAAGCTATTCAACATATCATAACGAACTTCATATCTCATGTTATATACTCAATTTGATGCAATCTAAATACTATTTTTTAGCTTAAAACCCGAGTCCTCACGTGCTAATCTTCTCTCGTGAGCTAACACGTCATCTCTGACAAGCTCCTGTCCCACCTGATGTCATGCACACATACAAAACAAGACAACAGCCGGATAAACTCCGGTGAGAATATAATTCTCAGTATAATTGACATATAAGCGTTAAATAAATCATAACGACTATAATCATAATCGACTCGACAATCGGAGTAAATAACGCATATATCGATTCAAAATATCAAATCAAAATCTCTCAATCTATCTTTCGAATTTCTATAGCGCGCTATCTCAAGAATTGATTCTTTATAACTTCGATGCCATCAAGATTCGTATACGATCTTGACATGGATATCCATCTATCGTCGTCTCATCAGACTAGAAAATAAGATCATATCTGATCTTGGCAAAGAATCAATTCATATCTCCTCTCTCATCTCATAATCAAATAAAGATCCACTACCTGTGATGGATCAATAAGAACAATAACAAGTTCTCAATCAAAAATAAAACATAACAAGGATGTGATTTGGGGGACTACTCAAGATTAATCAATCTCGAGTATCATAGTCCTGAATCTCGATGTTGTCTTATACCTGTCATTCTCGAGTTGACGATGTTCCATATCTGAACCATCCTTACACAAATTTAACTTCCAACTTTAGCTCAATTCATCATGAACACCTCATGGTAGAACAATTTCCACATCATGATCAAATCATTCTCAAGTCGAATCTGTATTCTTGAATTCTTCAAATCTGAGAATATAATCACGAATACACATCACTAGCTATTCAAGATTAGTCAACTCAAAATCAGCTCAAGAACATCATTCCATCCTCAACAAGAATGATTCAAACCTTTCTCGCTTCTTCGTCGGTTCGAATGCAAAGTCTTGAGTTGTTCATCATCAATACAATTATGAAAGTGAAGAATCAAATGGATACAACATCCTAACATCTTCACGAATATATCAGTTCAATAAGCAGCTAGCAAAACAACTTCAAATCTTAAGTTCGGCGAAGTAACGATTGAAAATTGGTAACCGAACAAGATCGACTTCATTTCCAACATCAATACCAATTAATACATAGCTTCAAATCAATATACATCAGCCTAAACATATCCGCTAAGAGATCACTTCAGTCTCAATACAAGTAACAAGCCAAAAGTCTAATAAATTCCAATCCAACGGCGTAACGGTACAAACTTCTCTCGTGAGCTACACTTTTCCAGGATCGATCCTGGTGCCCTGTTCCGGAAAAAAAACAATAGACTTCAATTGATGTTAACTGCAAATCAAGGCCTAAGCATCTCAATCCAAATCAACTCAAAACCAACTCAATCAAGGTTTATCAATTCTAGAACATGCATATCAACATGTATAAACTTACAATCATCAACTCATGCATTTCATATATCAATTGAATTGTGTAAAAACTAAAATCAACAAGCTATTCAACATATCATAACGAACTTCATATCTCAAGTTCTATACTCAATTTGATGCAATCTAACTACTATTCTTCAGCTTAAAACCCGAGTCCTCACGTGCTAATCTTCTCTCGTGAGCTAACACGCCATCTCTAACAAGCTCCTGTCCCACCTGATGTCATGCACACATACAAAACAAGACAACAGCCGGATAAACTCCGGTGAGAATATAATTCTCAGTATAATCGACATATAAGCGTTAAATAAATCATAACGCCTATAATCATAATCGACTCGACAATCGGAGTAAATAACGCATGTATCGATTCAAAATATCAAATCAAAATCTCTCAATCTATCTTTCAAATTTCTATAGCGCGCTATCTCAAGAATTGATTCTTATAACTTCGATGCCATCAAGATTCGTATACGATCTTGACATGGATATCCATCTATCGTCGTCTCATCAGACTAGAAAATAAGATCATATCTTATCTTGGCAAAGAATCAATTCATATCTCCTATCTCATCTTATAATCAAATAAAGATCCACTACCTGTGATGGATCAATAAGAACAATAACAAGTTCTCAATAAAAAATAAAACATAACAAGCATGTGATTTGGCGGACTACTCAAGATTCATCAATCTCGAGTATCATAGTCCTGAATCTCGATGTTGTCTTATACCTGTCATTTTCGAGTTGACGATGTTCCATATTTGAACCATCCTTACACAAATTCAACTTCCAACTTTAGCTCAATTCATCATGAACACCTCATGGTAGAACAATTTCCACATCGTGATCAAATCATTCTCAAGTCGAATCTGTATTCTTGAATTCTTCAAATCTGAGAATATAATCACGAATACACATCACTAGCTATTCAAGATTATTCAACTCAAAATCAGCTCAAAAACATCATTCCATCCTCAACAAGAATGATTCAAACCTTTCTCGCTTCTTCGTGTTGGAAAACTGGCGAGTTCCCAGACCAAATACGATTGATACCCGGTGCAGCGGAAGTTTAAAAATTTTTCTCATGGAACGATTCCATGGTGTGGGTATCAACCGTTCAACGATTGAATTATTGTGTGTGTAAAATTTAAATAACTGTTAATTAAATTTTACCTCCAATCTCGCAACGAGATTAATGGACACCAACAGATTTTATCTGCTCTTGTTGTCTCTCCCTGGAACCGATGAAATCCTTCAATCAGGTCCACGAACAGAGGTTTAATCCCTCTGATAGATTGCACTAGAAAATCTATCAGAAGTTTTCTGCGAAGAGAATAAACGAATCTGATTCGCTATTCCTGACCGCGATTCAAAATCACAGACCGGAATTTTCTCTGACAGAGAGAAGGGGGGCGGCCGAAATATGTTTGAGAGAGGGGTTAGGGTTTTCGAATTCTGCTCTCAAAAATAATGACCTGTTGTGTGTAATTTCTGTACTGAAATAACTTATTTATAATGCAGGCCACTAACACCTTAGGGCCCATTAGTCATAAGCTGGGGCCCGACAAGCAAAGCCCGCTCGTTCAGAAATTAATATAAAATTCATCGTGACTCCGATTGATGAACCGATTTCACCAATGTGTACAGAAACCATTTCTGCACGTTTTAAAGTCAAAATAAATTTTCCTGAATCCGAATTCAGTGGTTTCCAAAAATGTCCATCCCTATGTCATTTTAGGAAATCCTACTCCCTTACTCTTATTTAAGAAGTCCAACTCCTTAGTTCATTAAATTTAACTCTTTAAATTTAACTATCTCAACGGGGATTAAAACTCCATTACACTGTGTGACCCTCAATGGTTCAGGGATACAGCTAGCCGTGGGCTCACAACTCCTTGTGACTCGGAACAACACTTTCCGACTTGCCCAACGAATCATGGTAAAGCGCCTAGCAACATCGCCCCATGATTCCCTAGGTATCACTGATAGTGCCTACAAGAACCAGTAGATTTTGGTTAGCGTACAGTACGGTCCCTTCATCCATATATCCCGATCGAATCAACAACCATTGGTATATCGAGAGTCGCTCAAGATTCGATAACTATGCAATACATCTTGAAGATCAAATTAGTGACATCGCATGTGCTACTAAGAAACCATTTTTTAAATCACATCAATTACTCTGGCCAGAGATTTGTCACACTAATATCTCCTCAGATCGCATAGGATATCCACACTCGCAAGTATGTGGTGAATCCTTGACAACAATGCATTGACTCCTATATGTGTCGTAACTGTACCCAATCTCGACACCTGATGACCCCCTCAGAGTCGGTAAACGAGTCAAAGCACAGTACTAGCATATAGAGTCTCCATGATGTTTCAAGTCGTAAGGACTAATGGTGTACAACCAAAACCGCGGACTTCATCCACTCGATAAGTGATAACCACTTGGAAAGTCCGGATAGGGTAGTTCGACTATTCATCCTATGAATATCCATTTGCATTCTTCGAACATCTCCATGTTCCCTACCAATGAAACGTGGTACTCCGCATCGCAAATGCTAGTCTCAAACTCGAGCGATCCTTATCCTTATTATCGGATGGCTCAATCGACTAGGAACGGTTTTAGAATATACAGTGACTATAAGATGTATTTCATGATAGACATCTCCATGTTCTACCACATCTTACATACACTATAGTATATTCAAGGTCTTTATCAAAACAACAATATTATATCACAATATAACAATATGAAGTAATATAAAGTCATTTCCATAATAGTGTAAATAATATTAAACAAAATATCGTTTATACAAAGAGTCATCAAAGCCCATAGCCACACAGTTGGCTCACTGGGCACCCACTCTTACAATCTCCCACTTGCCCTATAGCCAACTAGTCATACTACGTAGACCCATTGCTTCACGATGTTTGTCAAACAATGGTCCTGGCAAAGGCTTAGTAAGTGGATCAGCGATATTGTCTGCAGAGGCCACTCGTTCGACAATGATGTCTCCTCTTTCCACAATCTCCCGGATTATGTGGTATTTCCTCAGTACGTGTTTGGATCTTTGATGAGACCTTGGTTCCTTTGCTTGAGCAACGGCACCCGTGTTGTCGCAGTACACCGGGACTGGACCAACAAATTCAGGAATGACGCCCAACTCTTGGACGAAATTCCTCATCCAAACGGCCTCTTTAGCAGCAGCTGATGCTGCAATGTATTCAGCCTCAGTGGTGGAATCCGCTGTGGTGTCCTGGTTGGAACTCTTCCAAGAGACAACACCGCCATTGAGCATGAACACAAATCCAGAGGTTGACTTCGAGTCATCCACATCACTTTGGAAGCTAGAGTCGGTATAGCCTTCCAGTTTGAGTTCTCGTCCTCCATAAACCATGAACATATTCTTAGTCCTTCGCAAGTACTTAAGAATGTCCTTCACGGCTTTCCAATGCATCTGACCAGGATTAGACTGATATCTGCTCGTGACACTCAGAGCAAATGCTACATCCGGTCTGGTAGATATCATCCCATACATGATACTACCTATAGCTGACGCATATGGTACATGTGTCATATTCTCTATCTCTTCATCAGTCTTGGGACACATAGACTTGGATAGAGAAACTCCATGACACATGGGTAGATGTCCTCTCTTGGACCCATCCATTGAAAACCGTTTCAATATGGTATCGATGTAGGTTGATTGAGTGAGTCCTATCATTCTCTTAGATCTATCCCTATAGATCTGTATCCCAAGAATGTAGGATGCCTCACCCAAATCCTTCATCGAAAATCTACCTGATAACCATATCTTTGTTGACTGCAACATCCCTACGTCATTCCCAATGAGTAGGATGTCATCAACATAAAGTACTAAGAATGTCACCGCATCCTTAACTACTTTCTTGTACACGCAAGGTTCCTCCGGATTCTTGATGAAACCAAAATCTTTTATTGTTTAATCAAATTTCTGGTTCCAACTTCTTGATGCTTGTTTTAGACCATAAATTGATCTCTGAAGCTTGCATACCTTATGCTCGCTTCCCATGGATGTGAACCCCTCAGGCTGCTTCATATAGATTTCTTCCTTAATGTCTCCATTAAGAAAAGCATTCTTCACATCCATTTGCCATATCTCATAGTCATACCATGCAACTATGGCAATCAGGATTCTTATGGACTTGAACATTGCAACTGGTGAAAAGGTTTCATCATAGTCAACTCCTTGCCTTTGAGTATAACCTTTTGCCACCAATCGCGCCTTGTAGGTCAATACCTTACCATCAGGCCCAAGCTTTCTTTTGTAGATCCATTTACATCCTATTGGAACAATTCCATCAGGAGGATCTACTAAAGACCAGACTTGGTTTGTATGCATCGAATCCAATTCAGACTGCATAGCTTCAAGCCATAAATTCGAATCCGCATCAAAAATTGCTTCCTTGAAGTTTCTTGGATCACATCCAATGTTGGGTTCATCTTGATCCCCTTCAAGAAGAAGACCATATCGAACTGGAGGTCTAGAAGTCCTTTCGGATCTTCTAGGTGCAGGCGTGTCCAGCAATGGTTCCTGAGGTGTAGGATCGTCATTTTGTATATCGGGTTCTTCTCGAACTTCTTCGAGTTCCATCATCTCGCCTTTCTTATCCAATAAGAACTCCTTCTCCAAGAAGGTGGCATTCCGTGAAACAAACACCTTTGTTTCAGCAGGATAATAGAAATAATATCCGATTGAATTCTTCGGATACCCCACAAAATAACACAAGCTGGATCGACTATCCAACTTATCTCCCACTGTCCGCTTCACGTAAGCAGGACATCCCCAAATCCTTAAGTACGAATACTTAGGAGCTTTGCCATTCCATAACTCGTATGGTGTCTTGTCCACTGCTTTAGTGTGGACGTTGTTCAACAACAATACCGCCGTTTCAAGCGCATAGCCCCAAAACGAAGGTGGAAGCTCAGTGAAGCTCATCATGGATCGAACCATGTCCAACAAAGTTCGATTACGACGCTCCGATACACCATTAAGCTGTGGTGTCATAGGAGGAGTCCACTGAGAGAGAATCCCATTCTCTTTCAGATAGTCCAAGAACTCGGTACTCAAGTATTCTCCACCTCGATCCGATCGAAGTGCTTTAATACTCTTACCTAGCTTGTTTTCTACTTCAGCCTTGAATTCTTTGAACTTTTCAAATGCTTCAGACTTATATTTCATTAAATATAAATACCCATACCTTGAATAATCATCAGTAAAGGTAATGAAGTAGGTGTGGCCATGTTGAGTCCCTACTCTAAATGGACCACAAACATCTGTATGGATCAAATCCAACAGATTTTGACTACGCTCAGGCTTCCCCTTAAAAGGAGATTTAGTCATTTTTCCTTTCAGGCAGGATTCACAAGTAGGTAGAGAGTTAATATCAGACATATCAAACATGCCCTCTCCCACTAGCTTGTTCATCCTCCTTGAGGAAATATGACCTAGTCTAGCGTGCCATAGGTTTGCCGGGTTTTGACTATCGATTTTCCTTTTGTTTGTTGTCGCCGGTTTATCAACATAATTCACTGGAACGTCTTTTAGTTTTAAATTGTATAGATCGTTTTCAAGTTGTCCATTTCCAATTAAACATTCATTCTTGTAAATATTGCAAATCCCATTCACAAAATTGCAAGAATAACCATCTCTATCAAGCATAGAAATAGAAATAATGTTTTTAATTAAATCTGGCACAAACAAAACATCTCTTAACAATAACTTAAAACCATTCTGCAAAATCAAACAAACATCTCCAATGGCCGTAGCTTCAACTCTGGAACCATTCCCGAGCCTCAGCTGGGTCTCACCCATTCTAAGCCTGCGACTTCTTGTCATCACCTGCAAATCATTGCAAATGTGAGATCCACATCCGGTATCCAATACCCAAGAAGTTGTATTAAGTGACATGTTTATTTCGATATAGAACATACCCTTTGCAGTTCCCAACTGCTCAAGATACTCCTTGCAGTTGCGCTTCCAATGACCCGGCTTCTTGCAGTAATGGCAAACATCCTTGGATTTTCCATTGTTTGAAGCCTTTGTCTTTTGCTTCTTCTCGGGCTCAACTTTCTTGGGTGGGGCAGAACGTTTCTTGCCCTTCATACTTGGCCCCTTCTTAGCAGAAGATGAGGAGCCCACCAAGAAAGCTGGCTTATCCTTCTTAAGTGTGGATTCATATGTAACGAGCATATTGACCATCTCTTCAAGGGTGGCCTCTATCTTGTTCATATTAAAATTTATCACGAATCCATCAAATGAAGAAGGTAGAGACAGAAGCAACAAGTCCACATTGAGTTCATGCTCCAACACCAAATCAAGGGTCGCTAACTTCTGTATGAGCCAAATCACTCGTACCCCATGATCACGGACCGAAGTCCCTTCACGCATGCGGCACGTCATCAACTCCTTAACAGTAGAGAACCTTTCAGCCCTCGACTGAGCCCCAAAAAGTTCCTTGAGTTGCGCGTGAATGTCAGCAGCATTCACCGTGTCCTCAAATCGCCTCTGGAGTTCATCAGACATCGAGGCTTGCATATAGCATTTGGTCTTGATGTCATGGTCCCACCATGCATCAAGCTTGGCCAATTCCTCCGGACTTACATCGGCTGGTGCTTCCTTCGGAGGTGCTTTCTCTAACACGTAGAGCATTTTCTCCGAAGTTAAGACAATCTTCAACTTCCGGAACCATTCCGTATAGTTGGCGCCAGTCAGCTTGTTTTGTTCGAGGATCGAGAATAAAGGATTTCGCGAATTCATTGTATGAAATACTAAAAAGGAAAACAGACATATATCAATGATTGTTTAACAATTTACTAAGACATAAAATAGGCGTATTTAATTTTATGAATCTCACTCCCACTATTTTAACGATTTCACCACCCTCTAGTGAAAACGGGAAACTTTTTTCTTAGTGAGAACATGGAGTCCAATTGACAAACTTATGGTCCCGAATAATATCAGCCAACCATAATTCTCAAAAGGTAGAGCCCAATTGCTTCCAAAGCAACCCCCATGTATTTACCTCATGTCCAATAAGGGCCCAATAATATGACGCCGTTTAAAGTGACATGTCAAGATGACCCATCAATATTAAGTTGTGATGGACGGTCGCCATGTGGATCCCCCAATAATATGAGCCGATCCCATGGGAGTTCCACCCAACTTACAACATTTGTCGATCCAATGTACAGCTTTCCGACGGACGGGCCCCCCAATAATATGAGCCGGACCGTATCCGCGGGTAGCATCACATACATTGACCGTTGATGGAAGGTGGGAACATTTAAACAAATTTAAATTTCCTTTATTTATCTTGATATAAATTTTAAATCATATTTAAAATGAGGGATTTTTAATTATAAAAATATTTGTCTCATCATATTTAATTTATTGCATGCTTGCCGGATTCACGCAATTTATGTTCTAAACATGCATAAAATCATAATATCAAATATTATATAGGATGATCGATTCCATTTCTAATTGACCCGTGGTTGCCAATCACGGGTCTTAGTCCAATCCTAGGTAATATGCAGTATGCAATGCAATCCTATTACATATGCTTCCAATTTACATTTCTTCAGTCTTTATTGTCTGCTGGGCCCACCATCTTCAAATCTTGATCTCCCACTAAATCTAATGTATTTACAATAAATAACAATGACAAGTAGGGGATACATTTTTAGGGGGTGGGAACGGGCTATAAACCAAGCCCACTTTTATTACATATGACATTCATATCGGGCCATAAACCAGGCCCATTAATAAAACCAACAACAATAAAAACAAAATGTAAATTCCTAACATACACCTACAAAATTGGTCATGGCAATCGATCATCCTTATCCAATAACATTTAATTCAAAATTAATTTATTGGATAACATGCTGTGGCAATTCAAATTTAAACAAGATAAAATCATATTTTATATATAAAATCTCATTTCACATATAAAATCATATTTTATCTCCATATCAAATAAAATCATATTTTATCTATAAAATCCAATTTTACAAATAAAATCATATTTTACTCAATATATCATAAGATCATATCTTATCATCAATTGTACCAAAATAATTGATTTCAAAATTCAATTTACGGATAAAATATTAAAATTTTCCAAAAATTCAAATTTATCCAAAATCAATTTTAAAATTTACGGACTCGAACAATTCGATCCGAAATCTCGTGAACCAATCAAAAACAATTTTTGACCGGACCAAAAATAAAATTTTAACATATTAAAATTAATTTAAAAATAAAAAATTTAATTTTTCCCGCGGGCCGCCCGGGACACTCCCGGGCCGGCCCGCACCCGGGGCGCGGGCCAGGGGCAGCCCGGCTGCCCCCTTAAGGCAGCGACACTCGCTGCCCTGGCGGCGCCTGGCGCCGCCGCTGGGCGGCGCACAGCGCTGCGCTGGGCAGCGCACAGCGCTGCCCTGGCGGCGCCGTGCGCCTCCCTGGGCGGCGACAGTCGGCGCTCTGGGCGGCGCCGTGCGCCGCCCCCGGGGGCAGCGACCATCGCCGCCCCCTCCGGGCAGCGATCCAATCGCTGCCCGGGTTTTGCCCCGAAATTTTTTTTTTTTTTATTTAAAAATATTTATTTTGTTTCAAAAACCGAGACTCAAAAATTTTGTACAATTGATTAATTCAATCGTTTGATCTGAGCAACCTGGCTCTGATACCACTGTTGGAAAACTGGCGAGTTCCCAGACCAAATACGATTGATACCCGGTGCAGCGGAAGTTTAAAAATTTTTCTCATGGAACGATTCCATGGTGTGGGTATCAACCGTTCAACGATTGAATTATTGTGTGTGTAAAATTTAAATAACTGTTAATTAAATTTTACCTCCAATCTCGCAACGAGATTAATGGACACCAACAGATTTTATCTGCTCTTGTTGTCTCTCCCTGGAACCGATGAACTCCTTCAATCAGGTCCACGAACAGAGGTTTAATCCCTCTGATAGATTGCACTAGAAAATCTATCAGAAGTTTTCTGCGAAGAGAATAAACGAATCTGATTCGCTATTCCTGACCGCGATTCAAAATCACAGACCGGAATTTTCTCTGACAGAGTGAAGGGGGGCGGCCGAAATATGTTTGAGAGAGGGGTTAGGGTTTTCGAATTCTGCTCTAAAAAATAATGACCTGTTGTGTGTAATTTCTGTACTGAAATAACTTATTTATAATGCAGGCCACTAACACCTTAGGGCCCATTAGTCATAAGCTGGGGCCCGACAAGCAAAGCCCGCTCGTTCAGAAATTAATATAAAATTCATCGTGACTCCGATTGATGAACCGATTTCACCAATGTGTACAGAAACCATTTCTGCACGTTTTAAAGTCAAAATAAATTTTCCTGAATCCGAATTCAGTGGTTTCCAAAAATGTCCATCCCTATGTCATTTTAGGAAATCCTACTCCCTTACTCTTATTTAAGAAGTCCAACTCCTTAGTTCATTAAATTTAACTCTTTAAATTTAACTATCTCAACGGGGATTAAAACTCCATTACACTGTGTGACCCTCAATGGTTCAGGGATACAGCTAGCCGTGGGCTCACAACTCCTTGTGACTCGGAACAACACTTTCCGACTTGCCCAACGAATCATGGTAAAGCGCCTAGCAACATCGCCCCATGATTCCCTAGGTATCACTGATAGTGCCTACAAGAACCAGTAGATTTTGGTTAGCGTACAGTACGGTCCCTTCATCCATATATCCCGATCGAATCAACAACCATTGGTATATCGAGAGTCGCTCAAGATTCGATAACTATGCAATACATCTTGAAGATCAAATTAGTGACATCGCATGTGCTACTAAGAAACCATTTCTTAAATCACATCAATTACTCTGGCCAGAGATTTGTCACACTAATATCTCCTCAGATCGCATAGGATATCCACACTCGCAAGTATGTGGTGAATCCTTGACAACAATGCATTGACTCCTATATGTGTCGTAACTGTACCCAATCTCGACACCTGATGACCCCCTCAGAGTCGGTAAACGAGTCAAAGCACAGTACTAGCATATAGAGTCTCCATGATGTTTCAAGTCGTAAGGACTAATGGTGTACAACCAAAACCGCGGACTTCATCCACTCGATAAGTGATAACCACTTGGAAAGTCCGGATAGGGTAGTTCGACTATTCATCCTATGAATATCCATTTGCATGCTTCGAACATCTCCATGTTCCCTACCAATGAAACGTGGTACTCCGCATCGCAAATGCTAGTCTCAAACTCGAGCGATCCTTATCCTTATTATCGGACGGCTCAATCGACTAGGAACGGTTTTAGAATATACGGTGACTATAAGATGTATTTCATGATAGACATCTCCATGTTCTACCACATCTTACATACACTATAGTATATTCAAGGTCTTTATCAAAACAACAATAGTATATCACAATATAACAATATGAAGTAATATAAAGTCATTGCCATAATAGTGTAAATAATATTAAACAAAAGATCGTTTATACAAAGAGTCATCAAAGCCCATAGCCACACAGTTGGCTCACTGGGCACCCACTCTTACACTTCGTCGGTTCGAATGCAAAGTTCTTGAGTTGTTCATCATCAATACAATTATGAAAGTGAAGAATCAAATGGATACAACATCCTAACATCTTCACAAATATATCAGTTCAATAAGCAGCTAGCAAAACAACTTCAAATCTTAAGTTCGGCGAAGTAACGATTGAAAATCGGTAACCGAACAAGATCGACTTCATTTCCAACATCAATACCAATTCATACATAGCTCAAATCAATATACATCAGCCTAAAGATATCCGCTAAGAGATCACTTCAGTCTCAATACAAGTAACAAGCCAAAAGTCTAATAAATTCCAATCCAACGGCGTAACGGTACAAAATCGGTAACCGAAACTATATCGAATCAATTCTAACAATCTTATCTATACCATATCAGTATCATATCATACTAAACCAGCATCTCAGCAGCTATACAAGTTGAAATATATGCTGGAAATCATACGAAATGCATTCAAGAATCCATCGTCGATCCGGTTTTTAATATATACAATACAACACATCAAAACCATACTTTAAAGCACACGTACTGATATATGTCATAACTGATTTCGAATTCCAGTAAAGACATCATAAAAATTACATCAATTCAAAGTTCTTGTCACAAGGATTCCAGAACATTTTTCGGAATTGAAATCAGACGAGCGGATCAAAAGTTACGGGGTTTTAAAAATCAAGAAAATCAAAAGAACCATAAGGTCTCGGCACTCTGTTCTCCTTTTCTATTTTGCTTCTAACCTTGCACGTCAAATAGCTGAGTAAGCGACGACAATTCTAGATAACTTCAATCAATATTGCAATTTAGTCCCTCAAACTTCGAAAATTGCAATTTAGTCCTCGGCCCTCTTTTTCATTCAATATCAATCCCAAATAATTTAAGAATATTAGAATTTAAATCAAAACTCTAAATATTCCCAAATTAAATATTCTCGGATTAAAATTAAATAAATTCGGATTAAATTTAATAATCCCGGCCTTTTGCACTTTAGTTCTCGAAATGTCAATATTTTCAAATCATTCTCAGATCGGGGTTCGCCTTCGAATTAAATTATATTAATTCTCGAAACATGGAATTTAATCTCAAATTCCATAAATATTCAAATCAAATATTTATTCATTTAATTTAAAAAATCTCAGAATTTAAGTCTCAAAATCCATAAATTCTCAAATTAAATACTTTCGGCTCGAAAATGAAATCTATAATCTCTTTACCTTCTCAAATCAATATTAGTCCATAATATGAAATTTAATTCTCAAATCCTATAATTATTAATTTAATATTTCTGGGCCTTACAATTCCTCCCCTTTAAGGAATGATTTCGTCCTCAAAATCATATTCACTCGACCTATTCAATCTGATAGACTGAATGATTATCTGAAATAATTCTCACTTCAGTCATTCAACTCTGATCTTCGTAACACATCTCATCATCTCTGAGCAGATTAGTTCTTCGAATCTGCTTTTATTCTCTTGTACTTTAATGAAAAAAATACTCTCTGAGTTGTTTTATCCTAACTCGAGGATCTGTCGAATAATCAATTTAACTCAGAATCTCTTCATCTGATGCAAGTACATAGGAAAACATCTACCTGCTCTTTTCTTAACTTAATTATGTGGAACAAATCAGATCCATCATATTTAGGCTGAAAAGAATAAATCTTTCAATTAAATCATCAAATCGGTCTGACATCTCAGTCAGTGAAATTCAGCATTAGTGACGACTTGTTTCTTTTCTAGATTAGTCTATGCTCTCTGATCTATGATCTATGCAGAACATGTATCTAGTGTACACTGTCATTCTATTCACCGCTTCAAGATTTGTATTCATATTCATATTCTGAATCTGTAATTCAAACTCTGCTCTTTCTCAATTCTGAATCGAATGATATTTCAAGAATAATTTTTTTCACTTAACAAATCCGTTTCAGCTTCAAAAGTTATTGCTATCATTTAATTATTACCTCTGTTTCTTCTTCTCTGTTCTCATTTCGGACAGATTCATAGTCATAATCTTTGTGCATCTCAAATCACATCTCATCTAATCTGATATCGGATACTTCGGTCATATCATTTCAACACAAAGAAATCTGATTTCTTTCTCCTCATATCATCAAATCATCTAATCTCAATATCGATTCGATAGCTGTTACAGGAGTCATCATCATCCAGTGGCAAGACATCAAATCAATTAATACCGAATCAGGTATTAACGTTCTGAGCATCTTCTCAACATCTAGAAAATCGACTCAGATAATCTATCGATCAGAGAATGGTATAATGCAATCACATATAACCAAACACTCAGAACATCGATCAGCCGATGCCACAATTCGATCAAATAAATCTAACGTTTTTCTCATGACACTAGATTGTACTCATTCCTGTTATTTCATCATCTATCTATTCATGTCTGTATCACATCATCTCAAACAGCGTATTCAAAACATCTGATTAGTCTATTCGGACTAGTTATCCATCAGAGAATAATATGATGTATTCACAGATTTTCAACATATTCACAACTTTTGATACTCTGTATCATATCTGATATAGTCGATTCTCGAAATTCAATTCATCTGCCCTGACTGTCCTTCAATTCAAGGATAATATCTTGTATTTTCACATAAAAAAAATACTCAAAGCTTTTTGATCGTCTGTATCACAATTCAATAGTAAACCTACTGTCTCAGATTGGGACAATATGTCTTGGTTCACTGTTTCTCTCATAACAATTCTAATCACAATTCAGTGATTTGATCATACAGACAGAGCATCTTATTCAATAACGTCAATCAATCTGATCATAACTACCACCTGTTACCTCATCTATACTGTAAGAGTGGGTGCCCAGTGAGCCAACTGTGTGGCTATGGGCTTTGATGACTCTTTGTATAAACAATCTTTTGTTTAATATTATTTACACTTTTATGGCAATGACTTTATATTACTTCATATTGTTATATTGTGATATACTATTGTTGTTTTGATAAAGACCTTGAATATACTATAGTGTATGTAAGATGTGGTAGAACATGGAGATGTCTATCATGAAATACATCTTATAGTCACTGTATATTCTAAAACCGTTCCTAGTCGATTGAGCCGTCCGATAATAAGGATAAGGATCGCTCGAGTTTGAGACTAGCATTTGCGATGCGGAGTACCACGTTTCATTGGTAGGGAACATGGAGATGTTCGAAGCATGCAAATGGATATTCATAGGATTAATAATCGAACTACCCTATCCAGACTTTCCAAGTGGTTATCACTTATCGAGTGGATAAAGTCCGCGGTTTTGGTTGTACACCATTAGTCCTTACGACTTGAAACATCATGGAGACTCTATATGCTAGTACTGTGCTTTGACTCGTTTACCGACTCTGAGGGGGTCATCAGGTGTCGAGATTGGGTACAGTTACGACACATATAGGAGTCAATGCATTGTTGTCAAGGATTCACCACATACTTGCGAGTGTGGATATCCTATGCGATCTGAGGAGATATTAGTGTGACAAATCTCTGGCCAGAGTACTTGATGTGATTTAAGAAATGGTTTCTTAGTAGCACATGCGATGTCACTAATTTGATCTTCAAGATGTATTGCATAGTTATCGAATCTTGAGCGACTCTCGATATACCAATGGTTGTTGATTCAATCGGGATATATGGATGAAGGGACCGTACTGTACGCTAACCAAAATCTACTGGTTCTTGTAGGCACTATCAGTGATACCTAGGGAATCATGGGGCGATGTTGCTAGGCGCTTTACCATGATTCGTTGGGCAAGTCGGAAAGTGTTGTTTCGAGTCAAAAGGAGTTGTGAGCCCACGGCTAGCTGTATCCCTGAACCATTGAGGGTCACACAGTGTAATGGAGTTTTAATCCCCGTTGAGATAGTTAAATTTAAAGAGATAAATTTAATGAACTAAGGAGTTGGACTTCTTAAATAAGAGTAAGGGAGTAGGATTTCCTAAAATGACATAGGGATGGACATTTTTGGAAACCACTGAATTCGGATTCAGGAAAATTTATTTTGACTATAAAATGTGCAGAAATGGTTTCTGTACACATTGGTGAAATCGGTTCATCAATCGGAGTCACGATGAATTTTATATTAATTTCTGAACGAGCGGGCTTTGCTTGTCGGGCCCCAGCTTATGACTAATGGGCCCTAAGGTGTTAGTGGCCTGCATTATAAATAAGTTATTTCAATACAAAAATTACACACAACAGGTCATAAATTTTGAGACAGAGCAAATTTTCGAACCCTAGCTCTCTCTCTCTGTTCGGCCGATCCCTCCCCCTCTGCCCGAGAAATTCCGGTCTGTGATTTTGAATCGCAGTAAGGAATAACGAATCAGATTCGTTTAATCTCTCCGCAGAAAACTTCTGATAGATTTTCTAGTGCAATCTATCAGAGGGATTAAAACCTCATTCGTGGACCTGATTGAAGGAGTTCATCGGTTCCAGGGAGAGACAACAAGAGCAGATAAAATCTGTTGGTGTCCAATAATCTCGTTGCGAGATTGAAGGTAAAATTTAATTAACAGTTATTTAAATTTTACCTTCAATCTCGCAACGAGATTATTGGACACCAACAGATTTTATCTGCTCTTGTTGTCTCTCCCTGGAACCGATGAACTCCTTCATTCAGGTCCACGAATGAGGTTTTAATCCCTCTGATAGATTGCACTAGAAAATCTATCAGAAGTTTTCTGCGGAGAGATTAAACGAATACAGTTATTTAAATTTTACACACACAATAATTCAATCGTTGAACGGTTGATACCCACACCATGGAATCGTTCCATGAGAAAATTTTTAAACTTCCGCTGCACCGGGTATCAATCGTAATTGGTCTGGGAACTCGCCAGTTTTCCAACAGTGGTATCAGAGACAGGTTGCTCAGATCAAACGATTGAATTAATCAATTGTACAAAATTTTTGAGTCTCGGTTTTTGAAACAAAATAAATATTTGTAAAGAAAAAATTTTTTTTTTCGGGGCAAAACCCGGGCAGCGATTGGATCGCTGCCCGGAGGGGGCGGCGATGGTCGCTGCCCCCGGGGGTCGGCGCACGGCGCCGCCCAAAGGGGGCGCACGGCGCCGCCCAGAGCGGCGACTGTCGCCGCCCAGGGCGGCGCACGGCGCCACCCAGGGGCGGCGCTGTGCGCTGCCCAGCGCAGCGCTGGGCAGCGCTCGGCGCTGCTCGGCGCCGCCAGGGCAGCAATTGTTGCTGCCCTAAGGGGGCAGCCGGGCTGCCACCGGCCCGCGCCCCGGGTGCGGGCCGGCCCGGGAGTGTCCCGGGCGGCCCGCGGGAAAAATTAAATTTTTATTTTTAAATTAATTTTAATGTGTTAAAATTTTATTTTTGGTCCGGTCAAAAATTGTTTTTGATTGGTTCACGAGATTTCGGATCGAATTGTTCGAGTCCGTAAATTTTAAAATTGATTTTGGATAAATTTGAATTTTTGGAAAATTTTAATATTTTATCCGTAAATTGAATTTTGAAATCAATTATTTTGGTACAATTGATGATAAGATATGATCTTATGATATATTAAGTAAAATATGATTTTATTTGTAAAATTGGATTTTTTAGATAAAATATGATTTTATTTGATATAGAGATAAAATATGATTTTATATGTGAAATGAGATTTTATATATAAAATATGATTTTATCTTGTTTAAATTTGAATTGCCACAGCATGTTATCCAATAAATTAATTTTGAATTAAAAGTTATTGGATAAGGATGATCGATTGCCATGACCAATTTTGTAGGTGTATGTTAGGAATTTACATTTTGTTTTTATTGTGGTTGGTTTTATTAATGGGCCTGGTTTATGGCCCGATATGAATGTCATATGTAATAAAAGTGGGCTTGGTTTATAGCCCGTTCCCACCCCCTAAAAATGTATCCCCTACTTGTCATTGTTATTTATTGTAAATGCATTAGATTTAGTGGGAGATCAAGATTTGAAGATGGTGGGCCCAGCAGACAATAAAGACTGAAGAAATGTAAATTGAAAGCATATGTAATAGGATTGCATTGCATACTGCATATTACCTAGGATTGGACTAAGACCCGAGATTGGCAACCACGGGTCAATTAGAAATGGAATCGATCATCCTATATAATATTTGATATTATGATTGTATGCATGTTTAGACATAAATTGCGTGAATCCGGCAAGCATGCAATAAATTAAATATGATGAGACAAAAATTTTTGAAATTAAAAATCCCTCATTTTAAATATGATTTAAAATTTATATCAAAATAAATAAAGGAAATTTAAATATTGTTTAAATGTTCCCACCTTCCATCAACGGTCAATGTATGTGATGCTACCCGCGGATACGGTCCGGCTCATATTATTGGGGGGCCCGTCCGTCGGAAAGCTGTACATTGGATCGACAAATGTTGTAAGTTGGGTGGAACTCCCATGGGATCGGCTCATATTATTGGGGGATCCACATGGCGACCGTCCATCACAACTTAATATTGATGGGTCATCTTGACATGTCACTTTAAACGGCGTCATATTATTGGGCCCTTATTGGACATGAGGTAAACACATGGGGGTTGCTTTGGAAGCAATTGGGCTCTACCTTTTGAGAATTATGGTTGGCTGATATTATTCGGGACCATAAGTTTGTCAATTGGACTCCATGTTCTCACTAAGGAAAAAGTTTCCCGTTTTCACTAGAGGGTGGTGAAATCGTTAAAATAGTGGGAGTGAGATTCATAAAATTAAATTCGCCTATTTTATGTCTTAGTAAATTGTTAAACAATCATTGATATATGTCTGTTTTTCTTTTCAGTATTTCATACAATGAATTCGCGAAATCCATTATTCTCGATCCTCGAACAAAACAAGCTGACTGGCGCCAACTATACGGAATGGTTCCGGAAGTTGAAGATTGTCTTAACTTCGGAGAAAATGCTCTACGTGTTAGAGAAAGCACCTCCGAAGGAAGCACCAGCCGATGTAAGTCCGGAGGAATTGGCCAAACTTGATGCATGGTGGGACCATGACATCAAGACCAAATGCTATATGCAAGCCTCGATGTCTGATGAACTCCAGAGGCGATTTGAGGACACGGTGAATGCTGCTGACATTCACGCGCAACTCAAGGAACTTTTTGGGGCTCAGTCGAGGGCTGAAAGGTTCTCTACTGTTAAGGAGTTGATGACGTGCCGCATGCGTGAAGGGACTTCGGTCCGTGATCATGGGGTACGAGTGATTTGGCTCATACAGAAGTTAGCGACCCTTGATTTGGTGTTGGAGCATGAACTCAATGTGGATTTATTGCTTCTGTCTCTTCCTTCTTCATTTGATGGATTCGTGATAAATTTTAATATGAACAAGATAGAGGCCACCCTTGAAGAGATGGTCAATATGCTCGTTACATATGAATCCACACTTAAGAAGGATAAGCCAGCTTTCTTGGTGGGCTCCTCATCTTCTGCTAAGAAGGGGCCAAGTATGAAGGGCAAGAAACGTTCTGCCCCACCCAAGAAAGTCGAGCCCGAGAAGAAGCAAAAGACAAAGGCTTCAAACAATGGAAAATCCAAGGATGTTTGCCATTACTGCAAGAAGCCGGGTCATTGGAAGCGCAACTGCAAGGAGTATCTTGAGCAGTTAGGAACTGCAAAGGGTATGTTCTATATTGAAATAAACATGTCACTTAATACAACTTCTTGGGTATTGGATACCGGATGTGGATCTCACATTTGCAATGATTTGCAGGTGATGACAAGAAGTTGCAGGCTTAGAATGGGTGAGACCCAGCTGAGGCTCGGGAATGGTTCCAGAGTTGAAGCTACAGCCGTAGGAGACGTTTGTTTAATTTTGCAGAACGGTTTTAAGTTATTATTAAGAGATGTTTTATTTGTTCCAGATTTAATTAAAAACATTATTTCTGTTTCTATGCTAGATAGAGATGGTTATTCTTGCAATTTTGTGAATGGGATTTGCAATATTTACAAGAATGAATGTTTAATTGGAAATGGACAACTTGAAAACGATCTATACAACTTAAAACTAAAAGACGTTCCAGTGAATTATGTTGATAAACCGGCGACAACAAACAAAAGGAAAATCGATAGTCAAAACCCGGCAAACCTTTGGCACGCTAGACTAGGTCATATATCCTCAAGGAGGATGAACAAGCTAGTGGGAGAGGGCATGTTTGATATGTCTGATATTAACTCTCTACCTACTTGCGAATCCTGCCTGAAAGGAAAAATGACTAAATCTCCTTTTAAGGGGAAGCCTGAGCGTAGTCAAAATCTGTTGGATTTGATCCATACAGATGTATGTGGTCCATTTAGAGTAGGGACTCAACATGGCCACACC
This sequence comes from Henckelia pumila, assembly GCF_033568475.1. Classification (NCBI taxonomy): domain Eukaryota; kingdom Viridiplantae; phylum Streptophyta; class Magnoliopsida; order Lamiales; family Gesneriaceae; genus Henckelia; species Henckelia pumila. Next base: position 102,858,643 of record NC_133120.1, on the reverse strand, counting down.
TACTTCATTACCTTTACTGATGATTATTCTAGGTATGGGTATTTATATTTAATGAAATATAAGTCTGAAGCATTTGAAAAGTTCAAAGAATTCAAGGCTGAAGTAGAAAACAAGCTAGGTAAAAGTATTAAAGCACTTCGATCGGATCGAGGTGGAGAATACTTGAGTACCGAGTTTTTGGACTATCTAAAAGAGAATGGGATTCTCTCTCAGTGGACTCCTCCTATGACACCACAGCTTAATGGTGTGTCGGAGCGTCGTAATCGAACCTTGTTGGACATGGTTCGATCCATGATGAGCTTCACTGAGCTTCCACCTTCGTTTTGGGGCTATGCGCTTGAAACGGCGGTATTGTTGTTAAACAACGTCCACACTAAAGCAGTGGACAAGACACCATACGAGTTATGGAATGGCAAAGCTCCTAAGTATTCGTACTTAAGGATTTGGGGATGTCCTGCTTACGTGAAGCGGACAGTGGGAGATAAGTTGGATAGTCGATCCAGCTTGTGTTATTTTGTAGGGTATCCGAAGAATTCAATCGGATATTATTTCTATTATCCTGCTGAAACAAAGGTGTTTGTTTCACGGAATGCCACCTTCTTGGAGAAGGAGTTCTTATTGGATAAGAAAGGCGAGATGATGGAACTCGAAGAAGTTCGAGAAGAGCCCGAAATACAAAATAACGATCCTACACCTCAGGAACCATTGCTGGACACGCCTGCACCTAGAAGATCCGAGAGGACTTCTAGACCTCCAGTTCGATATGGTCTTCTTCTTGAAGGGGATCAAGATGAACCCGACATTGGATGTGATCCAAGAAACTTCAAGGAAGCAATTTCTGATGCGGATTCGAATTTATGGCTTGAAGCTATGCAGTCTGAATTGGATTCGATGCATACAAACCAAGTCTGGTCTTTAGTAGATCCTCCCGATGGAATTGTTCCAATAGGGTGTAAATGGATCTACAAGAGAAAGCTTGGGCCTGATGGTAAGGTATTGACCTACAAGGCGCGATTGGTGGCAAAAGGTTATACTCAAAGGCAAGGAGTTGACAATGATGAAACCTTTTCACCAGTTGCAATGTTCAAGTCCATAAGAATCCTGATTGCCATAGCTGCATGGTATGACTATGAGATATGGCAAATGGATGTGAAGACTGCTTTTCTTAATGGAGACATTAAGGAGGAAATCTATATGAAGCAGCCTGAGGGGTTCACATCCATGGGAAGCGAGCATAAGGTATGCAAGCTTCAGAGATCAATTTATGGTCTAAAACAAGCATCAAGAAGTTGGAACCAGAAATTTGATGAAACAATTAAAGATTTTGGTTTCATCAAAAACCCGGAGGAACCTTGCGTGTACAAGAAAGTAGTTAAGGATGCGGTGACATTCTTAGTACTTTATGTTGATGACATCCTACTCATTGGGAATGACGTAGGGATGTTACAGTCAACAAAGATATGGTTATCAGGTAGATTTTCGATGAAGGATTTGGGTGAGGCATCCTACATTCTTGGGATACAGATCTATAGAGATAGATCTAAGAGAATGATAGGACTCACTCAATCAACCTACATTGATACCATATTGAAACGGTTTTCAATGGATGGGTCCAAGAGAGGACATCTACCCATGTGTCATGGAGTTTCTCTATCCAAATCTATGTGTCCCAAGACTGATGCAGAGATAGAGAATATGACACATGTACCATATGCGTCAGCTATAGGTAGTATCATGTATGGGATGATATCTACCAGACCGGATGTAGCATTTGCTCTGAGTGTCACGAGCAGATATCAGTCTAATCCTGGTCAAATGCATTGGAAAGCCGTGAAGGACATTCTTAAGTACTTGCGAAGGACTAAGAATATGTTCATGGTTTATGGAGGACGAGAACTCAAACTGGAAGGCTATACCGACTCTAGCTTCCAAAGTGATGTGGATGACTCGAAGTCAACCTCTGGATTTGTGTTCATGCTCAATGGCGGTGCTGTCTCTTGGAAGAGTTCCTAGCAGGACACCACAGCGGATTCCACCACTGAGGCTGAATACATTGCAGCATCGGCTGCTGCTAAAGAGGCCGTTTGGATGAGGAATTTCGTCCAAGAGTTGGGCGTCATTCCTAAATTTGTTGGTCCAGTCCCGGTGTACTGCGACAACACGGGTGCCGTTGCTCAAGCAAAGAAACCAAGGTCTCATCAAAGATCCAAACACGTACTGAGGAAATACCACATAATCCGGGAGATTGTGGAAAGAGGAGACATTACTGTCGAACGAGTGGCCTCTGCAGACAATATCGCTGATCCGCTTACTAAGCCCTTGCCAGGACCATTGTTTGACAAACATCGCGAAGCAATGGGTCTACGTAGTATGACTAGTTGGCTATAGGGCAAGTGGGAGATTGTAAGAGTGGGTGTCCAGTGAGCCAACTGTGTGGCTATGGGCTTTGATGACTATTTGTATAAACAATCTTTTGTTTAATATTATTTACACTTTTATGGCAATGACTTTATATTACTTCATATTGTTATATTGTGATATACTATTGTTGTTTTGATAAAGACCTTGAATATACTATAGTGTATGTAAGATGTGGTAGAACATGGAGATGTCTATCATGAAATACATCTTATAGTCACTGTATATTCTAAAACCGTTCCTAGTCGATTGAGCCGTCCGATAATAAGGATAAGGATCGCTCGAGTTTGAGACTAGCATTTGCGATGCGGAGTACCACGTTTCATTGGTAGGGAACATGGAGATGTTCGAACCATGCAAATGGATATTCATAGGATGAATAATCGAACTACCCTATCCGGACTTTCCAAGTGGTTATCACTTATCGAGTGGATAAAGTCCGCGGTTTTGGTTGTACACCATTAGTCCTTACGACTTGAAACATCATGGAGACTCTATATGCTAGTACTGTGCTTTGACTCGTTTACCGACTCTGAGGGGGTCATCAGGTGTTGAGATTGGGTACAGTTACGACACATATAGGAGTCAATGCATTGTTGTCAAGGATTCACCACATACTTGCGAGTGTGGATATCCTATGCGATCTGAGGAGATATTAGTGTGACAAATCTCTGGCCAGAGTACTTGATGTGATTTAAGAAATGGTTTCTTAGTAGCACATGCGATGTCACTAATTTGATCTTCAAGATGTATTGCATAGTTATCGAATCTTGAGCGACTCTCGATATACCAATGGTTGTTGATTCGATCGGGATATATGGATGAAGGGACCGTACTGTACGCTAACCAAAATCTACTGGTTCTTGTAGGCACTATCAGTGATACCTAGGGAATCATGGGGCGATGTTGCTAGGCGCTTTACCATGATTCGTTGGGCAAGTCGGAAAGTGTTGTTTCGAGTCACAAGGAGTTGTGAGCCCACGGCTAGCTGTATCCCTGAACCATTGAGGGTCACACAGTGTAATGGATTTTTAATCCCCGTTGAGATAGTTAAATTTAAAGAGATAAATTTAATGAACTAAGGAGTTGGACTTCTTAAATAAGAGTAAGGGAGTAGGATTTCCTAAAATGACATAGGGATGGACATTTTTGGAAACCACTGAATTCGGATTCAGGAAAATTTATTTTGACTATAAAATGTGCAGAAATGGTTTCTGTACACATTGGTGAAATCGGTTCATCAATCGGAGTCACGATGAATTTTATATTAATTTCTGAACGAGCGGGCTTTGCTTGTCGGGCCCCAGCTTATGACTAATGGGCCCTAAGGTGTTAGTGGCCTGCATTATAAATAAGTTATTTCAGTACAAAAATTACACACAACAGGTCATAAATTTTGAGACAGAGCAAATTTTCGAACCCTAGCTCTCTCTCTCTGTTCGGCCGATCCCTCCCCCTCTGCCCGAGAAATTCCGGTCTGTGATTTTGAATCGCAGTAAGGAATAACGAATCAGATTCGTTTAATCTCTCCGCAGAAAACTTCTGATAGATTTTCTAGTGCAATCTATCAGAGGGATTAAAACCTCATTCGTGGACCTGATTGAAGGAGTTCATCGGTTCCAGGGAGAGACAACAAGAGCAGATAAAATCTGTTGGTGTCCAATAATCTCGTTGCGAGATTGAAGGTAAAATTTAATTAACAGTTATTTAAATTTTACACACACAATAATTCAATCGTTGAACGGTTGATACCCACACCATGGAATCGTTCCATGAGAAAATTTTTAAACTTTCGCTGCACCGGGTATCAATCGTAATTGGTCTGGGAACTCGCCAGTTTTCCAACATATACTACTTCATCATAGTAGTTTCACAATCTATTCTTTCACCTCCTAATCTCGTTCAGATTTTGGAGTTTCTAAACTAGCACTGAACTCATCTGGTCAATGATTTACAATTTCATCAGAAACTCGCTATACGTTTAACTTCGAAAACGTACTACTTCTGACATTTATTTGCTTTATCTCCTGATAAAATAATTATCGAACGAATATGGAATTCATCGTTGTGCCATTCTTCACATTCTGATATCTCTTTTCGGAAATATCATGCACAATTCATCATATCAGTCACAAAAGCATTCATATATTCTGATCTGAGGCTTCAATTCATATCTCAATCTCGCATTCTTCACCGAATTTTTTTATCGCTTCGGTTTACTTTCTGTGGTTCATTCATCTTCTGAACATTTCTGACTTACTTTCAATCGAAAATCATTCTGATTGGTGATATATTCATCTGAATATTCAACCCAGAAAAACACAGAAATCTGAAATCAATTCCTCGAATGCCTATTTCATTCCTCAGTTCTACCCCAAAAACCGACAATTCATATCATCTAACCCAAAAATCATGGATCATATTCAAATTTCTTCTATCAGTTACAAGCCATCAATCTGTAAATATACTGAAATAGCCATCAAAGGATCAATAATTCTTAAAATCAAAAGAATAAATCAAGACTGAGAAAATCCCTCAATCAAGGTCATCCACAAATCAAATCTTTTGGATAACAAACTCTGCAAAATGAAACAACTCACTTGCATCGCATAAATCCAAATGAGGAATCAACTCAGGCTCCATGAACAAAAGAGCCACCCAAATCAAAGATTTCAAGAATCATACTCCCAATGGATGTAATCGATTCAGCATAATCAAAGAAAAGACTCAACTGTAACTGATTTTCATATCATCATCTATCATATAACCTCAAAATCAACATTCAATTCATCAAGTCGTTATAAAATCCCAGTTCACAACTTAAACTAAAATCTAAAATCTTACTGGAACATATCTGTCATCTCTATTCATTGGCATTTCTATCAATACTGATTTAGCTCGTGAACATATCTAGTGCATTGAATATAATTATTTCAGAATATTTCTATAATCAAACATCATATATTAACCCAAAATTACAGAATCTTAATTCTAGATCCCAAGTCATATCATCATATCATATGCAAATTATGTTCTTGCTGATCTAATTTAATCGCTTCTTTTCATCACTGATAATCTGTATTAGGTTATTGCATCTTCACCTATCATGCAACCTAAACAGATATCTCAAATACAAATACAATCATATTCAGTTTCATTTCTTCAATTCAGTAGTTCCATTCTTCAGTTCAATTCACAAATTCTCTTTTCTAATACAAAGGTAAAAATATAATAAGCTTTCAGCTATCATATATCTTTTGCACTATTAACATAAACAGGTTCAAACAAAATAAATCTGTTACCTGCAATGCGCATTCTCATGTGCAATTTTATTCTGATCCTCTGTATACTTCTGGAACTGTTCTTCATTCAAATCTTCTCAGAATCTGATTTATTACAAACGAATTCTAGCACATCTGCTTGAAATGTCTTTACATTGCTTGTTCGGATATCTCCCTCCACAATGAGTGTAATAATCTCTAACATACTCTTTGAATTTAAGCCATAAATAAACAACTCAATCTTGAGCTGCTTCATCATCATCTCTGTTCTTTCATATTTTTCATCATCAAACTCTATCAGCTGATTGCTAGGTCTTGAAGTTGATTGTCTACCAATCTGATACGACATTCATCTGTATCTTTTGGGTATCTGAACAAATAATCAAGTTCTTCAGGCCAACTTCTACTCATTCACTGATATTCTGTTTTGTTCACTCAAAGATACGTCATTCAACTGAGCAATACAGTTCAGTTCAATCTAACCATACAATTCTGTTCAGTCTGGCCATACCATTATGTTCAATCTGGGGTGCTTACGTCACCCAAAGAACACTGTTCTATTCAATTCTGGGTGCTTACATCACCCGAAAAATCTTATAATAACATCAATAAGAAATTCAGAAATTTATTTACCAATCAGTAAGAAATTCAATAATTTACAAGTCAGTAAAGCAGATAATTTCATTTCAAAGGTAGATCATGTTAACATGTTGTGAGACCTCGGGTTGCTAATCTCAAATCTTAAGGGCAATTAATGACTAAGCATCATTAAACATGAAAGGGGAAAGATCAAACAATTTTTTTTTCGGAGGGGGGTGCGCCCGGGCGGTTAAAAACAGCCGCCCGGGCGCCCCTGTTTTTTTTCAAAACAGTAGGCTGAGCCCGGGGTGCGCTCGGGCTGTTGTTTTCTGCAGCTCGGGCGACTTCTGGGCAGAAAACTTGCTCTTTTTGTTTGTCAACAGCTTGATCCTTTCCAATCCATCAAACTCAAGTCTAAAACATGATATATAAGATCCAAATCATGCATATAAACATAAACAAAGTCTCGAGCATCTATACATGCATTTATTAAATCGAACAAGTCGCTAAATAACAATAACCGACATAAACTATCTCAAGTTTCATACATGCATTCCAAAACCAACAAGTTCTAAGGTTTGATGCTTCTAGAACTCAAGACTTCATCTACAACCCGATTCCTCACGTGCTAGACTCTCTCCCAGCTGTCAATAACGTCGTTGATCAGCTCCTGCCCTCTCTGTTGTCATGCACACATACAAAACAAGACAACATCCGGATAAAATCCGGTGAGAAATCATTCTCAGTATAATCAACATATAAATGCGTTAAATAAAATTCATATCAACTCTAAACATGTCAATTCAAGAATAGAGTTAAAATAACGCATATATCGACTCAAACTTCAAATCAAGACTTCATTTTATATAGCGCGCTTATCTCAAGAATTGATTCTTATCACTTCATTGCCATCAAGATTCGTAACCGATCTTGACATGGATATTCATCTATCGTAGCCATTCCGGGCTAGAAAATAAAGTTGTCCTCTGACCTTGGCATATAATCAATTTGTATCATTCTCGTATCATAATCACATCGACTCAAAATAAAAGATCCACTACCTGAGATGGATCAACAACATCAATAACAAGTTCTGCAATCAAGAACAAAACATAACAAGTATGTGATTTAACGAACTACTCAAGATTCATCAATCTTGAGTATCATAGTCCTAAATCTCGATGTCGTCTTATACCTGTCATTTCATTGAGTCGTCGGTGCTTCAAATCTGAGCAACTTACATCAACATATCAATCAAATTTGCTCAAGTTCATCATCAAATCTTCAAGGTAGCATAACTTCAACCTTGAACTATTCGATCTCGTTTCTCAAACGCTAAAATCTCGAGTCCAAATAGCTTCTTTACAAATATGAAATATACATATCAAGCTATTTATATCAGCTACTAACTCATATAAAAATCTGCTCAATAACATCTCAACTTCAAGCAAACTAGTTGCAACTTTGCTCAATTCATGGCCGATTCAAAATATACTTCTTAAACTCGAAATATTCAAATAAAATCTGATATGAAGTGTACATGTGCTGCATATATCAGCAAACAACTCATATCTAACTCAGCTTAAGCACTATAAACTCAAACATGATCAAAATCTTGAACCGACGGCGTAACGGTACAAAATCGGTAACCGAAACGATATCGAATTAATTCTAACAATCTTAATCATAACATATCAGCATCATATCATCCTAAACCAGCATCTCAGCAGCTATACATATCGAAATATATGCTGGAAACATAACAAGTTCAATCGATAGTCGTTCGCCAATTCGTTTTTGATATCGAAGTGCATAAACGTTGAAGAACATGAAACTATACCAAAGTACTGATCTCTACCAAATTTCGTTCTTCAAAACATACTGAAGTCATCAGAAACTTACATCAAGTCGAAGTACTCGTTGCAAGGATTCCAGAACATCTTTCGGAATCAAAATCGGACAACCGACGCAAAAGTTACGGGGTTTCGAAAATCGGAAATCAAATGAAAATGAAAACTTTGAAGATGGTCTCGGCTCTCTGCTCTCAATTCTGAATTCCTTATACATTTTACACGTGTATATGCTGATAATCTGATTAAAAATCAGATATGTATTGCATAATTGCAATTTAACCCCTCAAGTATTTAGTAATTGCAATTTAGTCCTCGGCCTTCTTTTTAATTCAATTTCAATCCAAAATAATTTAAGAATATTAGAATTTAAATCGAAACTCTAAATATTCTCAAATTAAATATACACGGATTAAAATTAAATAAATTTGGATTAATTAAATAATCTTGGCCTTTTGCACTTTAGCCCTTGCAACTTCGATATTTGCAATTCAGGCCCTGATCGGGTTTTATCTTCCAAATTAATCTTCTTTAATTCCCGAAACATGAAATTTAATCTCAAATTTCATAAATATTCAAATTGAATATTTATTATTTTAATTTAATAATTCTCGAAATTTAATTCTCAAAATCCATAAATTCTCAAATTAAATATTTTCGGCTCGGAAATTAAATCTATCATTTCTTTCACTTCTCAAATCAATATTAGGCCATAATATGGAATTTAATTCTCAAATACCATAATTAATAATTTAATATTTTCGGGCCTTACACATGTAATTTATTAAATTATCAAATCAAGTAATGCATAATCATGCAATACTATAAATGCAAGTGACTCAATCTACCCCGCTCAACTTCTATCTCAGTCCAAGAAACTTGCGCTCTGATACCACCTGTTGTGGGAACCTCGGGTTGTTAATCTCGTATTAGGAAAACTAATGATTAATGAAACCATTAATCAAACCATTGAAGAATAATCAAAGCAAGGCACAAAATTTTTATTTTTTCTTTAAATTTTGGACAGGATCGATCCTGGGACTTTTATGCATGTTTTTGCCCAAGCTAAATCTTGTGCCAGGATCGATCCTACACTTTTCCAGGATCGATCCTGGTGCCCTGTTCCGAAAAAAAAACAACAGACTTCAATTGATTTTAACTGCAAATCAAGGCCTAAGCATCTCAATCCAAATCAACTCAAAACCAACTCAATCAAGGTTTATCAATTCTAGAACATGCATATCAACATGTATAAACTTACAATCATCAACTCATGCATTTCATATATCAATTGAATAGTGTAAAAACTACAATCAACAAGCTATTCAACATATCATAACGAACTTCATATCTCATGTTATATACTCAATTTGATGCAATCTAAATACTATTTTTTAGCTTAAAACCCGAGTCCTCACGTGCTAATCTTCTCTCGTGAGCTAACACGTCATCTCTGACAAGCTCCTGTCCCACCTGATGTCATGCACACATACAAAACAAGACAACAGCCGGATAAACTCCGGTGAGAATATAATTCTCAGTATAATTGACATATAAGAGTTAAATAAATCATAACGACTATAATCATAATCGACTCGACAATCGGAGTAAATAACGCATATATCGATTCAAAATATCAAATCAAAATCTCTCAATCTATCTTTCGAATTTCTATAGCGCGCTATCTCAAGAATTGATTCTTTATAACTTCGATGCCATCAAGATTCGTATACGATCTTGACATGGATATCCATCTATCGTCGTCTCATCAGACTAGAAAATAAGATCATATCTGATCTTGGCAAAGAATCAATTCATATCTCCTCTCTCATCTCATAATCAAATAAAGATCCACTACCTGTGATGGATCAATAAGAACAATAACAAGTTCTCAATCAAAAATAAAACATAACAAGTATGTGATTTGGGGGACTACTCAAGATTAATCAATCTCGAGTATCATAGTCCTGAATCTCGATGTTGTCTTATACCTGTCATTCTCGAGTCGACGATGTTCCATATCTGAACCATCCTTACACAAATTTAACTTCCAACTTTAGCTCAATTCATCATGAACACCTCATGGTAGAACAATTTCCACATCGTGATCAAATCATTCTCAAGTCGAATCTGTATTCTTGAATTCTTCAAATCTGAGAATATATTCACGAATACACATCACTAGCTATTCAAGATTAGTCAACTCAAAATCAGCTCAAGAACATCATTCCATCCTCAACAAGAATGATTCAAACCTTTCTCGCTTCTTCGTCGGTTCGAATGCAAAGTCTTGAGTTGTTCATCATCAATACAATTATGAAAGTGAAGAATCAAATGGATACAACATCCTAACATCTTCACGAATATATCAGTTCAATAAGCAGCTAGCAAAACAACTTCAAATCTTAAGTTCGGCGAAGTAACGATTGAAAATTGGTAACCGAACAAGATCGACTTCATTTCCAACATCAATACCAATTAATACATAGCTTCAAATAAATATACATCAGCCTAAACATATCCGCTAAGAGATCACTTCAGTCTCAATACAAGTAACAAGCCAAAAGTCTAATAAATTCCAATCCAACGGCGTAACGGTACAAAATCGGTAACCGAAACTATATCGAATCAATTCTAACAATCTTATCTATACCATATCAATATCATATCATACTAAACCAGCATCTCAGCAGCTATAAAAGTTGAAATATATGCTGGAAATCATACGAAATGCATTCAAGAATCCATCGTCGATCCGGTTTTGAATATATACAATACAACACATCAAAACCATACTTTAAAGGACACGTACTGATATCTGTCATAACTGATTTTGAATTCCAGTAAAGACATCATAAAACTTACATCAATTCAAAGTCCTTGTCTCAAGGATTCCAGAATATTTTTTGGAATTGAAATCGGACGAGCGGATCAAAAGTTACGGGATTTTGAAAATCAAGGAAATCAAAAAAACCATAAGGTCTCGACACTCTGTTCTCCTTTTCTATTTTGCTTCTAACCTTGCACGTCAAATAGCTGAGTAAGTGACAACAATTCTAGATAACTTCAATCAATATTGCAATATAGTCCCTCAAACTTCAAAAATTGCAATTTAGTCCTCGACCCTCTTTTTCATTCAATTTCAATCCCAAATAATTTAAAAATATTAGAATTTAAATCAAAACTCTAAATATTCCCAAATTAAATATACTCGTATTAAAATTAAATAAATTCGGATTAAATTCAATAATCCCGGCCTTTTGCACTTTAGTCCTCGAAACGTCAATATTTTCAAATCATTCTCAGATCGGGGTTCGCCTTCGAATTAAATTATACTAATTCTTGAAGCATGGAATTTAATCTCAAATTCCATAAATATTCAAATCGAATATTTATTCATTTAATTTAAGAAATCTCGGAATTTAAGTCTCAAAATCCATAAATTCTCAAATTAAATACTTTTGGCTCGGAAATGAAATCTATAATCTCTTTACCTTCTCAAATAAATATTAGCCCATAATATGAAATTTAATTCTCAAATCCCATAATTATTAATTTAATATTTCTGGGCCTTACACCTATAGTCTGCTCTACACTGCCAAATGATACTACTATCATTAAAGTGCTCTAAAAGCCTTAACTAAGCTATTGTATTTTTAGGAAGCAAAAACTATACATACGTCCGTCGTTAGCCCTTTGATGTCGATGCCTCCAAAACTAGGGCACAACTCCGTTGCGTCTCCTGAATGCCTCGCCGACCCCCGGTTCAGCCTAAGAAGGCTAGAACAACTCCAATAAGACTAGAATGGAAAGGAATACTCGGAATTGGCAAATGAAAGTGAAGCCTCGGACTTCTATTTATAGACCACGATCAGAACCTCCGATCTTCGATCGGAACTTTCGATCCTCGATCAGAACGTCCGATCCTTCCATCGGAGCTTTCGAACATCCTCATATGCCATGTGTCAAGTTCTCACTGGTTGACTTTGGATAGGGGTGATCGAAACGTCCGATCCTGTTCGGAGCTTCCAATTCTACCACACGTCATGGATGACGTAATTTGATCGGAGCTTCCGATTGTCCATCGGAGCTTCCGATCCTTCATTCGGAGCTTCCGATCTCCATTAGTTCAAAAATGTTAATGTTGATTAATCCCTAAATTATCTAATTAGGGTACGGGCTACTACATTCTCCCCCACTTAAGATATTTCGTCCTCGAAAAAGATCTTAAGTACTGAATGTAAAAACAACTTGCAGAAACATTCTTTATTCAAATCAAATGTTTACAGAGTTTACAACTGAATACAATTCAAAGTAAATCAAAATAACTCAGGATGTTCCGAACGCATCCTGCTTTCAAACTCCCAAGTAGCTTCCTCGGTGCTTCGGCGCTGCCACTGAACTAAAACCAAATGAATGACTTTATTCCGCAAGACCTTATCCTTATGATCCAGGATACGAATAGGTCTCTCTACGTAAGTCAAGTCGGTATCCACCTGAACTTCAGACGGCTGCAGAATGTGAGACTAATCCACCACATACCGTCGTAACAGAGATACGTGAAACACGTCGTGGATACTAGACAGATATGGTGGCAAGGCTAAACGATAAGCTAAATTGCCAACGCTCTCCAAAATCTCAAACGGACCGATGAATCTGGGAGACAACTTGCCCATAAGGCCAAACCTGATAATCCTGCGGAACGTTAAACTTTCAGAAACACTTTCTCCCCAAAATCAAACTGAAAATGCCTATGCTTGGTATTAGCATAGCTGGCCTGACAATCCTGTGCAGTCTTAATCCGCTTCTTGATCTGATCAACAACATCCGCTGTCTGTTTAATTAACTCTGTTCCCTCAGCCTGTCTCTCCTCCACTTATTCCCAAAAAAGTGGAGTACGACAATGTCGTCCGTACAATGCCTCAAAAGGTGTCATCCCAATGCTAGTATGATAGTTATTGCTGTACACGAACTCAATGCATGGAAAATGATCCTGCCAGGTTGAACCAAATTCCATAGTACACGCTCGAAGCATATCCTCCAAAGTACGGATAGTGCGCTCTGACTGACCATATATCTCCGGGTGATAGGCAGTACTCAGACTGAGAGTAGTGCCCATTGCATGCTGAACACTCCCCGAGAATCTAGAATTAAACATGGGGACTCGATCGCTGACAATGCTCACAGGCCCACCATGAAGTCAAATGAGGTTACGGGCAAATGATCGTGATCAACTCCCATTTCCACTCAAGAATAAGCAAACTGTGAAGCAAACCTCCAGGTCGTCTGTGCTCTGCCTTGACTTGCTGACAAACCAAGCATCTCGAAACATACTGATACACACTGCATTTCATTCCCTTCCACCAAAACCGAGTACGTAGATCCTTGTACATCTTGTTGCTTCCCGGATGAATACTCAACTTAGTGCGATGTGCCTGAGACAGAATCTTCTCTCGCAACTCTTTATCCTCCGGAATCACAAGCCTACCAGACAAACACAGAAATCCATCTGACTGATAGTAAAATTCAGACGTGCTACCCTCGTTGGCTAAGCGAGCCAAACACTGGGTCTTCAAATCAGACATATGAGCCTCCCGAATCCGCGAGTACAAAGCTGGCTCAGATAGTATCGCAAACATTTGGATATCCTACATACCTTTCTTGTGCTTGAAGATATACCCTGAAGAACAATAATCCTCGATCGTACTAAAAATGGAACAAGTCTGAAGTGCGGATAGTCGTACCTTGCGACTCAAAGCATCAGCAGTGAGATTAGAAGTTCCCGGATGTTACTTAATCTTGCAATCATAGTCCTTAAGCAAGTCCATTCAACGTCTCTGTCTTATGTTCAACTCTGCCTGAGTGAACAAATACTTGAGACTCTTGTGGTCGATGAAGATCTCAAATTTCTTGCCATACAGATAATGACGCCAGATCTTCAAAGCGAACACAATAGCTGCCAACTCCAAATCATGAACCGGATAATTGTCCTCATGCAACTTCAACTGCCTGGAAGTGTATGCAATCACATGCCCATGCTGAGTCAGGACACAACCTAACCCCTGAAGAGAAGCATCTATGTAAACCACATACCCTCCAGATCCTGACGGCAATGCCAACACCGGCGTAGAAGTCAACCATCGTCGAAGCTCGCAAAAATTCTCCTCACACTCTGAGGACCACTCTAAATCCACACCCTTACGGTTAAGATGCGTCAGCGGTCGAGCTAACTGAGAGAAGTTTAGAATGAAGCGTCGATAATACCCTGCTAGACCCAAAAAACTACGGATCTCAACAACTGTAGTCGGACGCGACCAGTTAAGCACAACCTCAATCTTGCTTGGATCAACTGAAATCCCCTCTCTGTATAGGATATGGCCAAGGAAGACAACTCGATCCATCCAGAATTCGCACTTACTCAGCTTGGCGTACAGTTGCTCATCCCGAATAGTCTGCAGTACCAACCGTAAGTGAGTAACATGCTCGTCTGCATTGCACGAATACACAAGAATGTCGTCAATGAAGACCACGACAAACTTATCCAAATACTCCCTAAAAATGCGGTTCATCAGATCCATAAATATATCTGGCGCATTAGTCAATCCAAATGGCATCACTAGAAATTTGTAATGCCCATAGCGAGTACGGAATGTGTTGGAAAACGCGGAGATCAGATCAATTAGGATTGATACCCGTTGCAGCGGAAGTTTAAAAATTTTATATGGAACGATTCCATAATGGATATCAACCTTACGATTAAATTATGTGTGTAAAAATTAAATAACGATTATAAAATTTTTACCTCCAATCTCGAAGCGAGATTATGGACACCAACAGATTTCTCTGCTCTTGTTGTATATCCCTGGAACCGATGGACGAACTGTTCTTCAATCAGGTCCACGAACGGATATTTAAACCCTCTGATAGATTGCACTAAAAAATCTATCAGAAGTTTCTACGAAGAGAATAACGAATTTTGATTCGTTAAACCAGACTGCAATTCAAAATCACAGGCCGGATTTTTCGAGCAGAGGGGAGAAGGGGCGGCGGCCACACTGAGAGAAAAACTTAGGTTTTTCAAAAATTATGACCCTGTTGTGTGTATTTTCTGTACTGCAATAACTTATTTATAATGTAGGCCACTAACAACTTAGGGCCCATTAGTCATAAGTTCAAGCCCGACAAGCAAAGCCTGCATGTTCAGAAATTAATATAAAATTCATCGTGACTCCGATTGATAAACCGATTTCACCAATGTGCACATAAACCATTTCTGCACCTTTTAAAGTCAAGATAAATTTTTCTGAATCCGAATTCAGTGGTTTCCAAAAATGTCCATCCCTATGTCATTTTAGGAAATCTTACTCCTCTACTCATAATTAAGAAGTCCAACTTCTTTGTTCATTAAATTTAACTCTTTAAATTTAACTATCTCAACGGGGATTAAAAATCCATTACTCTGTGTGACCCTCAATGGTTCAGGGATACAGCTAGCCGTGGGCTCACAACTCCTTGTGACTCGGAACAACAATTTCCGACTTGCCCATCGAATCATGGTAAGAGCGCCTAGCAACATCGCCCCATGATTCCCTAGGTATCACTGATAGTGCCTACAAGAACCAATAGATTTTGGTTAGCGTACAGTACGGTCCCTTCATCCATATATCCCGATCGAATCAACAACCATTGGTATATCGAGAGTCGTTCGAGATTCGATAACTATGCAATACTTCTTGAAGATCAAATAGTGACATCACATGTGCTACTAAGAAACTATTTCTTAAATCACATCATGTACTCTGGCCAGAGATTCGTCACACTAATATCTCCTCAGATCGCATAGGATATCCACACTCGCAAGTATGTGGTGAATCCTTGACAACAAAGCATCGACTCCTATATGTGTTGTAACTGTACCCAATCTCGACACCTGATGACCCCAATAGAGTCGGTAAACGAGTCAAAGCACAGTACTAGCATATAGAGTCTCAATGATGTTTCAAGTAGTAAGGACTAATGGTGTACAACCAAAACCGCGGACTTTATCCACTCGATAAGTGATAACCACTTGGAAAGTCCGGATAGGGTAGTTCGATCATTCATCATATGAATATCCATTTGCATGCTTCAAACATCTCTATGTTCCTTACCAATGAAACGTGGTACTCTGCATCGCAAATGCTAGTCTCAAAATCGAGCGATCCTTATCCTTATTATTGGACGGCTCAATCGACTAGGAACAGTTTAGAATATACAGTGACTATAAGATGTGTTTCATGATAGACATCTCCATGTTCTACCACATCTTACATACACTATAGTATATTCAAGGTCTTTATCAAAACAACAATAGTATATCACAATATAACAATATGAAGAAAGATAAAGTCATTGCCATAAATAAAAGTGTAAATTATATTAAACAAAAGATTGTTTATATAAAGAGTCATCAAAGCCCTTAGCCACAAGTTGGCTCACCGGGCACCCACTCTTTCAATCTCCCACTTGCCCTAAAGCCAACTAGTCATACTATGTAGACCCATTGATTTGCGATGTTTGTCAAATAATGGTCCTGGAAAGGGCTTAGTAAGTGGATCAGCGATATTGTCTGCAGAGGCCACTTTTTCGACAGTGATGTCTCCTCTTTCCACAATCTCCCGGATGATGTGGTATTTCCTCAGTACGTGTTTGGATCTTTGATGAGACCTTGGTTCCTTTGCCTCAGCAATGGCACCCGTGTTGTCACAGTACACCGGGACTGGACCAACAACTTCAGGAATGACGCCCAACTCTTGGACGAAATTCCTCATCCAAACGGCCTCTTTAGCAGCAGCTGATGCTGCAATGTATTCTGCTTCAGTGGTAGAATCCGCTGTGGTTTCCTGCTTGGAACTCTTCCAAGATACAGCACCGCCATTGAGCATGAACACAAATCCAGAGGTTGACTTTGAGTCATCCACGTCACTTTGGAAGCTAGAGTCTGTAAGAGTAGGTGCCCAGTGAGCCAACTGTGTGGCTATGGGCTTTGTTGACTCTTTGTATAAACAATCTTTTGTTTAATATTATTTACATTTTAATGGCAATGACTTTATATTACTTCATATTGTTATATTGTGATATACTATTGTTGTTTTGATAAAGACCTTGAATATACTATAGTGTATGTAAGATGTGGTAGAACATGGAGATGTCTATCATGAAATACATCTTATAGTCACTGTATATTCTAAAACCGTTCCTAGTCAATTGAGCCGTCCGATAATAAGGATAAGGATCGCTCGAGTTTGAGACTAGCATTTGCGATGCGGAGTACCACGTTTCATTGGTAGGGAACATGGAGATGTTCGAAGCATGCAAATGGATATTCATATGATGAATAATCGAACTACCCTATCCGGACTTTCCAAGTGGTTATCACTTATCGAGTGGATAAAGTCCGCGGTTTTGGTTGTACACCATTAGTCCTTATGACTTGAAACATCATGGAGACTCTATATGCTAGTACTGTGCTTTGACTCGTTTACCGACTCTGAGGGGGTCATCAGGTGTCGAGATTGGGTACAGTTACGACACATATAGGAGTCAATGCATTGTTGTCAAGGATTCACCACATACTTGCGAGTGTGGATATCCTATGCGATCTGAGGAGATATTAGTGTGACAAATCTCTGGCCAGAGTACTTGATGTGATTTAAGAAATGGTTTCTTAGTAGCACATGCGATGTCACTAATTTGATCTTCAAGATGTATTGCATAGTTATCGAATCTTGAGCAACTCTCGATATACCAATGGTTGTTGATTCGATCGGGATATATGGATGAAGGGACCGTACTGTACGCTAACCAAAATCTACTGGTTCTTGTAGGCACTATCAGTGATACCTAGGGAATCATGGGGCGATGTTGCTAGGCGCTTTACCATGATTCGCTGGGCAAGTCGGAAAGTGTTGTTCCGAGTCACAAGGAGTTGTGAGCCCACGGCTAGCTGTATCCCTGAACCATTGAGGGTCACACAGTGTAATGGAGTTTTAATCCCCGTTGAGATAGTTAAATTTAAAGAGTTAAATTTAATGAACTAAGGAGTTGGACTTCTTAAATAAGAGTAAGGGAGTAGGGTTTCCTAAAATGACATAGGGATGGACATTTTTGGAAACCACTGAATTCGGATTCAGGAAAATTTATTTTGACATTAAAACGTGCAGAAATGGTTTCTGTACACATTGGTGAAATCGGTTCATCAATCGGAGTCACGATAAATTTTATATTAATTTCTGAACAAGCGGGCTTTGCTTGTCGGGCCCCAGCTTATGATTAATGGGCCCTAAGGTGTTAGTGGCCTGCATTATAAATAAGTTATTTCAGTACAGAAATTAGACACAACAGGTCATAATTTTTGAGACAGGATTTTCGAAACCCTAGCCCCTCTCAAAAACGTTTTCGGCCGCCCCTCCCTCCCTCTGCCCGAGAAAATTCCGGTCTGTGATTTTGAATCGCAGTAAGGAATAACGAATCAAATTCGTGTATTCTCTTCGCAGAAAACTTCTGATAGATTTTCTAGTGCAATCTATCAGAGGGATTAAACCTCTGTTCGTGGACCTGATTGAAGGCGTTCATCGGTTCCAGGGAGAGACAACAAGAGCAGAATTGTTCTGTTGGTGTCCATTAATCTCGTTGCGAGATTTGAGGTAAAATTTATTTAATTGTTATTTAAATTTTACACACACGTAATTCAATCGATGTATGGTTGATACCCACACCATGGAATCGTTCCATGAAAAAATTTTTAAACTTCCGCTGCACCGGGTATCAATCGCGTTTGATCTGGGAACTCGCCAGTTTTCCAACAGTGGTATCAGAGCCAGGTTGCTCAGATCAATCGATTGAATTAATCAATTGTACAAAATTTTTGAGTCTCGGTTTTTGAAACAAAATAAATATTTTTAATAAAAATTTTTTTTCCGGGGGCGAAACCCGGGCAGCGATTGGATCGCTGCCCGGAGGGGGCAGCGATGGTCGCTGCCCCCAGGGGCGGCGCACGTCGCCGCCCTGGGCGGCGCCGTACAGCGCCGCCCAGGGGCGGCGCTCGGCGCCGCCCAGGGCGACGCACGGCGCCGCCAGGGCAGCAAGCGTTGCTGCCCCGGCCCGCGCCCCGGGTGCGGGCCAACCCGGGAGTGTCCCGGGTGGCCCGCGGGAAAAATTAATATTTTATTAAAAATTAATTTTAATATGTTAAAATTTTATTTTTGGTCCGGTCAAAAATTGTTTTTGATTGGTTCACGAGATTTCGGATCGAATTGTTCGAGTCCGTAAATTTTAAAATTGATTTTGGATAAATTTGAATTTTTGGAAAATTTTAATATTTTATCCGTAAATTGAATTTTGAAATCAATTATTTTGGTACAATTGATGATAAGATATGATCTTATGATATATTGAGTAAAATATGATTTTATTTGTAAAATTGGATTTTATAGATAAAATATGATTTTATTTGATATGGAGATAAAATATGATTTTATATGTGAAATGTGATTTTATATATAAAATATGATTTTATCTTGTTTAAATTTGAATTGCCAATGCATGTTATCCAATAATTTAATTTTGAATTAAATGTTATTGGATAAGGATGATCGATTGCCATGACCAATTTTGTAGGTGTATGTTAGGAATTTACATTTTGTCTTTATTGTTGTTGGTTTTATTAATGGGCCTGGTTTATGGCCCGATATGAATGTCATATGTAATAAAAGTGGGCTTGGTTTATAGCCCGTTCCCACCCCCTAAAAATGTATCCCCTACTTGTCATTGTTATTTATTGTAAATACATTAGATTTAGTGGGAGATCAAGATTTGAAGATGGTGGGCCCAGCAGACAATGACTGAAGAAATGTAAATTGGAAGCATATGCAATAGGATTGCATTTGCATACTGCATATTACCTAGGATTGGACTAAGACCCGTGATTGGCAACCACGGGTCAATTAGAAATGGAATCGATCATCCTATATAATATGTGATATTATGATTGTATGCATGTTTTGACATAAATTGCGTGAATCCGGCAATGCATGCAATAAATTAAAATGATGAGACAAATATTTTTATAATTAAAAATCCCTCATTTTAAATATGATTTAAAATTTATATCAAGATAAATAAAGGAAATTTAAATATTGTTTAAATGTTCCTACCTTCCATCAACGGTCAATGTATGTGATGCTACCCGCGGATACGGTCCGGCTCATATTATTGGGGGGGCCCGTCCGTCGGAAAGCTGTACATTGGATCGACAAATGTTGTAAGTTGGATGGAACTCCCATGGGATCGGCTCATATTATTGGGGGATCCACATGGCGACCGTCCATCACAACTTAATATTGATGGGTCATCTTGACATGTCACTTTAAACGGCGTCATATTATTGGGCCCTTATTGGACATGAGGTAAATACATGGGGGTTGCTTTGGAAGCAATTGGGCTCTACCTTTTGAGAATTATGGTTGGCTGATATTATTCGGGACCATAAGTTTGTCAATTGGACTCCATGTTCTCACTAAGGAAAAAGTTTCCCGTTTTCACTAGAGGGTGGTGAAATCGTTAAAATAGTGGGAGTGAGATTCATAAAATTAAATTCGCCTATTTTATGTCTTAGTAAATTGTTAAACAATCATCGATAATTGTCTGTTTTATCTCAGTAATCCACATGTTTCTGTTCTCCAACAAAACAAATTCATTGGCGCAAAACAATACAGAATGATTCCATAAGTTAAGATTGTCCTAAGTTCGGAAAAGATTTTCTAAGTGTTAGAAAGGGCTTCTCCGAAAAACAGCCCCGGCTGATGTAATTACCGAAAGGTTGGCCGAACTAGAGAAATGGTTGGACCATGATCTCAAGGCCAAATATTACATGCAAAATTGGACAAGTCTAAACAAGTTTGCCATTACTGCAAGAAGCCCGGTCATTTGGAAACATAACTGCAAAGGAATACCTCGAGCAGTTGCGAACTGCAAAGGGTATGTTTTTCATTGAAATAAATGTTTTTCTTAATACTACTTCTTGGGTATTGGATACCAGATGTAGATCTCATGTTTGCAATGAGTTGCAAATGATGATAAGAAGTAATAGGCTAAGGATGGGTGAGACCCAGTCAAGGCTCGGGAATGGTTCCAGAGTTAAAACCATAGCTATGGGAAATATCTATTTAATTTTGCAGAACAGTTTTAAGTTACTTTTGATAGATGTTTTATTTGTTCCAGATTTAATTAAAAACATTATTTCTATTTCTATGCTTGATAGAGATGGTTATTCTTGCAATTTTGTGAATGAGATTTGCAATATTTACAAGAATGAATGTTTAATTGGAAATGGACAACTTGAAAACGATCTATACAACTTAAAACTAAAAGACGTTCCAATAAATTATATTGATAAACCGGCGACAACAAACAAAAGGAAAATCGATAGTCAAAACCCGGCAAACCTATGGCACGCTAGACTAGGTCATATTTCCTCAAGGAGGATGAACAAGCTAGTGGGAGAGGGCATGTTTGATATGTCTGATATTAACTCTCTACCTACTTGTGAATCCTGCCTAAAAGGAAAAATGACTAAATCTCCTTTTAAGGGGAAACCTGAGCGTAGTCAGAATCTGTTGGATTTGATCCATACAGATGTTTGTGGTCCATTTAGAGTAGGGACTCAACATGACCACACCTACTTCATTACCTTTACTGATGATTATTCTAGGTATGGGTATTTATATTTAATGAAATATAAGTCTGAAGCATTTGAAAAGTTCAAAGAATTCAAGGCTGAAGTAGAAAACAAGCTAGGTAAAAGTATTAAAGCACTTCGATCGGATCGAGGTGGAGAATACTTGAGTACCGAGGTTTTGGATTATCTAAAAGAGAATGGGATTCTCTCTCAGTGGACTCCTCCTATGACACCACAGCTTAATGGTGTATCGGAGCGTCGTAATCGAACTTTGTTGGACATGGTTCGATCTATGATGAGCTTCACTGAGCTTCCACCTTCGTTTTGGGGCTATGCGCTTGAAACGGCGGTATTGTTGTTAAACAACGTCCACACTAAAGCAGTGGACAAGACACCATACGAGTTATGGAATGGCAAAGCTCCTAAGTATTCGTACTTAAGGATTTGGGGATGTCCTGCTTACGTGAAGCAGACAGTGGGAGACAAGTTGGATAGTCGATCCAGCTTATGTTATTTTGTGGGGTATCCGAAGAATTCAATCGGATATTATTTCTATTATCCTGCTGAAACAAAGGTGTTTGTTTCACGGAATGCCACCTTCTTGGAGAAGGAGTTCTTATTGGATAAGAAAGGCGAGATGATGGAACTCGAAGAAGTTCGAGAAGAACCCGAAATACAAAATAACGATCCTACACCTCAGGAACCATTGCTGGACACGCCTGCACCTAGAAGATCCGAGAGGACTTCTAGACCTCCAGTTCGATATGGTCTTCTTCTTGAAGAGGGTCAAGATGAACCCGACATTGGATGTGATCCAAGAAGCTTCAAGGAAGCAATTTCTGATGCGGATTCGAATTTATGGCTTGAAGCTATGCAGTCTGAATTGGATTCGATGCATACTAACCAAGTCTGGTCTTTAGTGGATCCTCCCGACGGAATTGTTCCAATAGGGTGTAAATGGATCTACAAAAGAAAGCTTGGGCCTGATGGTAAGATATTGACTTACAAGGCGCGATTGGTGGCGAAAGGTTATACTCAAAGGCAAGGAGTTGACTATGATGAAACCTTTTCACCAGTCGCAATGTTCAAGTCCATAAGAATCCTAATTGCCATAGCTGCATGGTATGACTATGAGATATGGCAGATGGATGTGAAGACTGCTTTTCTTAATGGAGACATTAAGGAAGAAATCTATATGAAGCAGCCTGAGGGGTTCACATCCATGGGAAGCGAGCATAAGGTATGCAAGCTTCAGAGATCAATTTATGGTCTAAAACAAGCATCAAGAAGTTGGAACCAGAAATTTGATGAAACAATAAAAGATTTTGGTTTCATCAAGAACCCGGAGGAACCTTGCGTGTACAAGAAAGTAGTTAAGGATGCGGTGACATTCTTAGTACTTTATGTTGATGACATCCTACTCATTGGGAATGATGTAGGGATGTTGCAGTCAACAAAGATATGGTTATCAGGTAGATTTTCGATGAAGGATTTGGGTGAGGCATCCTACATTCTTGGGATACAGATCTATAGGGATAGATCTAAGAGAATGATAGGACTCACTCAATCAACCTACATCGATACCATATTGAAACGGTTTTCGATGGATGGGTCCAAGAGAGGACATCTACCCATGTGTCATGGAGTTTCTCTATCCAAGTCTATGTGTCCCAAGACTAATGCAGAGATAGAGAATATGACACATGTACCATATGCGTCAGCTATAGGTAGTATCATGTATGGGATGATATCTACCAGACCGGATGTAGCATTTGCTCTGAGTGTCACGAGCAGATATCAGTCTAATCCTGGTCAGATGCATTGGAAAGCCGTGAAGGACATTCTTAAGTACTTGCGAAGGACTAAGAATATGTTCATGGTTTATGGAGGACGAGAACTCAAACTGGAAGGCTATACCGACTCTAGCTTCCAAAGTGATGTGGATGACTCGAAGTCAACCTCTGGATTTGTGTTCATGCTCAATGGCGGTGCTGTATCTTGGAAGAGTTCCAAGCAGGACACCACAGCGGATTCCACCACTGAGGCTGAATACATTGCAGCATCAGCTGCTGCTAAAGAGGCCGTTTGGATGAGGAATTTCGTCCAAGAGTTGGGCGTCATTCCTGAATTTGTTGGTCCAGTCCCGGTGTACTGCGACAACACGGGTGCCGTTGCTCAAGCAAAGGAACCAAGGTCTCATCAAAGATCCAAACACGTACTGAGGAAATACCACATAATCCGGGAGATTGTGGAAAGAGGGGACATCAGTGTCGAACGAGTGGCCTCTGCAGACAATATCGCTGATCCACTTACTAAGCCTTTGCCAGGACCATTGTTTGACAAACATCGCGAAGCAATGGGTCTACGTAGTATGACTAGTTGGCTATAGGGCAAGTGGGAGATTGTAAGAGTAGGTGCCCAGTGAGCCAACTGTGTGGCTATGGGCTTTGTTGACTCTTTGTATAAACAATCTTTTGTTTAATATTATTTACATTTTAATGGCAATGACTTTATATTACTTCATATTGTTATATTGTGATATACTATTGTTGTTTTGATAAAGACCTTGAATATACTATAGTGTATGTAAGATGTGGTAGAACATGGAGATGTCTATCATGAAATACATCTTATAGTCACTGTATATTCTAAAACTGTTCCTAGTCAATTGAGCCGTCCGATAATAAGGATAAGGATCGCTCGAGTTTGAGACTAGCATTTGCGATGCGGAGTACCACGTTTCATTGGTAGGGAACATGGAGATGTTCGAAGCATGCAAATGGATATTCATATGATGAATAATCGAACTACCCTATCCGGACTTTCCAAGTGGTTATCACTTATCGAGTGGATAAAGTCCGCGGTTTTGGTTGTACACCATTAGTCCTTATGACTTGAAACATCATGGAGACTCTATATGCTAGTACTGTGCTTTGACTCGTTTACCGACTCTGAGGGGGTCATCAGGTGTCGAGATTGGGTACAGTTACGACACATATAGGAGTCAATGCATTGTTGTCAAGGATTCACCACATACTTGCGAGTGTGGATATCCTATGCGATCTGAGGAGATATTAGTGTGACAAATCTCTGGCCAGAGTACTTGATGTGATTTAAGAAATGGTTTCTTAGTAGCACATGCGATGTCACTAATTTGATCTTCAAGATGTATTGCATAGTTATCGAATCTTGAGCAACTCTCGATATACCAATGGTTGTTGATTCGATCGGGATATATGGATGAAGGGACCGTACTGTACGCTAACCAAAATCTACTGGTTCTTGTAGGCACTATCAGTGATACCTAGGGAATCATGGGGCGATGTTGCTAGGCGCTTTACCATGATTCGCTGGGCAAGTCGGAAAGTGTTGTTCCGAGTCACAAGGAGTTGTGAGCCCACGGCTAGCTGTATCCCTGAACCATTGAGGGTCACACAGTGTAATGGAGTTTTAATCCCCGTTGAGATAGTTAAATTTAAAGAGTTAAATTTAATGAACTAAGGAGTTGGACTTCTTAAATAAGAGTAAGGGAGTAGGGTTTCCTAAAATGACATAGGGATGGACATTTTTGGAAACCACTGAATTCGGATTCAGGAAAATTTATTTTGACATTAAAACGTGCAGAAATGGTTTCTGTACACATTGGTGAAATCGGTTCATCAATCGGAGTCACGATAAATTTTATATTAATTTCTGAACAAGCGGGCTTTGCTTGTCGGGCCCCAGCTTATGATTAATGGGCCCTAAGGTGTTAGTGGCATGCATTATAAATAAGTTATTTCAGTACAGAAATTAGACACAACAGGTCATAATTTTTGAGACAGGATTTTCGAAACCCTAGCCCCTCTCAAAAACGTTTTCGGCCGCCCCTCCCTCCCTCTGCCCGAGAAAATTCCGGTCTGTGATTTTGAATCGCAGTAAGGAATAACGAATCAAATTCGTGTATTCTCTTCGCAGAAAACTTCTGATAGATTTTCTAGTGCAATCTATCAGAGGGATTAAACCTCTGTTCGTGGACCTGATTGAAGGCGTTCATCGGTTCCAGGGAGAGACAACAAGAGCAGAATTGTTCTGTTGGTGTCCATTAATCTCGTTGTGAGATTTGAGGTAAAATTTATTTAATTGTTATTTAAATTTTACACACACGTAATTCAATCGATGTATGGTTGATACCCACACCATGGAATCGTTCCATGAAAAAATTTTTAAACTTCCGCTGCACCGGGTATCAATCGCGTTTGATCTGGGAACTCGCCAGTTTTCCAACAGAGTCGGTATAGCCTTCCAATTTTAGTTCTCTTCCTCCATATACCATGAACATACTCTTAGTCCTTCGTAAGTACTTAAGAATGTCCTTCACGGCTTTCCAATGCATTTGACCAGGATTAGCTTGATATCTGCTCGTGACACTCAGAGCAAATGCTACATCTGGTCTGGTAGATATCATTCCATACATGATACTACCTATGGCTGACGCATATGGTACATGTGTCATTTTCTCTATCTCTTCATCAGTCTTGGGATACATAGACTTGGATAGAGAAACTCCATGACACATGGGTAGATGTCCCCTCTTGGACCCATCCATTGAAAACCGTTTCAATATGGTGTCGATGTAGGTTGATTGAGTGAGTCCTATCATTCTCTTAGATCTATCTCTATAGATCTGTATCCCAAGAATATAGGATACCTCACCCAAATCCTTCATCGAGAATCTACCTGATAACCATATCTTTGTTGACTGCAACATCCCTACATCATTCCCAATGAGTAGGATGTCATCAACATAAAGTACTAAGAATGTCACAGCATCCTTAACTACTTTCTTGTACACGCATGGTTCCTCCGGGTTCTTGATGAAACCAAAATCCTTTATTGTTTCATCAAAATTCTGGTTCCAACTTCTTGATGCTTGTTTTAGACCATAAATTGATCTCTGAAGCTTGCATACCTTATGCTCGCTTCCCATGGATGTGAACCCCTCAGGCTGCTTCATATAGATTTCTTCCTTAATGTCTCCATTAAGAAAAGCAGTCTTCACATCCATTTGTCATATCTCATAGTCATACCAAGCAGCTATGGCAATAAGGATTCTTATGGACTTGAACATTGCAACTGGTGAAAAGGTTTCATCATAGTCAACTCCTTGTCTTTGAGTATAACCTTTCGCCACCAATCGCGCCTTGTAGGTCAATACCTTACCATCAGGCCCAAGCTTTCTCTTGTAGATCCATTTACACCCTATTGGAACAATTCCATCGGGAGGATCTACTAAAGACCAAACTTGGCTTGTATGCATTGAATCTATTTCCGACTGCATAGCTTCAAGCCATAAATTTGAATCCCCATCAGAAATTGCTTCCTTGAAGTTTCTTGGATCACATCCAACATCGGGTTCACCTTGATCCCCTTCAAGAAGAAGACCATATCGAATAGGAGGTCTAGAAGTCCTCTCGGATCTTCTAGGTATTGGCGTGTCCAGCAATGGTTCCTGAGGTGTAGGATCGTTATTTTGTATTTCGGGTTCTTCTCGAATTTCTTCGAGTTCCATCATCTCGCCTTTCTTATCCAATAAGAACTCCTTCTCCAAGAAGGTGGCATTTCTTGAAACAAACACCTTTGTTTCAGCTGGATAATAGAAATAATATCCGATTGAATTCTTCGAATACCCTACAAAATAACATAAATGGATCGACTATCCAACTTATCTCCCACTGTCTGCTTCATGTAAGTAGGACATCCCCAAATCCTCAAGTACGAATACTTAGGAGCTTTGCCATTCCATAACTTGTTTGGTGTTTTGTCCACTGCTTTAGTGTGGACGTTGTTCAACAACAATACCGCCGTTTCAAGCGCATAGCCCCAAAACGATGGTGGAAGCTCAGTGAAGCTCATCATGGATCGAACCATGTCCAACAAAGTTCGATTACGACGCTCCGATACACCATTCAGCTGTGGTGTCATAGGAGGAGTCCACTGAGAGAGAATCCCATTCTCTTTTAGATAGTCCAAAAACTCGGTACTTAAGTATTCTCCACCTCGATCCGATCAAAGTGCTTTAATACTTTTACCTTGCTTGTTCTCTACTTCAGCCTTGAACTCTTTGAACTTTTCAAATGCTTCAGACTTATATTTCATTAAATATAAATACCCATACCTAGAATAATCATCAGTAAAGGTAATGAAGTAGGTGTGGCCATATTGAGTACCAACTCTAAATGGACCACAAACATCTGTATGGATCAAATCCAACAGATTTTGACTACGCTCAGGTTTTCCCTTAAAAGGAGATTTAGTCATTTTTCCATTTAGGCAGGATTCACAAGTAGGTAGAGAGTTAATATCAGACATATCAAACATGCCCTCTCCCACTATTTTGTTCATCCTCCTTGAGGAAATATGACCTAGCCTAGCGTGCCAATGGTTTGCCGAGTTTAAACTATCGATTTTCCTTTTGTTTGTTGTTGCCGGTTTATCAACATAATTTATTGGAACGTCTTTTAGTTTTAAGTTATACAGATCATTTTCAAGTTGTCCATTTCCAATCAAACATTCATTTTTGTAAATATTGCAAATCTCATTCACAAAATTGCAAGAATAACCATCTCTATCTAGCATAGAAACAGAAACAATGTTTTTAATCAAATCCGGAACAAATAAAACATCTCTTAAAAGTAACTTAAAACCGTTCTGCAAAATTAAATAAACATCTCCCACGGCTTTAGCTTCAACTCTGGAACCATTTCCGAGCCTCAGCTGGGTCTCACCCATTCTAAGCCTGCGACTTCTTGTCATCACTGCAAATCATTGCAAATGTGAGATCCACATCCGGTATCCAATACCCAAGAAGTAGTATTAAGTGAAACATTTATTTCAATATAGAACATACCCTTCGCAGTTCGCAACTGCTCTAGATATTCCTTGCAGTTACGCTTCCAATGACCGGACTTCTTGCAGTAATGGCAAACATCCTTGGATTTTCCATTGTTTGAAGCCTTTATCTTGTACTTCTTCTCGGGTTCGATTTTCTTGGGTGGGGCAGAACGTTTCTTACCCTTTGTACTTGGCCCCTTCTTAGCAGAAGAAGATGAGCCCACCAAGAAAGCCGGTTTATCTTCTTTAATGTGGATTCATATGTCACAAGCATATTGACCATCTTTTCAAGGGAGGCCTCTATCTTGTTCATATTGAAATTCACCACAAATCCGTCAAACGAAGAAGGAAGAGACAGAAGTAGTAAGTTCACGTTGAGTTCATGCTCCAACACCAAATCAAGGGTTACCAACTTCTGTATGAGCCAAACACTCGTACCCCATGATCACGGATCGAAGTCCCTTCACGCATGCAACACGTCATTAGCTCCTTTACAGTAGCGAACCATTCAGCCCTCGATTGAGCCCCAAAAAGTTCCTTGAGTTGTACGTGAATGTCAGCAGCATTCACGGTGTCCTCAAATCGCCTCTGGAGTTCATCAGACATCGAGGCTTGCATATAGCATTTGGCCTTGATATCATGGTCCCACCATGTATCAAGCTTGGCTAACTCTTCCGGACTTATGTCAGCTGGTGCTTCCTTCGGAGGAGATTTTTCTAACACGTAGAACATCTTCTCCGAAGTCAAGACAATCTTCAACTTACGGAACCATTCCGTATAGTTTGCGCCAGTCAACTTATTTTGTTAGAGGATTGAGAAAAGTGGATTACGCGAATTCATCTTATGAAATACTAAAAAGAAACAGACAAATATCAGTGATTGTTTAAGCAATTTACTAAGACATAAAATAGGCGAAATTTATTTTATGAATCTCACTCCCACTATTTTAACGATTTCACTACCATCTAGTGAAAACGGGAAACTGTTTTCCTTAGTGAGAACATGGAGTCCAATTGACAAACTATGGTCCCGAATAATATCAGCCAACCATAATTTTCAATAGGTAGAGCCCAATTGCTTCCAAAGCAACCTCCATGTTTTTACCTTATGTCCAATAAGGGCCCAATAATATGATGCCGTTTATTGTGACATGTCAAGATGACCCATCAATATTAAGTTGTGATGGACGGTCGCCATGTGGATCCCCCAATAATATGAGCCGATCCCATGGGATTTCCACCCAACTTACAACATGTTTCGATCCAATGTACAGCTTTCCGACGAACGGGCCCCCCCAATGATATGAGCCGGACCGTATCCGCGGGTAGCATCTCATACATTGATCGTTGATGGAAGGTAGGAACATTTAAACAAATTTAAATTTCATTTATTTATCTTGATATCAATTTTAAATCATATTTAAAATGAGAGATTTTAATTTTGAAAATTTGTCTCATCATTTTTAAAATTTTGTATGCTTGCCGGATTCACACATTTATGTCTAAAACATGCATACAACAATAATATCACATATTATATAGGATGATCGATTCCATTTCTAATTGACCCATGGTTGCCAATCACGAGTCTTAGTCCAATCCTAGGTAATATGCAGTATGCAATGCAATCCTATTACATTAGCTTCCAATTTACATTTCTTCTGTCTTTATTGTCTGCTGGGCCCACCTCCATCTTCAAATCTTGATCTCCTACTAAATCTAATGTATTTACAATAAATAACAATGACAAGTAGGGAATACATTTTAAGGGGTGGGAACGGGCCATAAACTAAGCCCACTTTTATTACATATGACATTCATATTGGGCCATAAACCAGGCCCATTAATAAATCCAACAACAATAAAAACAAATGTAAATTCCTAACATACACCTACAAAATTGGTCATGGCAATCGATCATCCTTATCCAATAACATTTAAATCAAAATTAATTTATTGGATAACATGCAATGGAAATTTAAATTTAAAAGGATAAAATCATATTTTGTATATAAAATCTTATTTTACATAAAAAATCATATTTTATCTTTTTATCAAATAAAATCATATTTTATCTATAAAATCATATTTTATACATAAAATCATATTTTACTCAATATATCCATAAGATCATATCTTATCATCAATTGTACCAAAAATAATTAATTTCAAAATTCAATTTAAGGATAAAATATTAAAATTTTCCAAAAATTTTAATTTATCCAAAAATCAATTTTAAAATTTTCGGACTCGAACAATTCGATCCGACGCCTCGTGGACCAATCAAAAACAATTTTCGATCGGACCAAAAATAGAATTTTAACATATTAAAATTAAATTTAAAAATTAAAAATAATTTTTCCCGCGGGCCGCCGGGACATTCCCGGGCTGCCTGCGCCCTAAAGGGGTCGGGCCGGGTAGCGACGATCGCTGCCCATGGGCAGCGATGTGCGCTGCCCCTCCCCGGGCAGCGATCAAATCGCTGCCCGGGTTTTTGCCCGAAATTTTTTTTTTTATTTTTAAAATATTTATTTTGTTTCAAAAATCGAGGCTTAAAAATTTTTGTACAATCGATTAATTTAATCGCTTGATCTGAGCAACCTGGCTTTGATACCACTGTTGGAAAACGCGGAGATCAGATCAATTAGGATTGATACCCGGTGCAGCGGAAGTTTAAAAATTTTATATGGAACGATTCCATAATGGGTATCAACCTTACGATTAAATTATGTGTGTAAAAATTAAATAACGATTATAAAATTTTTACCTCCAATCTCGAAGCGAGATTATGAACACCAACAGATTTCTCTGCTCTTGTTGTATATCCCTGGAACCGATGGACGAACTGTTCTTTAATCAGGTCCACGAACGGATATTTAAACCCTCTGATAGATTGCACTACAAAATCTATCAGAAGTTTCTACGAAGAGAATAACGAATTTTGATTCGTTAAACCAGACTGCAATTCAAAATCACAGGCCGGATTTTTCGAGCAGAGGGGAGAAGGGGCGGCGGCCACACTGAGAGAAAAACTTAGGTTTTTCGAAAATTGTGACCCTGTTGTGTGTAATTTCTGTACTGCAATAATTTATTTATAATGTAGGCCACTAACAACTTAGGGCCCATTAGTCATAAGTTCAAGCCCGACAAGCAAAGCCCGCATGTTCAGAAATTAATATAAAATTCATCGTGACTCCGATTGATAAACCGATTTCACCAATGTGCACATAAACCATTTCTGCACCTTTTAAAGTCAAGATAAATTTTTCTGAATCCGAATTCAGTGGTTTCCAAAAATGTTCATCCCTATGTCATTTTAGGAAATCTTACTCCTCTACTCATAATTAAGAAGTCCAACTTCTTTGTTCATTAAATTTAACTCTTTAAATTTAACTATCTCAACGGGGATTAAAAATCCATTACTCTGTGTGACCCTCAACGGTTCAGGGATACAGCTAGCCGTGGGCTCACAACTCCTTGTGACTCGGAACAACAATTTCCGACTTGCCCATCGAATCATGGTAGAGCGCCTAGCAACATCGCCCCATGATTCCCTAGGTATCACTGATAGTGCCTACAAGAACCAGTAGATTTTGGTTAGCGTACAGTACGATCCCTTCATCCATATATCCCGATCGAATCAACAACCATTGGTATATCGAGAGTCGTTCGAGATTCGATAACTATGCAATACTTCTTGAAGATCAAATAGTGACATCGCATGTGCTACTAAGAAACCATTTCTTAAATCACATCATGTACTCTGGCCAGAGATTCGTCACACTAATATCTCCTCAGATCGCATATGATATCCACACTTGCAAGTATGTGGTGAATCCTTGACAACAAAGCATCGACTCCTATATGTGTTGTAACTGTACCCAATCTCGACACCTGATGGCCCCAATAGAGTCGGTAAACAAGTCAAAGCACAGTACTAGCATATAGAGTCTCAATGATGTTTCAAGTAGTAAGGACTAATGGTGTACAACCAAAACCGCGGACTTTATCCACTCGATAAGTGATAACCACTTGGAAAGTCCGGATAGGGTAGTTCGATCATTCATCATATGAATATCCATTTTCATGCTTCAAACATCTCTATGTTCCTTACCAATGAAACGTGGTGCTCTGCATCGCAAATGCTAGTCTAAAACTCGAGCGATCCTTATCCTTATTATCGGACGGCTCAATCGACTAGGAACAGTTTAGAATATACAGTGACTATAAGATGTGTTTCATGATAGACATCTCCATGTTCTACCACATCTTACATACACTATAGTATATTCAAGGTCTTTATCAAAACAACAATAGTATATCACAATATAACAATATGAAGAAAGATAAAGTCATTGCCATAAATAATAATGTAATTATATTAAACAAAAGATTGTTTATACAAAGAGTCATCAAAGCCCTTAGCCACAAGTTGGCTCACCGGGCACCCACTCTTTCAGAATGCTGTCTTGGCTATGTCCTGATCTCGGACTCTTATCTGATGATACCCAGATCTCAAGTCAATCTTGGAGTAGACTGAAGTACCCTGCAACTGATCAAACATGTCATCGGTACGAGGCAAAGGATACTTGTTCTTCACATTAACTTGGTTCAACTGTCGATAGTCAATGCACAGCCGCATCGACCCATACTTCGTCTTCACAAAAAAAATAGGAGCTCCCCAAGGAGATACACTAGGACGGATGTACCCCTTGTCCAAAATATCCTGTAGCTGCTCGCATCTCTGACGGAGCCAGATGATACGGTTCTCGAGAAATAGGAGAAGTACATGGCATTCAATCTATGCCAAACTCGACTTCTCTAACAGGAGGAAAACCAAGAATCTCATCTGGAAATACATCTGGAAATTCATTCACAATCGGAATGTTCTCTATCCCCACGCTCTCAGCGGATAAATCAATAGCATAAATAAAGTAACCTTCTCCGACAGACTCTAGAGCTCGACAGGCTCTCAAAGCTGATACCAAAGGAATCGGAGGTCACACTCCCTCACCATAGAAAAACCAGCTATCACTCCCATTCGGATGAAAGCGTACTAATCTCTGATAGCAGTCCACTGAAGCTCAATAGACAGTCAGCATGTCTATTCCCAGAATACAATCAAAGTCATCCATCGCCAGAACCATGAGATTCGCTATCAAAATGTTCCCTTCGAACTCCAAAGGGCAACCCATAACTAGATGCTTAGCTAAAGCAGACTGACCCGTCGGAGTAGAAACAGAAACTACTACGTCTAATGAAATTCATGTTAACTTATTCCTCTTAACAAAACGTGTAGAAATGAAAGAATGAGATGCACCAGTATCAATGAGTACGAGAGCAGGTAGACCATATAACATAAATGTACCTGCGATAACCTTCTCATTCTCCTCTACTTCCTGATCATGTCTCAAGGCAAACACCTGTCCAGAAGTCCGTGGCTTCAAATGAGAACCCCCAGCAGACTGTCCCTGCGACCTCTGCTGAACAGTAGTCTGAGAACCAAATCCAGAACTAGAACCCAAACCGCCTCCCCCAGCTACTGGAAAATCCCTCCGGAGATGACCAACCTCTCCACAACAAAAACAAGCTCCAGAAGCTCTACGACATTTGTCGAATGGATGGTACTTCCCACAGTGATTTCACTTTTTCTTCTTCCCAAAACGAACAACACCACCAGAACCAGAGGAATAAGAAGTATATCTGGGCTTCTTGAAAGATTGAGCATGGGGACCCAAAGAACTAGCAGGCTTGGACTGAGAAAAAGACCTGTTCCGCCGAATGCTATCCTCCGCTTTGTGACAACGACTCACCAAACTCTCGTAGGTAATATCATCACCTACATCCACTTGCTCGTGAATCTCCGGGTTAAGACCCTGAAGGAACATATTTTACTTAATCTCCAAGCTATTAGCAATCTCGGGGCAATAGGATAGCAAATCGAAGAATTTCTGCTGATACTCGTCAATAGACATGGTTCCCTGGCGCAGACTCAGTAGCTTGCCTGCCTTCATCTGACGGAGTGCAGGAGTAAAATACAACTTCTGAAAAGCTGTGCGGAACTCAGCCCAAGTGGCAACCCCTCTCACCGCGACGAATGGTGCAGAAGTGAACCTACACCACTTACGGGCTCACCCGTCCAGAAAATACCCAAGTGTATCCATCTTCTGCTCCTCGGTACAATGGTACATTTGAAAGGTCGTATCCATACGGTCTAACCAGTTCTCCGTGTCCTCTGGAGACTCACCCCAATCAAGGGCTTACGATCCATCTGAAGAAATCGGCGCACAGTGAAACGATCCTCATCAGGACGATGATGATGGCGTTCCCTACGACGCTCCCGATCATCATCGCCCCAACGTCCACCTTCACTACCGTGGCTACTCTGATCGTCACAGTCTGTCATCTACAAATGTATCCCTCGGTTATCTTATGCCTAAATCCCAAGAATACTATGCATGCTCAGATACCATAAATGTAGTGACCCTTAGCGAGATCACCTACTAACAGAAGCTTAGGCATGAAATTAACTTAATTAAACAGATATCAGAATAAACTGCGGAATAGAATAGTTAAAATACAATCCCAAGGAAAGGAATCTGTAAATACCCAAATAATAATACAACCCAATCGAACTCTGTATCAATCCAATACAACAGAAATAAAACCTAGGCAAAGCTTCTGCTGGCCAACCCCTGCCTAGCCTGTCTTGGAACCACCCGCCTCGTCCAGTCGCAAACCTGCCACATGGAATTGGGTGTCCAAAAACACAGAGTACGAGACGTGAGCATAAAACGCTCAACACGAGAGTATGAGTATACATGCATGCAAAGTGAACTCCCTAAAACTCGAGGTCAAGGATCAGATAACAAAGACAGATCGGGCCCTGGTATGTAGAAAGTTGTGCCGTCGCTTCAGGAGGTGGCTCCCATACCAAAATACCAGTGGATATGCCGGATCCAAATCGATGGAAGTTCAACCAATAACAGAATAGGGTAAAACCCTACTAACAGACATCTCGAACGAGATAGCTCAATATGCAAATGAATGCAGCATAAATCAATGACATATAAATCATGCAGTCACATAATGTATGCATACTCAGTCAGGATATCTCGAACACTACTTTCGTACCTCAAATAAGTACAAGCTTTACCAACTCTAGGTTCACGCCTATAGTCTGCTCCACACTGCCAAATGATACTACTATCATTAAAGTACTCTAAACGCCTTAACTAAGCTATTGCATACTCCTAAATATTTTTAGGAAACAAAAGCTATACATGCGTCTGTCGTTAGCCCTTTGATTTCGATGCCTCCAGAACTAGGGCACAACTCCGTTGCGTCTCCTAAACGCCTCTCCGACCCCCGGGTCAAGCCTAAGAAGGCTAGAAAAACTCCAATAATACTAGAATGGAAGGAATACTCGGAATTGGCAAATGAAGTGAAGCCTCTGCCTTCTATTTATAGACCATGATTGGAACCTCCGATCCTTGATCGGAACATCCGATCCTGCCATCGGAGCTTCCGAACATCCTCATCTGCCATGTGTCAAGTTCTCACTGGTTGACTTCAGATAGGGGTGATTGAAACGTCCGATCCTGTTCGAAGCTTCCGATTCTACCACACGTCATGGATGACGTAATTCGATCGGAGCTTCCGATCGTCCATCGGAGCTTCCGATCGCCTTCGGAGCTTCTGATCCTACCTTCAGAGCTTTCGATCTCCATTAGTTCAAAAATTTTAGTGTTGATTAATCCCTTAATTACCTAATTAGGGTACATGCTACTACACTACACTAGCTTAAGAACAACATATACAAAAATCATTCGATTTCAACAACATCCGAAAAATGAAGTATGCCCGATCAAAGAAATACTTATGTTAAAATGAAGCTCTTGTTTTCGGGATCGCAAAACTACATTCAAAATAAAAATTTACCAGTCGTATCGAGCACAAAGCCGGAAGGAAGAGCTTGGAAATGTGGCGGCTATGGAGGATTTGGGGTCTCGGTTCCTATGGGAGAGGGAGAGGTAGAAGATGAATGGTTGATGACTAGTCAACCTACTAACTCTAATATTTTATATATATATATATATATATATATATATATATATATATATACATATACTTATTCAATTTTGCACTTTGGTCCCCAAAATTCTCCAAAAATTGCTATTCAGTCTCTAATAGAATATCAATTAAATCCTCAAATTTCTTAATCTCCAAATATAATTTTTAATCTCCTAAAATCCCAAATAATCAAATTTTGGGGCGTTACAAATAATATGTAGTAGCCCGATTCCATTTTATAAAATTAAGTGATTTTAAACATGTTAGAAAATGACATATAATTTTAAAAGTGTCAAAAAATGTTTAAGGAGTCCTTATTTGGTAAAAATAAGTGGAAAATCATATCCGAAACGTCCGAAAATGGTGGGATATGTCCCGGGGGTCCAAAAATGACTTCGGAAGGACCAAAACAGTTCGGAACATACGGACCAGTTTGGGCCCTCTGAACCACTTCGGGCCCTCCGAACCCGAGTTTGGGCCGTCCGAACTCAGCACAGTCCATGTGTCAAAAGTTGCTCGGACAAGTGGCAGTTCGGAGCCTCCGAACCCAGTTTGGACCGTCCGAACTCCCACCAGATTGAGGAGTAAAAAATGCACTCTACACGTGGAAATCATGCCCGGTTCAGAGCCTCCGAACCCAGTTTGGATCGTCCGAACCCAAGCCTATAAAAAGGGGTCCGAGGCTCTCATTTTGAAATATCAAATTTTCCTCTCTTCTCCCAATAATCGCTCTATTTAAGGGCTTCGAGACTCTTTCTTTAAGAGTTGGAGTAGAAAATAGTATATATTTTATAGCGGACAGTGTCCGCAGTAGCAGCTAGGCTGCGGAGCTCTGGTGAGATGTCTAGGGGTCGTAATTAGGCTATGCACAGGCTCTGGGGCATGAGTCATCAGCGGGCTGACGACGGACGAAGGTATGGATTTGGTTTCCAATAGTAAATAGGGTGTAGGCTATAGTTTAATTAAGGCTTTTAGAGCCTAATAGGTTATGTTTGGCATGCTAGGTAATGCATGGTTATTTATGTTGTAGTGGTGCATGATAGGTTTGTACCTAGAGGGGAAGATTCTAGGATCTGCTTTAGTAAGGTACGGAAGTATTATTCGAGATATCCAGATTGAGTATGCATGTATTATGTCTTTGTATGGATTATGTGATTGCATGTTTTATATGCCTTTATATACAGCATGTCATGACTGTATGTTGCATACATGAGCATATTGAGCCTTTACCTTAGAGGTATCCTGTAGTAGGGCGCTCACCCTACGAGTTTGTGGATGGTTGGATACGTAAGTCTTGTGTCAGGTCACTGTGATGGTTGGACACATATACTAGTATCAGGTCACCATTATCCACTGGGTATATGAGCCACCTCCTGATGCGACGGCGCATCGTGCTATATACCCTGGACCCAGTCTATGAGTTAGTTTCTTGTCATGAGTGTCTTGGTACCCAGTTCATTTGCATTCATGCGCATATAATAGTATATACTCATATTCTCGTACTGAGCATGTTAGGCTCACTTTCAGTTATTTTCTGTTGGCTCGATGCCCTATTCCATGGGGCAGTTGCAGGTAGTTCTCCCGAGAACAGGGAGGTTAGGTGGTGACCAAGGCTGGATAGCATGGTTGACCACTAGGTTTTGCCAACCTGGTATAATTTTATTTTACAATTCCGCAATTACTCTGATTAAGATTATTTATTGATTAATTGCATGCTTAAGTTTTGATCAGTAGGTGATCACGGTGCGGATCACTACATTTATGGTATCAGAGCATGCAATAATATTCTTTGTGACATAATATTGATTTTGGGTTATCCTTTGTAGGATTAAAATTTTGTTTCAATTATGATAGTACTATCAGGAATTGGAATAGCAGGATGTCTAGGCTTTTCCAAGATCGTCATTGCCAAGGTTGGCATCAAAAGTTCGTATTATGTGGATCCCAACAGGATGGAGCTGGAAGCGAAGATCCAGTTTTCAACATCATGCACTTCTCTAGGTTGAAAGGAATGTGTGACATGTAGTCATCTATTCTAAGTCGACCAAGGAAGCCACCTGTAAGACTCTTCACTAGTAGATGGAGAGATTGACGGGAAAATCTTGTCTCATCTACCAGATAAGGAACTCAAAAATATTGGAAGAATTCGGTAGATTAGAAAGATTTTATTCTTTGAGATCTTGCGAGGTAGAAGTTCTGCTGACATGAGTAGCAGATGGGAAACTTCATGTTCAAGATCAGTAGACGGAATGAAAGACTTTTGCAGAAATTTAAATACTGTATTTAAGTTGAAATCAGATGTGTTAAAGATTTCAGTATTTTATGTACTTAGTTATTATTATATTGTACATCTTTCAGTGTAATCTTTTGATTAAGTTATGTATTACATGGGATTGTAATAAAGATTGTATTGGAACCTGGATTTGTGGTTATAGTGTTGTAATCCTTGAAGATTAACTTGTTTATATTGAATAAAGATTGATCATTGTTTAAATGAGTACTTGGGAATTTGGCTTGTTTTTATTAAATAGGTCTATATGTTTTACCTAGAATATTCTAGTAAGCCAAGTGCTTTCTAGAGATGATGTGATTAATCAGGGGGCATGAGTGTTTGTCCTAGGCGGGTTTCCATAGAGCAATTGGTTGTCTTGATTTTTTTTAGGTTGTTACCTAGTAATGATGGATTTTCATTAGGATGGCAGACTAAGTAATGCCAAGAGTTATGGATTGTGACCGGTACTAGACGTGAGGAAGCGCGACCCTTAGTCGGTATTCCTCTGGAAGTTTCCATAATTCAAAGATTGTTTGGAGGCCTTGGCGCTTCAGGGACTATATAGGGAAGGCTATTCAGTCTGGAAATTTGACAACAGTCACAACTGTTGGAACGCGTGTTCTCGGATCAAACTGATGTGATACCCGGTGCAGCGAAAGTTTAAAATTTTTATATGGAACGATTCCATATCGTGGGTATCAAATCATACGATTAAAATATACAAGAAAAATAATAATCACAATTAAATATTTTACCTCTTCAAGCTATGGCTTGATTATGGACTCCAACAGATTAAATATGCTCTTCTTGTAAATCCCAGGAACCGATGACTACTCGATCAATCTCTGGAATTAGGTCCACGAACAGAAAACTAAAACCTTCTGATTTATTGCACTAGAAATCAATCAGATGTTTATCGTAGAGATTAAACAGATTTGATCTGTCAATTCAGAAAGTAATTTTTCAGAAAAATCACAGACTGAATTTTCTCAAAAAGGAGTAGAGGATTTTCGAAAAATCCCCTTAGAAAATATATGTAAATTTTGAAAACTCTAAGATGGAATTTCTTGTGATTTTCGAAATATACACACACACACACATATATATATATATATATATATATATATAATTTCTAGACTGGATTAAGTTATATCTCTACTAGGATACTAACTCCTTAGGGCCCATAATCCATAACTTAAGCCCAACAAGCCAAGCCTGTTATTATAGAAATTAATATAAAATTCATCATGAATCCGATTGATAAACTGATTTCACCAATGTGCCTAGAAACCATTTCTGCATCTTTTAAAGTCAAGATAATTTTTCTGAATCCGAATTCAGTGATTTCCAAAAATGCCAATCCCTATGTCATTTTAGGAAATTCTACTCCCTTTAGTTAAGAAGTCCAACTTCTCTTTCGCTAAATTTAACTCTTTAAATTTAACTATCTCAACGGGGATTAGTAATCCATTACTTGTGTAACCCTCAATGGTTCAGGGATACAGCTAGCCGTGGGCTCACAACTCCTTGTGACTCGGAACAACAATTTTTGACTTACCCATCGAATCATGTTAAGAGCTCCTAGCAACATCGCCCCATGATTCCCTAGGTATCACTGATAGTGCCTGCAAGAACCAGTAGGTTTTGGTTAGCGTACAATACGGTCCCTTCATCCATATATCCTGATCGAATCAACAACCATTGGTACATCGAGAGTCGTTCGGGATTCGATTACTATGCAATGCATCTTTAAGATCAAATAGTGACATCGCATGTGATACTAGGATACCAAGTAACATAAAGCACATCATGTACTCTGGCCAGAGATTTGTCACACTAATATCTCTTCAGATCGCATAGGATATCCACACTAACAAGCATGTGGTGAATCCTTGACAACAAAGCATCGACTCCTATATATGATGTAACTGTACCCAATCCCGACACATGATGACCCCAATAG
The DNA here is from genome assembly GCF_033568475.1 of Henckelia pumila. Lineage (NCBI taxonomy): Eukaryota > Viridiplantae > Streptophyta > Magnoliopsida > Lamiales > Gesneriaceae > Henckelia > Henckelia pumila. The sequence continues at coordinate 102,817,618 of NC_133120.1, read as the reverse complement.
AGTCGTTTAACGATTCAAAGTACAGTACTAGCATATAGAGTTTCCATGATGTTACAAGTAGTAAGGACTAATGGTGTACAACCAAAACCGCGGACTTTATCCACTCGATGAGTGATAACCACTTGGAAAGTCCGGATAGGGTAGTTCGATCATTCATCATATGAATATCCATTTGAATGTTTTGAACATCTCTATGTTCCATACCAATGAAACGTGGTACTCAGCATCGCAAATGCTAGTCTCAATCTTGAGCGATCCTTATCCTTATTTGCGGATAGCTCAATTGACTAGGAACTATTCAAAATATACAGTGACTATAAGATGTGTCTCATGATAGTGATATCTCTATATTGACTATCTCATCTTACTTACACTATAGTATATTCAAGGTCTATCAAAGCAACAATAGTATATCACAATATAACAATATGAAGAAAGATAAAGAAAACGCCAATATAAAAGTGTAAATTATATTAAACAAAGATTGTTTATACATAGAGTTATAAAAACCCTTAGCCACTAGTTGGCTAACCGGGCACCCACTCTTTCAATCTCCCACTTGCCCTAAAGCCAACTAGTCATACTACGTAGTCCCATTGCTTCGCGATGTTTGTCAAATAATGGACCTGGCAATGGCTTAGTAAGCGGATCAGCGATATTGTCTGCAGAGGCTACTCTCTCGACAGTGATGTCTCCTCTTTCCATAATTTCCCGGATGATGTGGTATTTCCTTATTATGTGTTTGGATCTTTGATGAGACCTTGGTTCCTTTACCTGAGCAACGACACCAGTGTTGTCGCAGTACACCGGAACTGGACCAACAGCTTCAGGAATTACGCCCAACTCTTGAACGAAATTCCTCATCCAAACGGCCTCTTTAGCAGTAGCTGATGCTGCAATGTATTCTGCCTCAGTGGTGGAATCCGCTGTGGTGTCCTGCTTGGAACTCTTCCAAGAGAAAACACAACCATTGAGCATAAATACAAATCCAGAGTTTGAATTCGAGTCATCCACGTCACTTTGGAAGCTAGAGTCGTTATAGCCTTCCAATTTCAATTCTCTTCCCCCATAAACCATGAATATATTCTTAGTCCTTCTCAAGTACTTAAGAATATCCTTCACGGCTTTCCAATGCATTTGACCGGAATGGGCTTGATATCTGCTCATGACACTCAGATCAAATGCTACATCCGGTCTGGTAGATATCATCCCATACATGATACTACCTATGGCTGACGCATATGGTACGTGTGTCATTTTCTCTATCTCTTCGTCAGTCTTGGGAGACATTGACTTGGATAGAGAAACACCATGACACATAGGTAGATGTCCTCTCTTGGACTCATCCATAGAGAACCTCTTCAATATGGTGTCGATGTAGGTTGCTTGAGTGAGTCCTATCATTCTCTTAGATCTATCTCTATAGATCTGTATTCCTAGAATATAAGACGCTTAACCCAAGTCTTTCATCGAGAATCTACCTGATAACCATATCTTTGTTGACTGCAACATCCCTAAATCATTCCCAATGAGTATAATGTCATCAACATAAAGTAATAAGAACGTCACAGCTTCCTTAACTACTTTCTTGTACACGCATGATTCCTACGGGTTCTTGATGAAACCAAAGTCCTTTATTGTTTTATCAAATTTCTGGTTCCAACTTCTTGATGCTTGTTTGAGACCATAAATTGATCTCTGAAGCTTGCATACCTTATGCTCGCTTCCCATAGATGTGAATCCCTCGGGCTGCATCATATAGATCTCTTCCTTAATGTTTCCATTAAGAAATGCAGTCTTCACATCCATTTGCCATACCTCATAGTCATACCAAGCTACTATGGCAATAATGATTCTTATGGACTTGAACATTGCGACTGGTGAAAAGGTTTTATCATAGTAAACTCCTTGTCTTTGAGTATAACCTTTTGCGACCAATCGTGCCTTGTAGGTCAGTACCTTACCATCAGACCCAAGTTTTCTCTTGAAGATCCATTTACACCCTATTGAAACAATTCCATCGGGAGGATCTAATAAAGACCAAACTTGGTTTGTATGCATCGAATCCATTTCCGACTGCATAGCTTCAAGCCATAAATTTGAATCTGCATCAGAAATTGCTTCCTTGAAGTTTCTTGGATCAAATCCAATGTCGGGTTGACTTTGATCCCCTTCAAGAAGTAGACCATATATAATAGGAGGTCTAGAAGTCCTCTCGGATCTTCTAGGAATAGGCGTGTCCTCGTGAGGTGTGGGATCGCTATTTTGTATCTCTGGTTCTTCTCGAATTTCTTCGAGTTCCATCATCTTGCCTTTCTTATCAAGTAAGAACTCCTTCTCCATGAAGGTGGAATTCCTCAAAACAAACACTTTTTTTTTTTGTAGGATGCTAGAAATAATATCCGATTGAGTTCTTCGGATATCCTACAAAATAACATAAGGTGGATCGACTATCCAACTTATCTCCCACTTTCTGCTTCACGTAAGCAGGACATCCCCAAATCCTCAAGTACGAATACTTAGGAGCCTTGCCATTCCATAACTCATATGGAGTTTTGTTCACTGCTTTGGTGTGGACATTTTTCAATAACAATACCGCCGTTTCAAGTGCATAGCCCCAAAACAAATGAGAGAGCTCAGTGAAGCTCATCATAGATCAAACCATGTCCAACAAAGTTTGATTGAGACGCTCCGAAATACCATTTAGCTGAGGTGTCATAGGAGTAGTCCACTGAGAGAGAATCTCATTCTCTTTTAGATAGCTCAAAAACTCGGTACTTAAGTATTCTCCACCTCGATCCGATCGAAGTGCTTTAATACTTCTACCTAGTTTGTTTTCTACTTCAGCCTTGAATTCTTTGAACTTTTCAAATGATCCAAACTTATATTTCATTAAATATAAATACCCATACCTAGAATAATCATCAGAAAAGGTAATGAAGTAGGTGTGACCAAATTTAGTACCAATACTAAATGGGCCGCAAACATCAGTATGGATCAAATCCAATAGATTTTGACTACGCTCAGGTTTTCTTTTAAAAGGAGATTTAGTCATTTTTCCTTTTAGGCAGGACTCACAAGTAGGTAGAGAGTTAATATCAGACATATCAAACATGCCCTCTCCCACTAGCTGTTCATCCTCCTTGAGGAAATATGACCTAGCCTAGCATGCCAAAGGTTTGCTGGGTTTTGACTATCGATTTTTCTTTTGTTTGTTGTTACCGGTTTATCAACATAATTAATTGGAACGTCTTTTAATTTTAAGTTATATAGATCGTTTTTAATTTGTACACATCCAATCAAACACTCATTCTTGTAAATATTGCAAATCTCATTCACAAAATTACAAGAAAAACCATCTATAACAAGCATAGAAACATAAATAATGTTTTAACTAAATCTGGCACAAATAAAACATCTCTCAAAAATAACTTAAAATCGTTCTGCAAAACTAAATAAATGTCTCCCACAGGTTTGGCTTCAACTCTAGAACCATATTCGAGCCTCAGCTGGGTCTCACCCATCCTAAGCTTACGACTTCTTGTCATCACCTGCAAATTATTGCAAATGTAAAATCCACATCCGGTATCCAATACCCAAGAAGTAGTATTAAGCGAGACATTTAATTCAATATAAAACATACCCTTGGCAGTTCGCAACTGCTCGAGATATTCCTTGCAGTTACGTTTCCAATGACCGGGTTTCTTGCAGTGATGGCAAATATCTTCATTCTTGTTCCCGTTTGAAGCCTTTGTCTTGCTCTTCTTCTTTGGTACTGTTTTCTTGGATAGGGCAGAACGTTTCTTACCCTTTCCACTTGGCCCCTTCTTAGAGTTAGAAGAGGAGCCAACTAAGAGTACCGATTTATCCCTCTTTAATGTGGCTTCATATGTGACAAGCATATTGACCATCTCTTCAAGGGTGGTCTCCATCTTGTTCATATTGAAGTTCATCACAAAGCAGTCAAACGACAAAGGAAGTGAAAGAAGTAACAAGTTCGCATTCAGTTCGTGCTCTAATGTCAGATCGAGTTTTACCAACTTTTCAATGAGCCCAATCATGTGTATCCCATGCTCACGGATCGAAGTCCCATCTCTCATGCGGTATGTCTTGAGCTCTTTGACAGTCGTATATCTCTCGGATCTCGACTGAACTCCAAAAAGTTCCTTGAGGGCCTTGTTGTTGGAACACGGTCGTTCTCCAGATCAAAAAATAAAGTGATACCCGTTGCAGCGGAAGTTTTAAAATTTTATATGGAACGATTCCATATCATGAGTATCAAATTCCTACGATTAAAATTGATAAAATAAAATTTAAATAATATAAATTTTACCTTAAAATCTCGAAACGAGATTATGGACACCAACAGATTAATTTGCTCTTGTTGTATATCCCAGGAACTGATGAACGAACGATTCTTCAATCAGGTCCACGAATAGAAATTTAATCCCTCTGATAAACTGCACTAGAAAGTCTATCAGAAGTTTCTACGAAGAGAACGAACAGATTTGATCTGTTAAACCAGACTGCAATTTCGAAAATTGCAGGCTGGAATTTTCGAACAGAAGGGAAGAGGGGGGGGGCCGAAACCCTAGGGAGACTACTCTCTCTAGGTTTCGAAAATTATGACCCTAGGTTGTCCAATTTTTGTACTGCAATAACTTATTTAACATGGGCTGCTAACAGCTTAGGGCCCATTAGTCATAAGTTCAAGCCTGACAAGCAAAGCTCGCATGTTCAGAAATTAATATAAAATTCATCGTGACTCAGAATGATAAACCAATTTCACCATTGTGCTTAGAAACCTTTTCTGCATCTTTTAAAGTCAAGATAAATTTTCTGAATCCGAATTCAGTGATTTCCAAAAATGGCATCCCTATGTCATTTTAGGATATCTCACTCCCTCTATTCTTATAATAAGAAGTCCTACTTCTCATATGCTAAATTTAACTCATTAAATTTAATTATCTCAATGGGGATTAGAAATCTATTACTTGTGTGACCCTCAATGGTTCAAGGATACAGCTAGCCGTGGTCCCACAACTCCTTGTGACTCGAAACAACAATTTTCCGACTTGCCCATCGAATCATGGTAAGAGCGCCTAGCAACATTGCCCCATGATTCCCTAGGTATCACTGATAGTGCCTGCAAGAATCAGTGAGTTTTGGTTAACGTACAGTACGGTCCCTTCATCCACATATCCCGATTGAATCAACAACCATTGGTATATTGAGAGTTGTTCGAGATTCGATAACTATGCAATACATCTTGAAGATCAAATAGTGACATCGCATGTGCAACTAGAAAACCAAGTAACCTAAAACACATCGTGTACTCTGGCCAGAGATTTGTCACACTAATATCTCCTCAGATCTCATAGGATATCCACACTTGTAAGTGTGCGGTGAATCCTTGACAACAAAACATCGACTCCTATATGTATCGCAACTGTACCCAATCCCGACACCTGATGACCCCATAGAGTCGGTAAATGAGTCAAAGTACAGTACTAGCATATAGAGTCTCCATGATGTTTCAAGTAGTAAGGACTAATGGTGTACAACCAAAACCGCGGACTTATCCACTCAATTAATGATAACCACTTGGAAAGTCCGAATAGGGTAGTTCAATCATCCATCAAATGAATATCCATTTGCATGATTCGAACATCTCTATATTCCATACCAATGAAACGTGATACTTAGCATCGCAAATGCTAGTCTCAATCTTGAGCGATCCTTATCCTTATTTGCGGACAGCTCAATCGACTAGGAATAGTTTAGAATATACAGTACTATAAGATGTGTTTCATGATAGTCATCCATATGCCCTATCACATCTTATGTGTACTATAGTATATTCAAGGTTTTTATCTTAAGATCTTATAACATGCCACAACATAATATTATGAAGAAAGATAAAGTAAACGCCATTTTAAAGAATGTAAATTATATTAAACAAAGATTGTTTACATTAAGAGACTCTCAAAGCCTTTAGCCACAACTTGGCTAGCGGGGCATCAACTCTTTCAATCTCCCACTTGCCCTATATCCAAATAGTCATACTACGTAGTCCCATTGCTTCGCGATGTTTGTCAAACAAGGGTCCTGGCAAGGGCTTAGTAAGTGGATCAACGATATTGTCTGCAGAGGCCACTCTCTCGACAGCGATGTCTCCTCTTTCCACGATCTCCCGGATGATGTGATATTTCCTCAGTATGTGTTTGGATCTTTGATGAGACCTTGGTTCCTTTGCCTAAGAAATGGCACCCGTGTTGTCACAGTACACCGGGACTGGACCAACAACTTCAGGAATAACGCCCAACTCTTGGACGAATTTCCTCATCCAAACGGCCTCTTTAGCAGCAGCTGATGCTGCAATGTATTCTGTCTCAGTGGTGGAATTCGTTGTGGTGTCTTGCTTGAAACTCTTCCAAGAGACAGCACCGCCATTGAGCATGAACACAAATCCAGAGGTTGACTTCGAGTCATCCACGTCGCTTTGGAAGCTAGAGTCAGTATAGCCTTCTAATTTTAATTCTCTTCCTCCATAAACCATGAATAAATTCTTAGTTCTTCTCAAGTACTTAAGAATATCCTTCACGGCTTTCCAATGCATTTGACCGGGATTGGCTTGATACCTGCTCGTGACACTCAGAGCATAGGCCACATCCGGTCTGGTAGATATCATCTCATACATAATACTACCTATGGCTGACGCATATGGTATGTGTGTCATCTTCTCTATCTCTTCGTCGGTCTTGGGACACATAGACTTGGATAGAGAAGCTCCATGACACATAGGTATATGTCCTCTCTTGGACTCATCCATTGAAAACCTTTTCAATATGGTGTCGATGTAAGTCGTTTGAGTGAGTCCTATCATTCTCTTAGATCTATCTCTATAGATCTGTATCCCGAGAATATAGGATATCTCACCTAAGTCCTTCATCGAGAATCTACCTGATAACCATATCTTTGTTGACTGCAATATCCCTACATCATTTCCAATAAGTAGTATGTCATCAACATAAAGTACTAAGAATGTCACCGCATCCTTAACTACTTTATTGTACACGCATGGTTCCTCCGGATTTTTGATGAAACCAAAATCCTTTATCGTTTCATCAAATTTCTGGTTCCAACTTCTTGATGTTTGTTTGAGACCATAAATTGATCTCTGAAGCTTGCATACCTTATGCTCGCTTCCCATGGATGTGAATCCCTCGGGTTGCATCATATAGATTTCTTTCTTAATGTTTCCATTAAGAAATGCAGTCTTCACATCCATCTGCCATATCTCATAGTCATACCAAGCAACTATGACAATAAGGATTCTTATGGACTTGAACATTGCGACTGGTGAAAAGGTTTCATCGTAGTCAACACCTTGTCTTTGAGTGTAACCTTTTGCGACCAATCGTTCCTTGTAGGTCAGTACCTTACCATCAGGCCCTAGCTTTCTTTTGTAGATCCATTTACACCCTATTTGAACAATTCCATCGGGAGGATCTACTAAAGACCAAACTTGGTTTGTATGCATCGAATCTATTTCCGACTGCATAGCTTCAAGCCATAAGTTCGAATCCGCATCAGAAATTGCTTCTTTGAAGTTTCTTGGATCACATCCAATATTGGGTTCACCTTGATCCCCTTCAAGTAGTAGACCATATCGAATTGGAGGTCTAGGAATCCTTTCGGATCTCCTAAGAATAGGCGTGTCACTTATTGGTTCCTGGGGTGTGAGATCGTTATTTTGTTTCTCGGGTTCTTCTCGAACTTCTTCAAGCTCCATCATCTTGCCTTTCTTGTCAAGTAAGAACTCCTTCTCCAAGAAGGTGGCATTCCTTGAAACAAACACTTTTGTTTCAGTAGGATGATAGAAATAATATCCGATTGAATTCTTCTGATACCCCACAAAATAACATAAGGTGGATCTACTATCCAACTTATCTCCCACTGTCCTCTTTACGTAAGCAGGACAGTGTCTTTATTGTCTGCTGGGCCCACCTGTGTCTTCAAATCTTTATCTCCCACTAAGTCTAATAAATTTACAATAAATTTCGATTACAAGTAGGGGATACATATTTAAGGGTGGGAATGAGCCATAAACCAGACCCACTTTTTATTACAAATGACAATTTAAATTGGGCCATAAACCAAGCCCATTAATAAAATCCAACAACAATAAAAACAAATGTAAATATCCTAACATACACCTACAAAATTGATCATGACAATCGATCATCTTTTTATCCAATAATTAATTCAATAATTAAATAATTGGATAACATGCAATGACATCATAATTAAAAAGATAAAATCAAATTTTATCTCATCCTTTCATAAGATCATATCTTATCATCAATTGTATCAAAATAATTAATTTTATAAAATTTAATTTAACGGAATTTATCCAAAAATCAATTTTAAAAATTTCGGACTCAAACAATTTGATCCGATGCCTCGTCGACCAATTAAAAACAATTTTCGATCGTACCAAAAACTAAAATTTCAAAAATTTCAAATTCTTAAAAAAAATCAATTTTTAATTTTTCGGGCTTCCCGGGACGTTCACGGGCAGCCCCGCCTCCACGTGGGACAGGGCTGCCCACGTGGAGTCGGGCATCTCCTCGCTGCCCTCGGGCAACGACGATCGCTGCTCCGGGTAGCGATCTAATCTCTGCCCGTGATGCCCCGTTTTCTTCAAAATTATTAATTTAAAATTTGGCAGCGGCGATCGCTACCCCGGGTAGCGATCTAATCTCTGCCCGTGATGCCCCGTTTTCTTCAAAATTATTAATTTAAAATTTTCCGTTTTTTTTCAAAAATCGAGGCTAAAAATTTTGTACAATCGATTAATTTTAATCGTTATGATCAAAGAACAACCTGGCTCTGATACCACTGTTGGAACGCGTGTTCTTGGATCAAACAGATGTGATACCCGGTGCAGCGGAAGTTTAAAATTTTTATATGGAACGATTCCATATCGTGGGTATCAAATCCTACGATTAATATATACAAGTAAAATAATAATCACAATTAATTATTTTACCTCTTCAAGCTATGACTTGATTATGGACACCAACAGATTAAATCTGCTCTTCTTGTAAATCCCAAGAACCGATGACTACTCGATCAATCTCCGGAATTAGGTCCACAAACAAAAAACTAAAACCTTCTGATTGATTGCACTAGAAATCAATCAAATGTTTATCGTAGAGATTAAATAGATTTGATCTGTCAATTCAGAAAGTAATTTTTCAGAAATATCACAGACTGACTTTTCTCAAAAAGGAGTAGAGGATTTTCGAAAAATCCGCTTAGAAAATATATGTAAATTTCAAAAATTCTAAGATGGAATTTCTTGTGATTTTTGAAATATACACACATATATATATATATAATTTCTATACTAGATTAAGTTATATCTCTACTAGGATACTAACTCCTTAGGGCCCATAATCCATAACTTAAGCCCAACAAGCCAAGCCTGTTATTATAGAAATTAATATAAAATTCATCATGACTCCGATTGATAAACCGATTTAACCAATGTTCCTAGAAACCATTTCTGAACCTTTTAAAGTCAAGATAATTTTTCTGTATCCGAATTCAGTGATTTCCAAAAATGTCCATCCCTATGTCATTTTAGGAAATTTCACTCCCTTTAGTTAAGAAGTCCAACTTCTCTTTTGCTAAATTTAACTATCTCAAAGGAGATTAGTAATCCATTACTTGTGTAACCCTCAATGGTTCAGGATAGAGCTAGCCGTGGGCTCACAAATCCTTGTGACTCGGAACAACAATTTCCGAATTACCCATCGAATCATGGTAAGAGTGCCTAGCAACATCGCCCCATGATTCCCTAGGTATCACTGATACTGCCTGCAAGAACCAATAGATTTTGGTTAGCGTACAGTACGGTCCCTTCATCCATATATCCTGATCGAATCAACAACCATTGGTACATCGAGAGTCGTTCGAGATTCAATAACTATGCAATGCATCTTGAAGATCAAATAGTGACATCGCATGTGCTACTAGGAAACCAAGTAACCTAAAGCACATCATGTACTCTGGCAAGAGATTTGTCACACTAATATATCCTCAGATCGCATAGGATATCCACACTAACAAGCATGTGGTGAATCCTTGACAACAAAGCATCGACTCCTATATGTGTCATAACTGTACCCAATTCCGACACCTGATGACCCCAATAGAGTCGGTAAACGAGTCAAAGTACAGTACTAGCATATAGAGTCTCCATGATATTTCAAGTAGTAAGGACTAATGGTGTACAACCAAAACCGCGGACTTTATCCACTCGATATGTAAGGCCCGGGATTAATTAGAAATTAATCCGAATTTATTTTGATTTTAATCCAAGTATATTTAATTTGGGAATATTTAGAGTTTCGATTTAAATTCTAATATTCTTAAATTATTTAGGATTGAAATTGAATTAAAATAAGGGTCGAGGACCAAATTTAAAATATTGAAGAATTGAGGGATTAAAGTGCAATTATAATTAAAAGTTATCAGATTATTATGTGATGTATCAGCATGTGCACGTGGAATCTTGATTTCAATTCAGAAATTGAGAGCAGAAGCCGAGATCCTTTATTTTCTTTTGAATTTGTGATCTTTCAATCCTTATAACTTTTGATCTGGTTATCCGATTTCGATTCCGTAAATTGTTCTGGAATCCTTACAATGAGGGATTCGATCTCGTGTAAGTTTTATATTGTGTTTTATGGGTTTCGGAATCAGTTATTTGGCAGAGATCAGATTTTGAGTCATTGATCATGTTATTCGATGTATATGCGATTCTATCTCGAAACCGGATTCATGAGTTTGTGTTATTTGTATTCAACTTTGATTCCAGCATGTATATCAATTGTTATAGCTATTGAGATGAGGTTTGGAATGATATATCAGCTGGTTTGTTAAATTGAATACACGTATAATTGGTTTTGAAGTTAGAAATGGTTTCGGGATTACGTCGTTTACCGATTGTCAATCGCTACGCCGTCGATTCAAGTTTTTGAACCGTTTTGATAGCCTATATCTAAGCTGAAGTTTTTATCTAGATGTTATGAATATTATAGCATTTTTATTCTTCAATTTCAATCGAGTTTGGAAGGCCAACAAATCAAGACGTCAACTTTGTACCGAAGAAGTTGGATTGAGGTTTGAAATGAGTTTGATCGATGATCTTATGATGTTTTTGACTTGATTTTGATATAATAGATTGAAATGAAGTTTGATATATGTGTTATGATTGTATCTTTCAGATTTGAAGATTTCAGAATCGAGAATAACGAAGGTATATTGACGACATCGCGAAGTAGGGACTTTGAAACTCAAGAATGACTATTATTGAGTTGGCCCGCAAAAACCACATACTTTTTATGTTTTTGATTTGATTGTGATGTTGTCGATCCATCTCAGGTAGTGGATCTTTAAGTTTGAGTTGATATGATGCTATACTGAATTGATTCTAAGCCAAGGTTACTGTTAACCTTATTTGCGAGTCGGTTACGAACTCGTTAGATGGATATCCATGTCAAGATCAGTTATGAATCTTGATGGCCTCGAAGTTATGTGAATCAATTCATATTTGAAGCGTTAAATTATTCTATTTGTTGAGTCGAGTTTAAATAGAGACAATATGACTTATTTAGCGCTTTCTATATGTTGGTTATACTGAGAATCGTTTCTCACCGGAGTTTATCCGGATGTTGTCTTGTTTTGTATGTGTGCATGAAAACAGAGAGGGCATGAGCTGATCATCGACGTCATTGACAGCTGGGAGAGAGTCTAGCACGTGAGGGCTTGGGTTGTAGATGAAGTCTTGTGAATTAGAAGTATCAAGAACCTTAGAACTTGTTGGTTTGAAGTATTGTATGGAACTTGAGATAGTTATGCTTTCTATTAACCTTTGAATGAATCGTTCGATGTATATATATGCATGACTTGTGGTTTGAGATCTTGTTTATATGTAGATGCAAATTCTAGATCTTTTAAACCATGTTTGTATTCATTTTGGTGATAAGAGTTTATGGTGTATGGTTTTTTACAGCAAAACACTTATGCAGAATTTTCTGGAATTGGAGGCCGCTCGATCGGCAAGATTTCACCGATCGAGCGAGGCCTGTATTTTGCAAACAGAGAATTTGAATTTTCTTGGCCGCTCGATCGACAGAAGTTGACCGATCGAGCGAGGCCATATTATACTCAGACCCGAGAATTGTTATTTCTTAGCCCGCTCGATCGGTAAGATTTAACCGATCGAGCGAGGTACAAGTTTTAAAAAAAATTATTTGGTTTGAGTATTCTTTTAAGCACTTGATTAATTGTTATTAATCGTTAATTGCCCTAAGTTGAGATTAGCAACCTGAGGTCCCCACAACAGGTGGTATCAGAGCTTAAGTTTCTCGGACTGAATTTAGATGAGCGGGGTAGATCGAGTCTTCTAATCTGATTTATTTATTGTATTCATATTTGTATGGTATATGATTCATTGATTACAGATGTTAAATTGTCACATGATGTTGTGATAATTTGCGAAGAATATGTCGTGCAATGTTTTGAATTACATGCTATCTGAATATCTGATTATTTGAATGAAGTAATAACATGTATTGAATGAGTATGAATCAGAACTCGATCTCTTGAGAAGGCATAATTGTTCTAATCAGAGGCGGATTGAAATAGATTTATTATGTCTGTGATTGAATTGTACACTAATCTCCTTAATTATCAGATATGCCTCCCCGACCAGCACCGAGAGTTAGACAGACATTGGCCATGAATTATCCTGAACAGACGAATGTTGCACATGTCCCAGTGACAGTGTCTGAACATGGACAGGGTAGTACTTCTACTGATGAGTTCAGTGATGCTAATCCGATGGAGAAACTTCTGAAACGATTTCAATCATTCAAACCACCAAAGTTGCAAGGAACGGAGAATGCTATTGAGTGTGAAAACTGGTTGGAAGATATTGAGCAGTTATTCGAGTCTATTGATTATACAAATGATCGTCGTGTGAGACTGGTAATTCATCAACTGCATGGTCTTGCCAAGAGTTGGTGGATAGCGACGAAGAAAGCATTGGAAAACCAAGGTACTGTTATTACCTGGTCTGTATTTCGAACTGCTTTCTATCAGAGTTTCTTTCCTGTGTCTTATCACAAGAACAAAGGAGCAGAGTTTGCAAGTTTGCAACAGGGACAGTTAAATATTGAGGAATATGTTGCAAAATTCACTAGCCTGTTGAATTTTGCTCCACATATTGATGTTAGTGATGAAGCTCAAGCCGATCAATTCATCAATGACTTGAATCCTGATGTGTTTACATTTGTGAATTCGGGAAGACCAGATACCTTTGCCGATGCTCTGAATCGAGCAAAGGGTGCAGAAGCAGGAATACTGAAACAACGAGGAGCACAGTTTGTGCCACAGCCAGTGAGACATCCCCAAGAGCAGCCATAGATTCCACCACCACCTCGATTTGAAGCTGGAGGTAGTAGCAGTGGAAAGAAAAGTTTCTTCAAGGGTAAGAGCAAACAATTCAAGAGATCTGGTGGTAGTAGCTCTTCTAGTTCAGGTAGTTCCCGACATTCTAGAGCTGGACAGAGGTACGATATGTATTGCACCAAGTGTGGTGTTTGCCATACCAATGAACAATGCCGAGGTGTATTTGGAATCTGCCACATTTTCAACAAGATGGGACACTTTGCGAGAGTATGTCCACAGCAAGGTTCTGAAGGTGCTCAGGGTACTGGATCGTCTAGACCAGTAGCTCAAACTGATAGACAAGTAACTTCGGTACACTCTTTTCAACCACAACCTGCATCACTGTGTAGAGGAGGAGGTCAGACGGTGAATCAACCTCCGAGGCAACAAGCACGAGTGTTTGCATTGACAGAGGAGCAAGCACAAGCGGCACCAGACGATGTGATTGCAGGTAACTGTTTTCTTTTTGGTTATCCTGCCTATGTATTATTCGATACTGGTGCATCGCATACCTTTATATCTGAACAATTTGTTACATTGTATTCATTGCTTGTTGAGTCATTAACGATTATAGTGTCTATATCTTCACCGTTGGGAAAAGGTATAGTATCAGTGAAGTCTGTTAGAAACTTTGTACTACAGTACGAAGGTAATGAAGTTGAGCTTGACTGTATCGTTCTTGGTTTATCTGATTTTGACTGTATAATCGGTATCGATATGCTAACCAAGTACAGAGCAACAGTTGACTGTTTTCAGAAGATAGTGAGGTTCAGACCAGTGATGGCTGATGAATGGAAATTTTATGGTAAGGGTGCTAGATCTAAAATTCCCTTGATCTCTGTTATTGCTATGACTGATTTGTTACATAAGGGAGCAGAAGGATTTTTGATCTAAGCAGTTGATATACTGAAGACTAGTCCGAAATTGACTGATATACCGGTGGTGAATGAGTTTGCAGATGTATTTCCTGATGAAATTCCAGGATTGCCACCGTACAGAGAGGTAGACTTCGGTATTGAATTGATGTTAGGTACACAACCGATATCAAAAGCACCTTACCATAGGGCACCAATCGAACTGAAAGAACTAAAAGACCAACTTGAAGATTTGTTGGCCAAAGTATATATCAGACCGAGTGTATCCCCATGGGGTGCTCCGGTATTGTTTGTTAGAAAGAAAGACGGATCGATGAGATTATGTATTGACTACCGGCAATTGAACAAAACAACGGTAAAGAATCGCTATCCTTTACCTCGTATCGATGATTTATTTGATCAATTGCAGGGATCGTCAGTATATTCGAAGATTGATCTACGGTCCGGATATCATCAATTGAGGGTCAGAGATAAGGACATTCCTAAGACTGCATTTAGAACCAGGTATGGCCATTATGAATTCATAGTCATGCCTTTTGGTCTAACAAATGCACCAGCAGTTTTTATGGGATTGATGAATAGAGTATTTCAAAGATATTTAGATGACTTTGTGATTATCTTTATCGATGATATTTTGATATACTCTAAGAATCTGTATGAACATGCTGATCATCTCCGAATTGTACTGAGAACATTAAGATAAGAGAAATTGTATTCCAAGTTATCCAAATGTGAGTTTTGGTTGCAGAGAGTTGTTTTTCTTGGTCATATAATTTCAGGAGATGGAATTTTAGTTGATCCGAGTAAGGTTGAAGCTGTTATCAGTTGGCAGAGACCAACATCTGTGCCAGAAATTCAAAGTTTTATGGGCTTAGCTGGTTATTACCGTCGATTCATTCGAGATTTTTCATCGGTAACAAAGCCTATTACACAGCTTACACAGAATAATGCACCATTTATTTGGTCTGAGGAGTGTGAAAGAAGTTTTATCGAACTAAAGAAGAGATTGACTACAGCGCCGATTTTGAAAATCCCTACAGGTACTGGTGATTTTGTTGTTTATTGTGATGCTTCTCACCAAGGTTTGGGATGTATTTTAATGCAGAAAGGACATGTTATCGCTTATGCTTCTCGACAAATGAAACCACAAGAAGTCAGGTATCCGATTCATGATCTTGAATTGGCTGCAATCGTCTTTGCATTAAAGATCTGGAGACATTACTTATATGGCGAGAAGTTTGAAATCTTTTCTGATCACAAAAGTCTGAAGTATCTGTTCTCACAATCTGAATTGAATATGAAACAATGACGATGGCTTGATTTATTAAAGGATTTTGATTGTGAAATCAAATACTATCCGGGAAAATCTAATGCAGCAGCGGATGCCCTGAGTAGAAAGGTATGTGCTTTATCCTTGTCTACTGTAGGTGTATCTAATTTGATTGAAGATTGTTGTATTTCTGGGTATGTATTTAAGATAGATAGAAGGCCGATGAGAGTGTATGCAATCAGTGCTGAGCCAGAATTATTGATTCGTATTAAAGAAGCGCAGAAAGCCGATCAGAATGTGCAGAAATTGATTGAAAGGATCCGATCAGGACATCAGTCTGAGTACAAGGTTAGTGACGATGATATCTTGTATGTGAATAACCGAATAGTTGTTTCCAATATTGCAGAATTGAGACAGAATATTTTGAAAGAAGCCCATTGCAGTCGCTTTAGTGTTCACCCTGGAGGCAGAAAGATGTACAATGATTTGAAGAATCAGTACTGGTGGAAACAAATGAAGTCTGATGTGACTGAATTTGTATCTAAATGTTTGAATTGCCAACAGAAGGCTGAAAGAAAGAAACCAGGTGGCTTATTACAGAATTTATCGATTCTTGAATGGAAATGGGACCACATTTCCATGGACTTTGTAACGAAGTTGCCACGATCATCTCGAGGATGCAATGTTGTTTGGGTGATCATCGACAGATTGACGAAATCTGCGTGCTTTATTCCTTACCGAATGACTTATCGTCATGATCAAATGACGGATCTCTATATTCGAGAAGTGGTAAGACTACATGGTGTGCCAAAGTCGATTGTATCTGACCGAGTTCCGAGGTTTACTTCGAACTTTTGGCATAGCGTACAGGAAGCTCTAGGTACGCATTTACATTTGAGTACCGCTTATCATCCTCAAACTGACGGTCAATCTGAACGAACTATTCAGACGCTTGAGGATATGCTCAGAGCTGTAGTACTTGATTTTGGTGTTACATGGCAAAATTCTATACCACTCGTGGAATTTTCGTATAAAAATAGTTATCAGACGGGTATAGAGATGACACCATTTGAAGCATTATATGGGAAGAAGTGTCGATCGCTTTTGTATTGGTATGATATTTCTGAGGTACCTGAGTTAGGGACAGATATGATCAGATAGATGACTGAGAAGGTGAAACTGATACAGCAGAGAATGAGAACAGCATAGCATAGACAGTCTAGATATGCGAATATACGATGACGGCCATTATATTTTGATCAGGGGGATAGAGTGTTTCTGAAGATTTCACCGTTCAAGGGCACAGTTCGATTTGGCAAACGAGAAAAGTTATCTCCGAGGTATATTGGGCCGTACGAGATTCTCGAGAAGATAGGCAATCTAGCTTATCGACTCACTCTTCCTATGTCTTTATCTGGAATACATGATGTCTTTCATGTGTCGATGTTAAGAAAGTATATATCTGATGCGTCTCATGTAATTCGTTCTGATGAAGCTGAGTTGGATGATACTCTTAGTTATTTCAAACAACCTCTACAGATTCTTGATAGGAAGACAAAGCAACTCCGAACGAAAAGCATTTGATTGGTGAAGATTCAATGGAGTAGGCACGGAGTTGAAGAAGCAACGTGGGAAGTCAAAGAAGATACGAAGCAAAAATTTCCTTATCTATTTCACTGATGTGAGTTCTTATTCAGTTTTCAGTTATTCTTTATTCTTATGAGCATGCAGTTGCATATCTATACTGTTTATGAATTCGAGAACGAACTCATGTCTTAGTGGGGGAGAAATGTAAGGCCCGGGATTAATTAGAAATTAATCCGAATTTAATTTGATTTTAATCCAAGTATATTTAATTTGGGAATATTTAGAGATTCGATTTAAATTCTAATATTCTTAAATTATTTAGGATTGAAATTGAATTAAAATAAGGGCCGAGGAACAAATTGAAAATATTGAAGAATTGAGGGATTAAAGTGCAATTATAATTAAAAGTTATCAAATTATTATGTGATGTATCAGCATGTGCACGTGGAATCTTGATTTCAATTCAGAAATTGAGAGCAGAAGCCGAGATCCTTTCTTTTCTTTTGGATTTGTGATCTTTCAATCCTTATAACTTTTGATCCCGTTATCTGATTTTGATTCCGTAAATTGTTCTGGAATTCTTATGACGAGGGATTCGATCTCGTGTAAGTTTTAGGTTGCGTTTTATGGGTTTCAGAATCAGTTATTTGGCAGAGATCAGATTTTGAGTCATTGATCATGTTATTCGATGTATAAGCGATTCTATCTCGAAACCGGATTGATGTTATTTGTATTCAACTTTGATTCCAGCATGTATATCAATTGTTATATGGATTAGTTCATGTATGAATTATATATTGAAGAAGAATGCATGAAGAACTCGTTTTGACAGCAAATTGTAGCTTCTATTTTTCCCTTGGAGCTGTGCTTGCTCGATCGGGCATTTCCTACCGATTGAGCGAGGTCATGTTTTTACTGAACAGAGGTTTGAGCAGGTGTGCTCGCTCGATCGGTAGAAAATGACCGATCGAGCGAGGCCAAGGTTGCTCTCACCCGAGAGTTGGGCAATTTTGCTCGCTCGATCGGTAGATTGTTACCGATCGAGCGAGGTGCTCACTCTTTAAAAAAAAATTTCCTTTTGTTTAGACTTTGAATATTGTCTATTATCGTTGATTAATTGATTTTTAGCGATTAGAACTCGGGTCGTCACAACAGGTGGTATCAGAGCAAGAAAATTCTGGAATTAGTTAGACAGTGAGTGGGGTAGATCGAGTTATCTTCCTTGCTTATTTATTTTATCATGCTATGATTTAATTACATGATTGAATTACATGTTGTAAATGCTAGCATGGTTTAGTTTCAAGTAATTTATTACATTTGATTGTATTTATTTTATTTGAAAGTATGATTTACGATGATTAAAGATGCATGCTTACTGGAATATCTAGAATGATTAGAGGCATATGATCTGTATATATGATATGCTACCTGATTATCGGAATTGATTGGAAGCATGTCTTGGTTGTGTACTTCGATTATTTATTTACACTTATATCAGAACCGAGTTTTGATCAGAGGTAAGATTATCAGAGGAGGACTGAGATAGATTTGATGATTTTGTATCCTAACCATTTTGATAATCAGATATGTCTCGAAGACCAGGACGACCTCCTCTTAGACCACAGGTCCTACTCTACCACAGGTTCCTACTCTTATACCAGAGCAGACAGTTCATACTCCACCGACAGTGGTAACACCGATAGTGCCTCCAGTTACTACAGTTCCGAGCAATGAACAGGGAAGTACGTCTCGAGACATGACAGACATGACTGCTACTCCGATGGAAACACTGCTCAAACATTTTCTATCATACCATCCGCTTACTCTGAAAGGTATAGAAAATGCAGTTGAATGTGAAGGATGGCTTGATGACATGGAGATGTTGTTTGATTCACTTGACTACGGTGATGAGCGGAGAGTCAGACTGATTGGGCACCAATTGCATGAGGTTGCGAAAGCTGGTGGTTCACGACTAAGAAAGCTCTGGAGCATCGAGGAACTATACTGATTTGGAATGTCTTCAAAACCGAGTTCTACCAACGCTTCTTTCCTGTGTCTTACCGCAAGGATAAAGGGGCAGAATTTGCTAATCTGAAGCAGGGGAATTTGAATATTGAAGATTATGTTGCAAAATTCTCTACATTGCTACGTTTTTCTCCACATGTTGCTGACAGTGACGAGGCTATGGCTGATCAGTTCATTAATGGCCTGAGTTCGGATGTCTTTACGTTGGTGAACACAAGGCGACCGAATAATTTTGTTGATGCCTTGAATAGTGCCAAAGGAGCGGAAGCTGGCTTGATACAGCAGCGAGGAGCTTCGTATACCGTTCAGCCTCCGAGACAGTCACAACCTTCAGCTCCAATTGCACAGCAACCTCCTCGATTTGAAAGTGGTAGTAAAAGTGGTAAGAAAGGGTTTTTTCAAGCACGAGGGAAACATTTTAAAAAGTCAGGGAGCAGTTATTTGAGTTCCAGTGGCACGAAACAGAGTCAGGAGTGTTCTGCAATAGTTGTGGTGGAAATCATCCAACCGATCAGTGCCGAGGTGTATCTGGGAGGTTCCATATATGCCAACTGACCGGTCATTTTGCGAGGGTGTGTCCTCAAAGAGGTTCTGGACAGTCAAGAGGTGCAGAGTCATCACGATCAGTGGCTCAAACTGGAAGGCAAGCCTCTTCTGTTCATTCCTTCCAACCCGCACATCCACAGCAACAGACTCGACCAGGAGGAAGTCAGACAGGCAGTCAGCCTCAGAGACAGCAGGCTCATGTCTTTGCATTGACAGAGGAACAGGCGCAGGGAGCACCAGACGATGTGATTGCAGGTAACTGTTCTCTTTATGGTTATCCTGCATATGTATTTATAGATACAGGTGTATCCCATACGTTTATCTCTGCACGATTTGCTTCATTGCATGCTTTACCTGTCGAAACATTACATGTTGTAGTATCTGTTTCTTCTCCTTTGGGGAAAGTTCTTATATCGATTCAGATAGTTAAGAATTGTTTGCTACAGTATGATGGTAATGAGATATAGATTGATTGTTTTGTACTTAGTTTGTCTGATTTTGACTGCATTATCGGGATTGATATGCTAAACAAGTACAGAGCTACCGTATATTGCTTTCAGAAAGTAGTTAGATTCAGACCCGAGATGGCTGGAGAATGGAAATTCTATGGTAAGGGTTCACGTGCAAAAATTCCTCTTATTTTTGTGTTATCTATGACCTGACTTTTGCAGAAAGGATCAGAGGGATTTCTTTTTTATGCAGTGGATATTTTGAAAGCTAGCCTGAACCTGGCTGATTTGTCAGTGGTTAGTGAATTTGCGGATGTTTTTCCGGATGAGATTTCAGGACTACCTCCGTATCGTGAGATTGACTTCAACATCGAACTGATGCCAAGAACTGCACCGATTTCGAAAGCACCTTATCGAATGGCACCAGTGGAATTGAAAGAATTGAAAGAACAGTTGGAAGATTTACTGGCCAAGGGAAACATTCGACCCAGTGTTTCACCTTGGGGTGCTCCAGTATTGTTTGTCAGAAAGAAAGACGGTTCAATGAGATTGTGCATCGACTACCGGCAACTGAACAAGGCAACGGTAAAGAACAAATACCCTTTGCCTCGTATTGATGATTTATTTGATCAGTTGCAGGGTTCTTCAGTGTATTCCAAGATCGATCTGAGATCTGGATACCATCAGTTGCGAGTTAGGGATTCTGATATTCCGAAAACTGCTTTCAGAACCAGGTATGACCATTATGAGTTTATAGTTATGCCGTTTGGTCTGACGAATGCTCCAGCTGTGTTTATGGCTTTGATGAACCGTGTGTTTCAAAAATATCTCGATGATTTCATTATTATATTTATTGATGATATTCTGATATATTCGAAGAATCTGATTGAACATTCTGAGCATTTGAGAACTGTATTGAAGACTCTGAGATCTGCGAAGCTGTATGCTAAATTGTCGAAATGTGAGTTTTGGCTGAAACAGGTGGTTTTTCTTGGACATATCATATCTGGAGATGGTATTTCTGTTGATCCAAGTAAAGTCGAGGCTGTGATTAATTGGTCTAGACCTACATCTGTTCCTGAGATTCGTAGTTTCATGGGTTTGGCTGGATATTATCGTCGTTTCATCAAAGTTTTTCCAGTATTGCAAAGCCGATTACTCAGTTAACTCAGAAAAATGCTCTTTTTATCTGGTATGAAGCTTGTGAATCCAGTTTTATTGAGTTGAAGAAGAGACTGACCAGTGCACCAGTCTTGACGATTCCTTCAGGTACTGGTGGTTTTACTGTTTACTGTGATGCATTTCATCAAGGATTGGGGTGTGTTTTGATGCAGCGAGGACATGTGATTGCTTATGCCTCGAGACAGTTGAAGCCTCAAGAAACCAGATATCCGATTCATGATCTTGAATTGGCCGCCATTGTATTTGCTTTGAAGATTTGGCGACATTATATGTATGGGGAGCAGTTTGAGATCTATTCTGATTACATGAGTCTGAAATATCTATTTCACAGTCAGAATTGAACATGATACAGCGGAGGTGGCTTGATTTGCTCAAAGACTTTGATTGTGAGATTAAATAATATCCAGGGAAATCGAATGCAGCAGCGGATGCATTGAGTCGAAAGTTATGTTCTTTATCCTTATCGACGATTGGTGTATCGAATTTGATTGAAAACTGTTGTCTTTTTGGATTGGTATTTGATACGAATTATCAACCTCTTCGACTTTATCAAATTCAAGTTAAACCAGCAGTATTTTTGCAAATTAGAGATGCTCAGAAACTTGATCAGAATGTGCAGAACTCGATTGAGAAGGTCCGATCAGGGCATGTATCTGAATACCGGGTTCGAGATAATCTTCTTTATGTTTACAATCGCCTTGTAGTGCCTGATATTTCTGATGTGCGACAACAACTACTAAAAGAGGCACATTGTAGTCGTTATAGTATTCATCCTGGAGGTAGGAAGATGTATAATTATCTGAAGACTCGATACTGGTGGAAACCAATGAAGTCTGATATCACTGAGTTTGTATCTCGATGTCTTAACTGCCAACAGGTGAAGGCTGAAAGGAAGAAACCGTCTGGTTTGTTACAGAGTTTATCAGTGCCTGAATGGAAATGGGATCATATTTCCATGGACTTCGTGACGAGATTACCTCGATCTTTTAGAGGTTACGATGCTATCTGGGTGATTATTGATAGATTGACGAAATCAGCATGTTTTATACCGTATCGTATGTCGTATAGACATGATCAGATGACAGAGATTTATGTCCGAGAAGTTGTCAGATTACATGGTGTGCCAAAGTCTATTGTATCAGATAGTGATCCTCGATTTACATCTCAATTCTGACATAGATTACAGAGTGCTTTTGGTACTCAGTTACATCTGAGCACAGCTTATCATCCACAGACAGACGGACAGTTTGAACGTACCATTCAGACATTGGAGGACATTTTGAGAGCTGTAGTGCTTGATTTTGGCACGAGTTGGCAAGATTCATTACCTCTTTGTGAATTCTCGTACAACAACAGCTATCAATCGAGTATTGAAATGGCTCCATTTGAAGCTCTGTATGGTAGAAAGTGTCGATCACCTATTTTCTGGGATGATATTTCCGAGGTACCTGATACTGGACCTGACATGATTCGAGATATGACTGAACAAGTGAAACTTATTCAGAAGAGAATGAAGACAGCTCAGGACAGATAAGCGAAGTATGCCAATGTTCGACATCGACCTTTGTCTTTTGAACAAGTGGATCGTGTATTTCTGAAGATTTCTCCGTTCAGAGGTACTGTCATATTTGGCAAGCGAGGGAAGTTGTCTCCATACTACATTGGTCCTAATGAAATTCTGGAGAAAATAGGCAATCTTGCCTATCGATTAGCTCTATTCCTCCATAATTATCTAGAATACATGATGTCTTTCATGTATCGATGCTTCGAAAATATCTTGCTCATGAATCTCATGTGCTTCAATCTGATGAAGCTAAACTCGACGAGCCTATGAGTTATTTCGAAAAGCCAATTCAGATTCTTGATCGTAAGGACAAGCAACTTCGAACGAAGACTATTCCGCCTGTGAAAGTTCAGTGTCATCATGGTATTGAAGGCTACTTGGGAGACAGAATCCGATATGCAACAAAGATTTCCAGAGATGTTTCATTGATGTGAGTCTCCTTCAGTTTTCTGTTATCTGATATAACTCTTATATGATCTGTTGTTACTATTTAAGATTTTGAGGACGAAATCGTGTCTTAGTGGGGGAGAATTGTAACGCCCGGATTATTTAATTTTAATCCGAGAATAATTAATTTGGGAATATTTTGAGTTTTGATTTAAATTCTAATATTCTTAAATTGATTAGGATTGAAATTGAATGAAAAGAGAAATTGGGGACTGAATTGCAATTTTGGAAGTCTTGAGGGGCCAAAGTGCAAAATCTTGAACTTTAGTGGGACACTTGTGATTCTTAAACTTATGCACGTGTATTCCCTCAGATTATTCAGAAATCCAAGCCAAGAAATCGAGAGGAAGAAACAGAGAATTTTTCTAGTTGCAATCTTTGTCTTCAAATTCACATATCTTGAGTTCCGGTTATCCGAATTCGATTCCGAAAGATGTTCTGGAATCCTCGCAACAAAACCTTAGATTTGATGTAAGTTTCTTATTTGTTCATCAGAGTTTGGTCATTCGAAAATGACAGATATCAGAATTGTGTTTGAATTGTTGTTGAAGAGCTTTTATATCTTGTCTTATCAAAGTTGGGTTGAGGATTGGTTGATATATCATATTCTTGTGATGTTCCAGCTTTGATTTGATCTTTATACCTGCTGAGATGTTGGGTTTGAATTGATATAGAGCTGATATGCTTAGAGATTGTTATATTGCCGTTCGAAATCGCCGAGTTTGTATCGATATGCTGTCAAACTTTTGATTTGAAGTGATTTGCTATTGTTCTTGGATTAAGAAGTTGCTGATCTAGTAGCTGATGATTCCTTGCTTGTTATGCTGTCATTTCAGTGCATAAACAGGACATATCAATTCGAGAACGTAAACTTTGAAATCGATAGAAGAAGGAGCAAGGTTTGAGACTATTCTACATTCAAGTTGTATGGTTTTGAGCAGAATTGAGTCAAGGCTTATATTATTTATCTTGTCCAGCTTTGAACAGTTAGAAGACATCCTACACATTCCATTTGAAAGGTAAAAGTGGACTACAATTTGATTGGGATTACAACTCGAGATGGTTTGTATCGAGTTCCCCTAAATCACATACTTCTTTGCTTAATTGCTTTATATGTGCTTCTAAGCTTTATTGAATGAGTCTTAGATGTTATGAATGCTTTTATGATTATATGTTGCATTCATCTTGCAAGACTTATTCCTTGATTTCGAAAAGAACGGAAACGTTTGATTAGACGATTTGAGGGATTGTATATGTATGGCCTGGGTGGTTGTTTTAGCCTAGCATCTGATCTAAATATATAATGGCTTCAAAGTCTAGAGAAGCAAGATAGTAGCCCCACCTCGATTGGGTGTGTCAGTGGTTTAGCTATGATATCTTCTTCTCGGGATCCCAACCGACGAGATAAGAAATGAACCTTGTTTTAAAAACATGCATTGTCTTTACTTATATCATGAGTTTGATATATGTTTGTTATGCATGTTTAGTCATTTTTACTGGGAATATATTTCTCACCGGAGTTATCCGGCTATTGTTTTGTTGTATGTGTAATTGCAATAGGAGGGAGTGGAACCGGGCAAAGGCGTACTTGAAGAACAAGGGAATGAGATGAACATAGCGTGATGATCCGAGTTAGACGAGTTGAGTGAGCTGTCATGATGTAGAGTTGAGCCTTAAACATGATCATGTTATAGATACTTGTACCAAGACTTGCGGATGATTAAGTTGTGGTCTTGTTGTTGTATTTAGGATGTGATAGAGGTGTAAATCCTTTGAAACAACATGATGTATCTTGATCTTGTTTATATAGCAATGCTTTTTGCATGTTTGAGAGCCTTGTTTATGTTTTTAAGGTCTTGTTATGATCCAAAATAATCCCTTATACAGCATGTTAGTATGTATGTTAACTGTTTATATGGATTAGTTCATGTATGAATTATATATGGAAGAAGAATGCATGAAGAACTCGTTTTGACAGCAAATTGTAGCTTCTGTTTTTCCCTTGGAGCTGTGCTCGCTCGATCGGGCATTTCCTACCGATCGAGCAAGGTCATGTTTTTCCTGAACAGAGGTTTGAGCAGGTGTGCTCGCTCGATCGGTAGAAAATGATCGATCGAGCGAGGCCAAGGTTACTCTCACCCGAGAGTTGGGCAATTTTGCTCGCTCGATCGGTAGATTGTTACCGATCGAGCGAGGTGCTCACTCTTTAAAAAAAATTTCTTTTGTTTAGACTTTGATTATTGTTTATTATCGTTGATTAATTGATTTTGAGCGATTAGAACTCGGGTCGTCACTAGAAGTCATAACCAATCCATTCCATAATCCAACGTTGATCCGGTTTCGAAAATAGAAGCGATACAAATGCGATAACATAATCAATAACTCAAAAACTGATATCTTCTCCATACTGATTTCGAAATCCAAATAACACAACATAAAACTTACACGAAATCGAAGCCCTCGTCGTAAGGATTCCAGAACAATTTACGGAATTGAAATTGGATAACCGGAACAAAAGTTACGACAATTTGAATATAAAACTTTCAAAAGAATGCCATCCGCAACTGTATACAAGAGATTACCTCTAGCCTCATCTCTCTGTCTCCATCGCTGCAACTCCTCATCTGTAGACTGTCCATCCCTAATCCGATCTCGCAGAACTGGCTGCACCGTCAACACTGACAAGCTCGGTGCATGACCACTCGGATAACACTCCAAGTCAAATCTCTGAATCTCGCTCTGTAGTGGTAACTGTCCGGTCAAACATGATACTACTGATGACTTCCGACTCAAAGCATCTGCTACTACATTAGCTTTACCCGGATGGTAGCTAATGTCACAGTCATAATATTTCACCAACTCCAACCAACGGCGCTGTCTCATGTTCAACTCCTTCAGTGTGAAGAAGTACTTGAGACTCTTGTGGTCTGTGAAAATCTTGCACTTCTCACCATACAGATAGTGCCTCCAGATTTTCAAAGCGAAGACCACTGCTGCTAACTCCAAATCATGTGTCGGGTAGTTCTGCTCGTGAATCTTTAGCTGCCTTGACGCATACGCAATAACCTTACCACACTGCATAAGAATTGCGCCTAAACCTAGCTTAGACGCGTCGGTGTACACCACTAACTCCTCATGTGGTACAGGCACTGCTAACACCGGTGCAGTAGTAAGTGCTCCCTTCAACTGATCGAAGCTCCTCTGACAGTCTGTACTCCAGAAGAACTTCGCATTCTTCTTGGTTAAGGAAGTCAAGGGTACTGCAATAGAGGAAAAACCCTTAATGAACATCCTATAATATCCTGCCAAACCCAAGAAACTGCGAATCTCCGAAGCATTCTTCGGAATACCCCAATTCTGCACTGCCTCAACCTTCGACTGATCAACTGCAATCCCATCTCTTGAAATAATGTGGCCAAGAAATGCCACCTGCTCAAGCCAAAACTCGCACTTGCTGAACTTGGCATACAAACGATGCTCCCTCAAAGTCTGCAAGGCTGTCTGAAGATGCTGTCTATGCTCCTCAATGCTCCTAGAATAGATCAAGATATCATCAATGAAGACTATGATGAACTGATCTAGATACGGCTGAAAGACTCGGTTCATGAGATCCATGAAAACCGCTGGAGCATTGGTCAACCCAAATGGCATCACTAAGAACTCGTAATGCCCATATCGTGTCCTGAAAGCAGTCTTGGACACATCTGCATCTCTAACACGCAACTGATGATAACCAGATCGCAAATCGATCTTGGAGAACACTGAAGCTCCCTGCAACTGGTCAAATAAATCCTCTATCCTCGGCAGTGGATACTTGTTCTTCACTGTGACCCTGTTAAGCTCTCGGTAATCGATGCACAGTCTCATACTGCCATCCTTCTTCTTCACAAACAACACCGGAGCTCCCCATGGAGAAAAGCTAGGACGAACAAAGCCTTTCTCTAATAGCTCCTGAATCTGCTCCTTCAACTCTTTCATCTCGGTAGGAGCAAGTCTGTACGGTGCCTTAGAGATAGGCACGGTGTCTGACACTAACTCGATGCTGAACTCCACATCTCTCATTGGTGGAATCCCTGCAACATCCTCCGAAAAGACATCCAGAAAATCATGATCCACCTCTATCTCTGATAATGATCGGCTAGATGGTTCTGAGGCCGTGACAATAATCTCTAGAAAACGTCGGCAACCCCGTCTCAACAACTTCCTCGCCTGAATAAGAGATATCACCTGAGGAGTACTACTGCTCTGAGATGCATGGAAGGTAAACGGGTCGCCTTCTGATGGTTTCACTGACACTGATCTCCGATGAAAGTCAATCGAAGCTCCATTGACTGTCAACCAGTCCATACCCAAAATCAGATCGAAACCACTCAATGGCAAAACCACCATATCTACTCGAATGGAGTGTCCTTGAAGCTCCAACTCCAGTCCTCGAATAACCTTCGAGGTAGAAATAATCTGCCCTGACGGCATAGTAACATCATACCCACTGTCAACAATCTCAGGTGTGATGCCTATTCGCCTGATAAACTCCAGGGAGATAAACAAATGCGTAGCCCCTAAATCTAGCAACGCAAACGTGGAGTTGCCTCCAACTAGAATTCTCCCTGCACGCAGAAAATTCCCAACAATTTCATACTACTACTAAACTTTTCCCCAACGAGTTACTATTAACACTTAATTCTAATCACAAGTAAAACATTCTTTTTATTCTAACATGCAGATAGATAACCCAAATAACAACAATTCCATAAAGAAAACAAAATTCTTAAACAAAGGAAAAATTATAAAATACTAGGGATAAGGTATACCGGTAATCAAGGAGGTGTCTGGGTCTACCTCCTCGGCCTGCATGACGAACACTCTACCAGCAGTGTTCTTCTTCCTCGGGCAGTTAGATATCTGATGCCCTGGCTCCCTACAGTGAAATCAAACTCCTGCTCCTAACAGACAAGGTCCCGAATGCATCTTCTGACACTTCGGGCAAGTAGGATAACCTATGGCATTAGGGGCCCCGCCCCTTTGCTGTTGTGGCCTCTGCTGCTGTGGCCTCTGCTGTGGATTCGGGCCCTTAGCCGGCCCTGTAAACTGCTTCTTCGCAGGAGGCTGCGAAGATGGTCGCTGATACCCAATCTGAAACTGCCTCTTACCCTGCTGCTCCCTCTGGATCTCTCTCCGACCCTCCTCGGAACGCATGGCTCTACTAACTGCAGACTCATAAGTAAGGACGTCTGCCATGCGAACATCATGCTTGATATCCGCCTTCAAACCCTCTACAAACTGCCTCAACTTCTCTGGTGGACTATCAGAAATCATAGGCACAAAGCGATAGCCCCTCTCGAACTGTCTCACATACTCAACCACTATCATGTCTCCCTGACAGAGACTCATAAACTCCCGGATCATGCGACTGCGCACATCCTTAATGAAGTACTTGGCGTAGAAGATACGCCTGAAATCTGTCCACATCAGTGTAGGAAGATGAACTCCCCTAGCTGCACCCTCCCACCAAAGGGCTGCATCTCCTCTCATCATGTAAGTCGCACAGTTCACCCTGTCGGTGTCTGTGATCCCCATATAATCAAAGATGGACTCAAGAGAGCGAATCCATCCCTTAGCCACCAAAGGATCGGTGGTACCAACAAACTCCTTGGGCCCCTTCTTCTGGAACCTCTCAGCCACGTCCTTCTCATAGGACAGTTTGGGACGTGCAGCCTGCTGCTCCAACAGAGCAGTAATCCCCGCCATCATAGTAACATTGGCCTGTTCCAATGCTGATAAAGGGTTCTGCGGAGGTGGAGGTGGAGGTGGAGGTGGAGGTGGAGGTCCCCCACGTCTGTTCACTGGTCTGGGAGGCATTCTGCACCACCACATATTACTTTACGTAAATCGCCATGCATAACTAAGTGGTTTAAAAGTAATGCTAACTTAAATTTAAAGAATTAAATCATGCTATAAACACTTAAAACTTACAGACCGGTAGCATGGATTTCTGAGCTCGCATAGCAGTAATGACCCCTCCAAGGACCATGCTCTGATACCAACTGAAACGACCCTAACTCTATAATAAATAAATATGCGGGAAATTTTATTTTTTTTTATACTTACTAAATAAAACATGTACATATATGCCCATATATATATGCACAGAATAAAAAGATTTAAAATAAATAAATAAATAAATAAACAATTAAATACTTAAATAAAAATGCATTCTTTAAAATAAAATAAATATCTGAGTCAAACATTTAATTAAAAATACTACATAAACAAAATGATTAAAATTTGCATGCACTGACAATATTCAATAAAATATTCAAAACTCACAACCACTGAAAAATAATATAAAATATGTAACGTGCTGACATAATCAAAACATGCATGTGACTCAGACATTTATCACGGTCACGGGATCACTGCATGCCCGCTCATACATCCTCGCCTCCGGTGGGAACAACCTCATCCTCAACGAACTCATCTGCACCATACCAGTGTAGTGAGCCTAGAGGCCCAACATGCTAACATAACAAGGGTTTAAAATAATTTAAAACAATTAAACACTAATACTTACATATACATGAATGAGCATGCTTGAAAATTTCATAACATAACATAACTTATCTTAACTTAAATATCATAATCATACATAATACATAAACATTGTTGAGCAATTAATTTTTTAACATCGCATGGTTGTATCCGTAGTGTAACCTTAAATCATACATTAAATACTGATCAACGTGGAAACCAACGTACGTGGCCGGTGACGAATCACCTCTTAAATTGGCAGTAAACTGCCCTTCAATCATATGGGGACGAATCCCCCTTAAATTGTCACACTACTTCAACTTCCAACATAAAATAGTTTCTTGCTCAACCTTAAACATTAAATCATGCATAAAGTATTATTTCATGAATGCATGTACTTGAATAAAATGTGTGTCCTTCATATATATTTAATTTAATTTCTTACTAACATATAAATATTAAAATAACTTCAATGCATAAAAATAATTAAATATATAGTTAGGACACATGCAATTTCTCATGGATTGTTCTGGACTGCTGGCCCTAAAACTCAAGCCCAAATACTTAAATCTGGCCCAATAACACTGAGACTGGCCCAATAACATACTTAAGCCCAATAAAATTGTTCTAAGCCCAATTAAAATAATTTAAAGCCCATAAAACATTCTAGGCCCAATAATAACTTAAACTGGACCAATGGGCCCAAAAGCCCAAAGACTGGCCCAATAACTTTTATGGGCCCTAAAGCCCATAAAATTTAGTGGACTAACTCAATTAAATTAATTAAGCCCAAATAATAACTTAAGTGAAGCCCACTAATTAAATTAATCTAACTAACCCAATTAAACTCTTAAATTCATAAATTAACTTAAAAATAAAATACCCGAGCCCAACTAACTTAACCCGGACCCGGACCCAACTAACTTAACTCACTTACTATCAGACCCGACCCGGACCCAAGACCCGACCCGGAACCACCCTTCAGCCCCAACCCGTGACCCCCCTCCCTTGCTCCCTCTCGGCCGAGAGCAGCAGGTCTTCACGGCCTGCTGCCGGCCAGCTCCGGCCGCCCCTGTCCGGAGCCCGCAGCCCAGACGTAGCCCACGTCTGGGCGGTCCCGACCTGACCCTAGCCCCGACTCCATGCAGCCCACACACAGTGCACCAAGCCTTCTTCCAAGATACCCTAGCTGCACGATCTGCTTGGCCGATCTGAACATTGTGGTTTCTTGGGCTCGTTTGGCTCAAACCACTCGAGCCATTCGAGTCCAGGCCACCCACACACACCCTCTGAACACCTACCAGCATTCGTACACATCCATGGCTAAGAAAACGTGAGTATGATTGATGAAATCAACGAACCATGCGTATACATTCAACTACTAAATCAATTTCTAAAAATTTCACAGACTAAAAAAATGCACACACGACACACACATATTATTCATTGATATGGTATGAAAAAGAGGAATAAAAACATGCCTTTCACCGTAAACTAAGAAAAGTAAGAGCGTGAACGATTTCGGGACGACGGGGCGACGACGACGAGCTTTGGACCTTCAAAACATGGCTATGGTGTTCTTCCTTGGCTGATGATCAACGAAGAAGATGAAGAAGGAGGGTGGGAACTGTTGGAGGCGGCTAAGTGATCGGTTGGGAGGGTTTGGGTAGAATAGGTTTAGGTTTTAAATTTGTTTAGTAGATAATGGTTTAATAATTACTAATAATCAATATAAAGATAATATATCAACTAACTTTATTTTTTTAAAAGTCCTAAAAATAATAATAATCTGATACAAAAATATAAATCCCGAAATATTAAAATAGGAAATTTTTAAAAGTGATTAAAAGTCATTATCTTGGCTAATTTTGGATAAAATGGACTCCTAAAATTATATAAAGTTAAATACTAAAACTTTTGAGGTAATAAAACTCAAAATAATATTTTAGGGCTCTAAAAAAGCTCATGAAATTAATTGGCTAGAAAGTTGTCATCTCGTTCGTCCACGGTCCCGTCTACGCGATCAAAACAATTAAAATACTAAAAATCATAAAAATCATTAATTATGGGTTAAATGCTTAAAAATAAATTAAATCATGCACAAATAATTCACATAATTATTTAACCCATAAATCACAAATTTAAATAATTAAATATCCTAATTATGCATGTGGATTTACGTATTTAAAATACCGGGTGTTACAATTTGCCTTCCTTTAGAGTAAGGCTGGTTTTGAGTTGATTTCTATCCCACCATGCCAAAGGATGCTCGTTGTAACTTTCTTTGAGCCTTTTTTTGACATCTTCAAGGGATACCTTATTTTCTAACTCTATATCTCTGTGATTTAGAGTTACCTTGAGAAGCTCCATATCCTCTGTTTGGAGTTCTTGTTATGTTGTTATTTTCAACATGGTTTCTCCAAACCTTCTTGGATCTTTCATTTTTGGGTGAAAAATTTTTCCTTTATCATCACGCTGGCTGCAAAATATTATTGGCAATTGTCGATAAAAAGCAACCTTGAGTCTTTGAACGAAAATTTTATGATCACAAATTGTAGTGAACATAAGTTTTTTTGACTCATTGTCTTGTGTGTACTTCTTAAACATTTGTAAGAAGTTATTTCCTAACAGGATATCAGCTCATGTATCATGGATATAGATTGGTGGTGTCTTTACCTTGTACCAAGGTGTTTGACCTGCTCCTCCCATAAGGATTTCGGCTTGTTTTATTACTTTGCAAAGAATTAAAATTATTCTAGAGAAATCTCGTCCAGCAATTTTTGGCAATTCCTCTTCACATTCTTCAGGAAAGACTCATCTTTTTGCTGTACAAATTCCTGCTCCCGAGTCAATATAAGCTGCAAAGTATTCAACCTTATATTGTTCATACAACATTCCTATTATAATGTATATGGAGAAAGGACTTGTCGTCATTTTTTAAAGGGATTACTAAATTTCCCTGCCATTTTTAAAAGACTGTGTTGCAATTCAGTAATCCGATTAAGACTTTTCACCTTTAGTTTTCCTAAGGCTTCAGAAGGTAGAGTATGGTTATTCCTTTCTACTTCTTCGATGCGTCCTAGTAAATAATGTTCATGACTTACTAATTTTAATAGTTGTTTCTTCCTCTGTTTGTAAACAGAGTTCTTGAATCTGTTTAAGGGATTGTCCCTTATCCAATTCTCTTGATTTTTCATCTCGTAGAATTTTTATTGAATCTTCCAAGTCTTCTCTTTTGCCATGAACTCTATTCCTTTTTCAAGGCGTTTCCATGGTTTATGGTCCTCCAAAAATTTTAGGCCAAGAATGAGCTGATCTATTTCTTTTCCTCGAATTCCACAGATTTGAACTTCCAATTCTCCAATATTTATCACTCCTTGGTAAGTTCCTTTTTTTTGTTGTTCCAAATAGTAAATCGAGTTACAAGGGAACTGATTCCGATGACTTGTAATTTCGAATACTATTTTCACTTTTTTCCATCCTTCTGGAGATCTAAGTTTTCCTATTATAGAAAACTTTTTTTCTTCTGATGGAATTTCTTGAATAGGATATTTGTCCCATTTTCTTCTTGTCATCCCGTCTCCTTGGAAAGATAACCTTTGGGGTTCTATTTTAAGGTCTCTGTATAGAACCGGTCTGTCTTGAATTCGAATGTCTGTTTTTTGAATTAAAGGAAACTCGATTATTTCTGGGTATATTGCTTGAGCAAATTTCCCACATCTCTGGAATTTCAA
Organism: Henckelia pumila; assembly: GCF_033568475.1. Lineage (NCBI taxonomy): Eukaryota > Viridiplantae > Streptophyta > Magnoliopsida > Lamiales > Gesneriaceae > Henckelia > Henckelia pumila. The sequence continues at coordinate 102,783,884 of NC_133120.1, read as the reverse complement.
TGAACTCATTTCTAATAAATAATTCAGAATGGTGAGTATTAGAAAGAGCATATGAAATTTGATACGTAATAGAATATTGCATATTACCTTCCTTCATCAGTCTTTTTTCCTTGAAGTTTTGATGCAAAGTCAAGGCTCGACTAAAATCTCTATCAGCTAAATTGTAGGCTATTATTGGGTAAATAACTCCCACAATTTTTCCTGCACATAGATTTCCGAAGATAGTTCCTAGAACCACATCTTGTATATTTCTCATTCTTTTATCGCATACTACGATATCTATGGGTGAATCCATTCCCTCTTTAAAAGTAGCCTTGATCATAATCTGGATTGCTCCAATATGAATCCACGACATTGTCTTTGCTACTTCTGCTTTTAATTTCTGTAATTCTTCTCGAATTTCTTCAAAGGGAATTAACTGCATTTTAATTTGATTACTGGTTAATTCCATAGGGATCGCCATTTCCCTTCTGAATACCTTATAAATCAAATTATGTCTTCTTTTCTTAGCCCTAGGTTTCCTAAGACTCTTTCCACTTGTCATGCCGAAAATCCTTGGTACTTTTGTAATGTTGGATTTTCTCTCATAATCCTTTGGACCATATTATGAGATATTGTGGTTTGGCTAAAGAACCCAGCCAAACTTTCATGTGTTTCATGGCGAAACACTTCCTCTTTACTCTAATTCTGATTCTGATTCATCCTCAGAAACTTCTCGACTAAACAATATATCTTCTTCGTATATGCTTTCATCTGAGGGGATATCCTCAAATTGATATACTTGGACTAGATCTTGAAAGAAGACCGCATCATCCATGTCTGGTGTTGCTTCAAAGAGTTTAACTCCTTTTTTCTCATTTTCTGGACAATTTGTAGATATATGTCTTCTTGCTCCACATGTCCAGCAGTTGCAATCCTTGAAACTTTCACTTGCTCTTGTATGATTTCTTCTGAAAGTTCTTCTTGATGGTGTTCTTCCCCTGTTTTGTGATGAGCCTATTGATGGGGATGTTCTTATAGGTCCACTTATTCTACCTGATCTATAGGATCTGGCCTTTTGTTTGGACCAAAATGTTCTTGGTTTCCAAGAACTTTTCATTCTTTTATTATAGGGATTATTTCTGAATTTCTTCCTTTTAAATCCTTGTGATCTGTTTCCAATGATCGTTGTAAGATCATTTTCTCTACAACACAAAGGTGTACGCTTATCTATACCCCTTATTTTCTTGTATTTCTTCTGTAATGCTTCCATATGACACCATTCTGCTAGTTTTCCTTTCAAAAAGGAGGCACGTATTACCAATGTGTCAAGATTGCCTGGAACATATTCTTTAATCAGCATTTCTCTCCAAGGACTTGGCATTTTTGCAAAAAAATAGCTGAATAGCTATATTTCCCTCGACTCCCAAATTCCATCTGTATTTAGTGAATAACATAATGTATTTATCAACTAAACAGATATCATGTAACTCGAGACTATAAATAACTTGAGTATATCTTCTCTTTTTCTCTGTATCTTGATTATTGAAATAGTCAACCCCTATGAATTGTGCTTTAAACAGTGTGGCCATTCTTTCTCCAATCTCGCTGAGGGATTCTCCTGCTAAGATTGATTCCTTTGTATCTGGCATAGTCATCTCCCATGCGATCTTGACAGATCCCATTAAACTCATTTCTTGGAGTTTAATGAATCCTTCTTTATTGAGATCTAATGTCCCTGATGCAATTCTCATAGCTGACGTCCAATCATCTATAAGATCTTCTCTGTTTTTGAAGTCCAAAACATCAAGGTTTAACATAACCCCATAAGGATGTATCAGGTCTAAAATAGTTTTTCCATAAGGAGTTTGATGTAGTGGTATTTTACTCCTTCTTGATCTGGTTCCTGTTGGATGTGAATTTTCTCCAACCTGGAACTCACTATGTGGTTCTTCTGTTTTTACCACATATCTTGGGGGATTTCCCATGGGTTGTTCACCCTCAGGGGAATTCATTTTTAGATCTATAACTTTGAGATTCGCAAAAGAATCCGCAAGATCTTGTAGATCCTCGAGATTTAATCTTTCTAGAGTAGTCATCAGATAGTGTTTTTCTCTGATACTGCTTTTATAAGATTAATCATCATTTCATCATTAGTTAAAGGTTTTTGAACCATTTTGGTTTTACCTTTCTGATGTAACAAAGGTTCGGTACCAAACGAGAGTGGTAACCTTCCTCCTGTATTTTCTTTTCTAGAACCAAAAGTATGTTCTAGGTTTAGGATTTTATTTTGAAGATCCTTTAGAGTTTCAAGAATTTCTTCTTGTTTCTTAAGGATTTCTTCAATTTGCCGAGGTATTTCATACAGCTGATTGATGTAATATTGTACCGTCTTTTGAATTTCTCTAAGATCTCCAGAGAGTTTAGATGAATCTGGGGTAATCTCTAAAAATTGAGAGTTAGAAATCATTTTTCTTTATCTCTTCAAAATTGAGAGCATTAGTCGCAACCTGTTGTAAGTAATCTATTATGAATAGATTAACTTGTTTATAGGATTTCATATGAATAAAATCCTCTTGATTCAAACATTCGTTTGAATTCATCTTTTGTAAAATCTTCTCCTCAACAAAGAAAAACATGAATTAACAAATAATATTATGTCTGAATAACTAACCTAAGGCTTTGATACCATTTTGCGGATAATTCATTGTACCATAATTAAGCACAAAATCTTCAGATTTTAGCATAAATCCTTTAGATTTTTAGCATAAAAAAGCATAAATACAGTACAAGAATTAATCAATTAAATATTCAAGTTTTGTGGTCTTAGGAAGTTATTGCAAAGAATCTTATGGGTAGGGTGTAACGACCCACTGTATCAAGACGGGTCTTTTCAGCGTGCTTATGTCCTCACTCACACGCACCCTGAGAAACTTTCCAAGGGGTCACCCATCCTAAAATTGCCCCAAGTCAAGCACGCTTAACTTTCGAGTTCTTATGTGATGAGCTACCGAAAAAAAATGCATCTTCTTGATATGAGCAATACATATGAAATTTTTTAAGCTCTCCTCAACTATATAGTTTCATACCTACACAGTCTCAGAATCCCCCTCTCATTGCGGCACGGTATCGATTCATTCATGTCTCCCGCCGCCTAGAAGCCTACCAGGAGCCGCTCATTGTCCGTGCAACCTCTTGGCACCGGCGATCACTCCCTGCCTCTTCAGCCCCGGGCGTCACATGCCCACCAGCTTCCGCTTGGTTCGTCCCCGAACCATGCCGTTCTAAGAGAGGTCGGCTTTGATACCATTTGTAACGACCCACTGTATTAAGACGGGTCTTTTCAGCGTGCTTATGTCCTCACTCACACGCACCCTGAAAAACTTCCCAGGGGGTCACCCATCCTAAAATTGCCCCAAGTCAAGCACGCTTAACTTTGGAGTTCTTATGTGATGAGCTACCGAAAAGAATATGCACCTTCTTGATATGAGCAATACATATGAAATCTTTTAACCTCTCCTCAACTATATAGTCCCATACCTACACAGTCTCAGAATCTCCCTCTCATTCCGGCACGGGATCGGTTCATTCATGTATCCCTCCGCCTAAAAGCCTACTAGGAGCCGCTCATTGTCCTTGCAACCTCTTGGCACCGGCGATCACTCCTTGCCTCTTCAGCCCCGGGCGTCACATAGGGAGCTAGGGCAATGTCAAGTTTGGGTTTGGGGATTTATCACCAATTTGCTCTTAATATTTTTTACTTTAAAAATGTCGATTGGGTCCAAATTTACCGGTTCATCATTATTTAAAAAATAATAATCTTATAACTATTTATCAATCAATACATATATCTATCGCTATATAATAAGTAAGAAAGCTTTATGATAGGTATGTCAATAAATTTAAAATTTTAAAAAAAAAATTGTTTCCTCCACTATTTCAATTGTTTCTTACCATTATGATTTAAATTTTTTAATTTAAATATTTTTTTATTTTCATCTCAAAATTTTTATTTAATACATAATACAATCATTTTAATTAAAAATTTTAATTGAAATATAATTTTATTATAAAAATAAATTATTTAGTAGACATTGCATGCAACAAGTCGCTAGTTACTATTATTATACAAGAGACCCTTAGTTGGTATATTAGTATGCCAAGATATTAAAAAATATTTAAAAACACACACACAAACACTAAAATTGTGTCTCTCCACTATCTCTATTTTTTTATTTAATTATTTTTATTTAATATATAATACAATCATTTTATTTATCTATTTTTAAATTCCTAATTGTTTGAAAAAACTAATGTAATAAAAAATACATAAGAGAGAAAATGATTTTTTAACTACTTATGGTTATCATTCTTAACAAACAAAAAAATTATTCCTACTGCTATAAATTTATTAGATTTTTTATTAAAATTAAATATAAAAAACATTTCGTCACACATATCATGTGTGCAAATGTACAAGTAATAATAATGCTACAATTTTGGGGGTACCTATTTGTATTCCCTACGCTTTTTGTAACAAAGTCGAAAATAATGATTTTTGTAAAATATATTTTTTTTAGTGTGTAAAAATATATTATTTTCTTAATATAAAAGCACAAGAAATTTCCACCGTTTTACAAATCAATGATTTTATGGTAATATTTGGAAGAGCTTTTATGAAGCATTCATCAACTTTTCAAAAATTTCAAATTTTATTAGTGAAAAACTGAGAAATGCTTCTTGAAAGCTCTTCTTTACAAATATAATCATCAAGGATAATGGGCACCTTTACCGTTTGATTTTAATGATGAGATAAATAATTTATGGATAAGTAATGTATTATAATAAAAAATAAGAAATAATAGTTAATATAGTATTGGATTTAATTTGATTTATTAATTATTATATTAAAATGATAAATTACTACTTTATATTTTAAAAATAAATAAAATATAAAATAATATTATTTATGAGGAGTAATATAGTAATTTAAATTCAATGATTTGATTGATGTAAGATAAAATTACTGATTTGATTGATGTAAAATTAATATAAGGGATAATTCCCGATTTGGACCCTCTTTTTAGGCCTCATTCCTGATTTGCTCCTCCGTTTTCTCGTTAACCTAATTTGTTCCTCCGATTTTTACTATGTTTTCGCAATTGATGCATCCGTCCAATTAAGCGTTAAATCTAACGAGGATGACCAGCTTAGCCCATTCAATCTTCATCTCTCACCTATTCAATCTGTAAACAAAAGAGATTCAATATATGCTATAAATAATTTCAACACAAAAACTACTTTATGAAAAACAATGAAATCACGTGTATAATATAAAATCCAATTAGTTGTGTGTACACTATGATGTGAACATGAATTAAATTAACCTGCTTAATTATTTGTTAAATATCGAGCATTTAATGGCAAGCTAAAGTGTGATCCTTTAGCACTATAAAGATTTTTAAAGGTATGGATGGATAAGAAGGTAATTAATAATTAATAATTTGTGAAATAATTTATTCACGAAAAGAAAAAAAATAAAAAAATCTAACAATTTGAACCCACCGATCAGTAGAAATAAAGAGCCCAAGATCAACTCCAAATCAATCTATGCCCTAAGCTGTCGAAAAAGCTAATTAAGGGAAAATTGCAAATTTAATCATTTATATTTGTCACTTTGCGATTTTGGTCCTCTATGTTTTCACATTTTGGTTTTAGTCCGCTATCTTTAATTTTTTTGGCAATTTTAGTCCTTTTTCCAACGTGGCTGACGTGGAACCAATTCAGTGCTGATGTGTACAATGTCACGTAAGAATTTTTGAATAAAAAGGACCAAAATTGCCAAAAATCAAAACATGCAGGACTAAAACTGAAATGTGAAAACATAGAGGACCGAAATCGCAAAATGATAAACATACAAGACTAAATTTTCAATTTTCCCAGCTAATTAATAATCAATAATTTGTGAAATAACTCATTCCAAAAAAAAAATATATGACAATTTGAACCCACTGATCAGTAGACATAAAGAGCCCAAGATCAACTCCAAATCAATCTATTCCTTAAGCTGTCGAAATGGGGTAACCTCTGTAGTTGGCCGCCCGTGGAAAGACACCATCGCAGCTGAAGGAACGAGGAGTAGATTAGGTTTAAAGTGTCGGTGAAGAATGAAATTGTAAAATATGGGTTGATCGGTTGAAGGAGGTAATGCTTAAACTTTTAATGGGTTAAAAGGGTAAATCTCGTTAGTTTTGACACTTGATTGAACTAAAAGATCAATTGTGGAAAGACGGTGAAAAAAAAGGATTAAATTGGGTCAATGAAAAAGTGAGGAACGATATCAAGAAAGCGACCTAAAATGAGGGACTAAATTGAGAATTATATCGTTAGTTTATGGATAAATAATATGTCAAGAAGAACGCAAAAATTGGATGAGATAAGTTATACATAGATTAACAATAATGCCTACCAAAATAATTACTTAAGTGATTATTATATTTTATTTTTAAATACAAACATATTAGATTATAAACTAAAGAGATATTTTAACCACCGTTTTGAAAATGTGGTACCTAGCCTCTAAGCGGTTGCTTACCGTCTCGATTTTTAGACGATTGATGCTTATGAATGTTGTTTTATTAATCGACCGCTTAGATAATTAGGCTTAGAAGATTCAAAATCCGCTTAGTTTAATATATAATATATATTTTTTTTAATTTTAACTTTTAGAAAAAAGTGGTTTGAGAAATTTTTTGATCAATTTGTGTCAAATGAAAATGATTAATACACAATTATTTTGAGTTTGAATTCGTTAAAGATAAATTATTGGAGAAATATTAAGATGAACAAAAAGAATTATATATTTAGGCTAAAAAAATCGTCCAGGTCAAATTAAATATTTAGTCTAAAAATCATCTAAGAGAATTAGACATATAAGCTAAAAAAAACTACCTAGGTCACACCTAAGTGTCTAGGCGGAAGGTGACCATCCGTCTACCACTTTTTAAAACATTGGTTTTAATGTTTATTTGGTGGTGTAACCTCACGAGTTTATAAGTCACTTTTTTATTAGTTTTAATTTCTAATGTGATACAATTGTAACATACTAACATTGTCTGCTCCCTTGCATTGTCTACCCCCTTGGAAGGAACGTTCGCAGCAGCGTACTCAAGATGACTTTCATTCACCTTTCAATGTTTGGTTCATGCACCTTAGTCTTTCATATAAATTTTCAATTATCGACAATTATCTGATGATATCTTTTGTAAGGCATTTATTTCGCTACTTCGACTCTTCAATGTTATATTATAAATTCAGTGTGTAATGTGATTGGTTTAAATCATTTGGATCCCACATGATTGGACCAATCAAAAACTTACACACCATCCATGGGGTATTACCCCATGGGTAAGGTCGAAAGAACCAAATTCAAGATGTGTTACATCCAAAAAGACTTGGCTATTGATTAATGAGTGATGTAACATCATGTGAGACCCCAATTCTAATCAAGTGCTAACCTCATCAATAAACACACATGATCCAAATGATAAGCAACTAATTTTTTTTTTTAAATAGTGCCCGCTCGATCGGTAGGACTTTACCGATCGAGCGGGCCATCTTAATCAAGTCTCTGCCGAGACTTACAAAAGCCCGCCGCTCGATCTGTCAAAACTGACCGATCGAGCGGAAGAAAAAAGCCAAACTTCCTGCCTCAAAACAGGGGTGCTCGCTCGATCGGTATAATCCCACCAATCGAGCGAGACACTCTGCACCAGAAAAATAAACTGGTTCTTTTCTTTCTTTATTTAGTTTGGGATCCCGAGGTTAAAATATCCAACAATCACACCGAACTCTCCTCTCGAGGTGTACGAGGCATATTTTAATCCTCTAGACTCCAGAGCATTATAGAGAGTTATCTGACAAGGTATAAAATATCCAACCAAGTCACTCAACTACAATCTCTAGATCATCTAATTCAAAGTGAATAATCAGTAGGCTCAATATGAATGCATATAAATCTCTAGCATTCAAAAATCTATTCAATCATCCATACAAATGAGCATTCAATCATGATTTCAAATAAACATTCAATCAGGCAAGTATGTGAATTTCTTTGGAACACTCGAATGAAGTCGGATTCGAGTTAATTGTCCCATTCAAATCTAAGTCATCTTTTACCTTATTCGCTTCGAAGGTACTTCAATGTGAAAGTCAATAATAAGGATAATCATCAATATCCTATCAATTTCATTCAAAATAAATCAAACTTCTTCGATCGATAAATAAAAAAATCAATATTGTACCGACTTCAATCTTCCAAACTGTCCAAAGCTGCTATCTCGCAACTCTGCTGACTTCACTTCAATCTATCAGAAGATGTCATAAGGATTAATATCGACATCAAAAGCTCAATCAAACTCGATACGATCAAAACATCAAAACGATATCCAAATCTCAAACTGACGGCATAACGGATATAAACTGATCAAACCGGAAATGCAGACAGCAATTCAACAATCCAATAAACTCATATTCATCTCAATATCATCAAAACAAATCAAATCCTCCAAATCTAAAAACCTCATTTTCGAAATTTCACAATAAAAATCATATCAATTCCAATCGTCGTTAGATCTTCACACCGTCTTAGATATACTATCACAGCTATCTCATAATCATCCTCTCCGAATATAAATCAATTCTAACAACGTCCAAAAATTCAAACTTCTCAGAATTAAGATATACTTACTTCCAAACGGAGCACTCGTCGCTGTGATCGTAGATATCCAGTCAAAAATCAATTCTATCGGACGGATCGATCAAAAATGGAAATCCCAAAGCTTGGAAAATAAATGGGGCGGTTTCCATGGTGGGAGGCGATGGAGGGGAGAAGATGGAGTGAAAAAAGAAAGTCAATTTTCTCTTAAATATCTAACAAATTCATTTATTGCGTTTTAGTCCCTGAAAATTCCAAAAATTGCATTCTAGTCCCTGATCAAAATCGACTCGGCCCTCGAATTTTAAAATCTCTGATTATCTTAAATAAAGTCCATTAAGATAATTTTGGGGCGTTACAATTCTCCCCCTCTAAGAATCGATTTCGTCCTCGAAATCAAACATGATTCTATCACAAGGTCGAGGCTTGAATCAAAGGACTGCAATACAAATTTACATCTTAGAACTAAGTCCATAATCTGCTTCCAATCTAACTCTGAATCGATCTTCTCAATCAGTTCGACATCTCAATCAATCAGAGAATGTCAGAATCTCTAGTCAATTAATTCATCAACACTTCGTTCGTTTATAAAAAGTCATCTCATCCTCGTCAGCAAATTCTTCTAAACTCAGTCACAATTCGAATCATCTTCGTTCTAATTCATGTGACTTAGAAAGTTCATATCAAAAATAAAGGAGATCTTCATCTCTCCTCGTACAACTTTTAGAAAGTGCTTTCAATTATCATCTGATCACTATCGTTGTACGAAGTTTCCACAAGAATCAAGATTCTGCCAACTAGTGCTAAGTCGAGCACTACAACTCATGGCATTTCCTCTAAAGTTCGATTCAACTGATCTGGATGTACGTCGTTCTGAGGTTATCGAATCGAAAATATTTTAAGTCAACAACAAAATTCCTCTTCGAAGTCTATGCCAAAAGAACAATTACATCAAGTATCTCTGCCTAGACTGACAGAATTCGGTAATTCATGACATCTGCCATTCTCTAACAAGATATCAATTCTCTCTTCTTCATAAAAAAACATTATGTACAGAAAACTGTAACGTATTCCAACAATCAAAAAATCAAAAATAGACTGCTGATAAATAAGAATAAATTCTTCGGTTCGAAACATCAGTTGTTGCATTCACTCCTTCAATTACAAAGATTCAAATCAGAAATCTCAATAAGAAGAAAACCAAGTACTGCAAGATCGTCAGTACTAAAACTCAGAATACAAAAGAGTGAATAATCAAAAATTTCATCATCAAATAATAAGATCAAAGGAATTCATTTGGTCCGATAAGAAATTCAAACATCGAGATTAGTTCACAATTGATCGGCGTACAATTCTGAAAATATTGTAGAAATCTCTGTACGATCAGTACAATTCTCATCACCAGAAAGCAGAAATTAATCAATAAGAATTCCTAATTTCAACTATTGCTTCTGAGAGATTCGGTCTACAGAAAATTCTTCAACAATACAGAAGTATTCGTCAAATCAAACGGCCTGTCAAAAGTTCAAACGGCCATACCTCAATTCGGAAATGATTCTGAGAAAGTTCTCTTCACGAACTTCCTGAAGATAAAATTCGGATCCCCATTCAGTGTCGAACTCGTTCTGACAATCGGGACCAATCTAAAAGTTCATTCCGAACAACTTCAGTCATTCAATAACCACTGGCACATCAACCAGTTCAGGTTACAATCCAATACGTCGACTGTAAAGCTTCGAGAGTTTGCTCATACTATTCTGTAACAATAGTCATTCTACAGAATAAATCAAGAATTCTTAACGGAGGATTCCATCACTCGATCAACAATACTCAGATGACATCTCATCTCGGACTCACAAAGTAGCCTTGCTACAAAAATCATCGAATTGTGATCCTAATTCCATTCTGAATCAGAATAGACTGTACAACAGAAAATCGGATCGTTCTCTCTCTCTGACTGCTGACAGTTCAAACATCAGAAGCCATACTTTGAACTTCATACTTCATCATCCTCTATTCGATCTGATTCCTCAATTCATCAAACATATTTCGATCATCTGGAAGAACTCTGAATAGACTTCAAGTGCCAATCTCCTGATACTCTGTCTCAAACCAAAACATCTGGCACAACAAAAGTTATTCGCTAATAATGCATCAATAAAAACATGAAAATCAGATTATACTCAGATCTGATCTATCTTCATAGGATTCTGAAAGGTCGAATCAGATTCCAAAGCATTCTCAATCTTCTCAATCAACTCTGGTTCGAAGTCGAATTAAGGAGTCGAGATTAACGTTCCATCTGTTCCAGACTCTATCAGAAGTGCAACAATCATCTGTCAAAGAGGACATCTGAAGTAAATAAAATAAGATCAGATCATTCAGCTTAAAATCTTAGATTTTACAATCAGTTCTATGGATAACAATAGAATTCGCATTCAGATTAATCGTCCTCTATAACTCTCTTTCTCAACTCAATCAGTTCGGACTGCGACAATCAAAACTTCTATCTTCCAAGATCAGAACAGATTACAGAAATCTTCTAAGAAAATAAATGATGCTAAATCTTCCAAGCAATAAGATCTCTTTGAGACTCAAATCGGAAACTAATATTGCATCTCGAGCTTCTTCAACTTCTTCGATGCTCAAGATAACAAGGAGATCTTCTGAACAAGAATAAGTCTCAACTCTCAATAATAAGGAATGCCAAGCACCGAAAGGTCATCAATACCTAAGAAGTCAATAATACTAAGGTGCTGATCAATCTCTCTTTCAATTTATTAAGAACTGGTCTCAAATATACAAACTAAACAGATGGAAATAATTTGCTGAGTAATCATCTTCTCAACAATAAGAATTCTTCAAAGGATTCGCGATAAAATTTGCTAAATCCAAAAATCTTCAAATTTCCGATAAGGACGTCGATCCAGATCAATTCATAATAGCTCCAGTCTTGAGGTGTTCAATAAAATTCCATCTTCTTAGAGAAAAGATCGAGGAACAGACAACTTGGTCTCAAAAAAATTCAGACGTCAAAAGAATAGCATAATTGATCGGCATGCAAATCTGCGAACAATTCTTAAAAAAATCTGAAAGATCGATACGACTCTTCGGAGGATAAGATATTCATCGATAAGAATACTCAAGAACTCATCTACAAATCTCTAGAAGATTCGGTTCAAAGGACTCATAAACATTGCATATGCAATTCCCATTCAATCTGTACGATTAAAATTCAAATCGGTCGTACTTTATTCCGAATTCAATCTCTGAAACTTCTTCCTTTTAGAATATCAGTCGATGATGTCTGATAAAAATTTAATGCTGAACTCATCCTCTCGACTCGGAGGAAAATCTGGAATCTCAACTAGAACAACATCAGCAAACTTAGCATCTCTGTTAAATAAACCAACACGGCTTATTGAAGACATCATCTACATACCTCAAACATTCCTCCGCACCTTTCTATAACAAACGGTAATCGACAATTAATAATAAAGGAATTCTTAACTCGGGAATTCTTACCGGATGAAAATCCACTCGTCTATCATCTCAGATCTGAATCTGGCAACAATTTGAAATCAACCTTTGTTGCTCTGTACTCGGTTAATGCACTACATCGATAATATAATCAAAATCTGATAACCGAAGAATAATACTGTTCAGTACAATCAACTCCCATCAAAACAAAATTCAAAAATTCGAACTAAACTCACCGCAACTAATTCAGATACTCAAAAGTAGAGAAGTATTAATCTAACATCTCAATAAGAAGAAAAAGTTGCATCAATATCTAACAACAAAAGAGTCGAAAGACTAGAATCAAACAGTTACCTGCTTCATCATCGTCAAGAGCAGTTAGAGTTTGTGAATTCTCAATAAAAGCAAGTACTAACTTCTGTCGCAAAACTCGGATTTAAACAACTCTATGAAACAACCAAACCTTGTTTGTCTAAGGCTTTCTTCTTCTATAACCACCAACTAACTGAATTTGTCGTTCGTCGGTGTAGTCTAGAAAATCAAACAACTGACCAATCTCTTCTAATCAGCTTTCACACCTAAACTCATTCTCAGAAATACTCAGAGTGAAGGACTAACAGACTGAAACCTCATCAGTAATGCTTCCATCATTTCGGAGTGACATCCATTGCTGCAGTCACAGAACAATTCTGTATATTTGGGTTCGCTACTAGTTGAATTCTGTTCAAAACTTACCGAGTATAAAATTCTGATTCAAGAGGATTAGGACACAACATCTCAAATACATCTATCCGGTGTCCAACAACCTCTACTCGACATACTCATTTGATCTCCAGAATATTCAATGAAACCAGTAACCCGAAACAGTTCGTATCTCAATTAATCCAGAAACAAAACAATTCATATCTCAAGTACTTCATGCTTTATAATTTGAATCACTCAATCATGTAATTCAAATAATTCATCAGATAATAAAGCATGCTCGCATATTCTTCAATCATAGAATTAATCAATCACATGCAAGAAATTAAATTCAAGCGGACTCGATCTACCCCGCTCTCTTCTAAATTCAGTCCAAGATCTTATCGCTCTGATACCACTTAATGTGAGATCCCAATTCTAATCAAGCGCTACCCTCATCAATAAACACACACGATCCAAAAGATAAGCAACTAATTTTATTTTTTTTAAACAGTGCCCGCTCGATCGGTAGGACTTTACCGATCGAGCGGGCCATCTTAATCAAGTCTCTGTCGAGACTTACAAAAGACCGTCGCTCGATCTGTCAAAACTGACCGATCGAGCGGAAGCAAAAATCCAAACTTCCTGCCTCAAAACAGGGGTGCTCGCTCGATCGGTATAATCCCACCAATCGAGCGAGACACTCTGCACCAGAAAAATAAACTGGTTCTTTTCTTTCTTTATTTAGTTTGGGATCCCGAGGTTAAAATATCCAACAATCACACCGAACTCTCCTCTCGAGGTGGACGAGGCATATTTTAATCCTCTAGACTCCAGAGCATTATAGAGAGTTATCTGACAAGGTATAAAATATCCAACCAAGTCACTCAACTACAATCTCTAGATCATCTATTAAAAGTGAATAATCAATAGGCTCAATATGAATGCATATAAATCTCTTGCATTCAAAAATGTATTTAATCATCCATACAAATGAGCATTCAATCATGATTTCAAATAAACATTCAATCAGGCAAGTATGTGAATTTCTTCGGAACACTCGAATGAAGTCGGATTCGAGTTAATCTTCTCATTCAAATCTAAGTCATCTTTTACCTTATTCGCTTCGAAGGTACTTAAATGTGAAAATAAATAATAAGGATAATCATCAATATCCTATCAATTTCATTCAAAACTAAATCAAACTTCTTCGATCGATAAATAAAAAAATCGATACTGTACCGACTTCAATCTTCCAAACTGTCCAAAGCTGCTATCTCGCAACTCTGCTGACTTCACTTCAATCTATCAAAAGATTTCATAAGGATTAATATTGATATCAAAAGCTCAATCAAACTCGATACGATCAAAACATCAAAACGATATCCAAATCTCAAACTGACGTCATAACGGCTATAAACTAATCAAACCGGAAATGCAGACAGCAATTCAACAATCCAATAAACTCATATTCATCTCAATATCATCAAAACAAACCAAATCCTCCAAATCTAAAAACCTCATTTTCAAAATTTCACAATAAAAATCATATCAATTACAATCGTCGTTAGATCTTTACACCGTCTTAGATATACTATCACAGCTATCTCATAATCATCCTCGCCGAATATAAATCAATTCTAAAAACGTCAAAAAATTCAAACTTCTCAGAATTAAGATATACTTACTTCCAAACAGAGCACTCGTCGCTGTGATCGTAGATATCCAGTCAGAAATCAATTCTATCGGACGGATCGATCAAAAATGGAAATCCCAAAGCTTGGAAAAGAAATGGGCCGGTTTCCATGGTGGGAGGCGATGTAGGGGAGAAGATGGAGTGAAAAAAGAAAGTCAATTGTCTCTTAAATATCTAACAAATTCATTTATTGCATTTTAGTCCCTGAAAATTCCAAAAATTGCATTTTAGTCCCTGATCAAAATCGAATCGGCCCTGGACTTTTAAAATCTCTGATTATCTTAAATAAAGTCCATTAAGATAATTTTAGGGCTTTACACATCATTAGTTTATAAGCCACTTTCTTATTAGTTTAATTTCCAATTAGACAATCGCAACAAGATGCAAATGAAATTCGGGTTCGAGAATTGTCATTATGCACGCGTTGATAATCGATTTTTATGTGTTGTTTTGTTTCTCTCTGGCCTAACTTTGAAAATATACAATAATATAGATAAATATAAAACTTACATGTATTCGAGTGTAAATTTGAGTTGGTTTCTTATTAGGAATCAAAATTTAATGCAATCACAGTGAATGGCTTCGAGATTCAAGTTGAGCAGAACCCAAACTTGAAATAGTTTAAATTTTATGAGCTTAGCTCTGGCTAAAAAAATCTCAAGTTTTGGTTCGAATATCATTCAAATAGATTCAATTTATTCGCACCCTTAATCCGAATGAGAGTGAATATACTTGAAGTTTGTCCATGTAATCATCAAAATCTTCATTTGTTATCACAAGAAATAGCTGCCAGTGTATGTATCTTCAGACATGAAAAGTTCACATTTGATTGCACATGAGACTCGACCAAATCCAAGACTTAAGAGTCTACTCACATGATACTAGACTCTAAACTGCTCTTCCAAGTTCCAACCTTATTCACACAGAACTAGCAGTTCCAATCTTATTCACACTGAACTAGATTAGGAACTTGACATCATTCAATACTTCCTCTGAAGGATCATCCTTTGTCCTCATCTCCAACTTGAACTCTATTCAAAAGAATTGATATGTGAACCCGGTCTCTATTCAAAGGAATACCTATTTGTATTCCCTATGCTTTTTGTAACAAAGTAAAAAATAACGATTTTTGTAAAATGTATTCTTTTTTTAGTGTGTAAAAATATATTATTGTCTTAATATAAAAGAATAAGAAATTTCCATCGTTTTACAAGTCAATGATTTTATGAAAAAAATTTATGAAGTATTGCTCTACTTTTCAATCACAAAATTTCAAAATTTTATTAGTGAAAAGCTGAGAATAGCTTCTCTAAATCTCTTCTTTACAAATATAATCATCAAAGATATGAGCACCTTTACCGTTTGATTTTAATTATGATATAAATAATTTATGGAGAAGTAATGTATTGTAATAAAAAAAATAAGAAATGAAATCGCCTTATATATATCATCTGATTGATCGACCCAACAATGTCTCACTAGAAGTGTCGATGCCACCCATGGGTGGCATGGCACTTTTTAATTGGCAAATTTTGTGGGCCCCACATGTGTGGCCAATTAAAAAATAACATGTCTGTTGGAACACGTTCCCGGATCTGTCAGATGTGATACCGGTAGCAGCGGAAGTTTTAAAAAAATTTATTTTTGATCTGGAACGATTCCAGATCGTGGGTATCAAATCCTTACGATTAAAACAAACAAGTAAAATAAAACAAGATTAAATTTTACCTCTCAAGTCTCAACTTGAGGTTATGGACTCCAACAGATTTCTCTGGTCTTCTTGTATATCCCAGGAACCGATGACTCGCTCGATCAACTCCTGAATCAGGTCCACAAACAAAATTCTTAATCCCTATGATATACTGCACTAGAAAGTCTATCAGAAGTTTCTACGAAGAGAAATAAACAGATCTGATCTGTTTTATCAGACTGCAAATTCAAAATCTACTGACTGAAAAATCGAACAATGTGGAGGGGGGGTCGGCCGAACCCTAGGGAGAGAGTGCTCTCTAGGTTTCGATTTTTATGAGTTGTTCTGTCTAATTTATGTACCGCAAACATGGGCTGCTAACAGCTTAGGGCCCATTAGTCATAAGTTCAAGCCTAACAAGCTAAGCGCGCATGTTTAAAAATTAATATAAAATTCACCGTGACTCAAATTTATAAACCAATTTTATCAATGTGTACAGAAACCTTTTTTGCATATTTTAAAGTCAAGATAAATTTTCTGAATCCGAATTCAGTGGTTTCCAAAAATGGCATCCCTATGTCATTTTAGGAAATCTCACTCCCTCTACTCTATAATAAGAAGTCCTACTTCTCATTTGCTAAATTTAACTCATTAAATTTACTTATCTCAACGAGAATTAGAAATTTATTACTTGTGTAACCCTCAATGGTTCAGGGATACAGCTAGTCGTGGGCCCACAACTCCTTGTGACTCGAAACAACAATTTCCGACTCGCCCATCGAATCATGGTAAGAGCACCTAGAAACACCGCCCCATGATTCCCTAGGTATCACTGATAGTGCCTGCAAGAACCAGTGGGTTTTGGTTAGCGTACAGTACGGTCCCTTCATCCATATATCCCGATCGAATCAACAACCATTGGTATATTGAGAGTCGTTCGAGACTCGATAACTATGCAATACATCTTGAAGATCAAATAGTGACATCGCATGTGCAAATAGGAAACCAAGTAACCTAAAGCCCATCGTGTACTCTTGCCAGAGATTTGTCACACTAATATCTCCTCAGATCGCATAGGATATCCACACTCGCAAGCGTGTGATGAATCCTTGACAACAAAGCATTGACTCCTATATGTGTCGTAACTGTGCCCAATCTCGACACCTGATGACCCTCATAGAGTCGGTAAACGATTCAAAATACAGTACTAGCATATAAAGTCTCCATGATGTTTCAAGTAGTAAGGACTAATGGTGTACAACCAAAACCGCGGACTTATCCACTCAATTAGTGAAAACCACTTGGAAAGTCCAAATAGGGTAGTTCGATCATCCATCAAATGAATATCCATTTGCATGCTTCGAACATATCTATGTTCCATACCAATGAAACGTGGTACTCGGCATCGCAAATGCTAGTCTCAATCTCGAGCGATCCTTATCCTTATTTGTGGACGGCCCAATTGACTAGGAACTGTTTAGAATATACAGTGCTTATAAGATGTGTTTCATGATAGTCATCCAAATCTACTATCACATCTTTCATGCACTCTAGTATATTCAAGGTCTTTATCTAAATATCGTATAGTACGTCACAATATAATAATATGATAAAAGATAAAGTAAATGCCAATGAAGAGTGTAAATTATATTAAACAAATATTGTTTACAAATAGAGTCATAAAGGCCCTTAGCCACAAGTTGGCTAACAGGGCACCCACTCTTTCAACGCCACCCATGGGTACTACCCACATGGGTGGCATCGACATTTCCGTACTCAACTTGAGCTCTATTCAAAAGAATTGATACAAATTCATTGTCACATGTTCGAATCTCAAATATGCTACTTAGGTAGCTTTTCAATCTCTAAAAATAAGTGATTATATAATCACTTATTTTTAGAAGTTGCAAAATTTTGTTAAAAAAAATAATATATAGAGATTGAAAACATTACGTTAGTTCTTTAATATGTGGAATTTGCACCAAGCGGTCTATATTCTTTGGCAAAAACTCCTATGAGACGATCTTAAGGGTCATTTTTTTAGACGAGTCTCTTATATGGGTTATTCATTAAAAAATATTATATTTTATGTCAAAAAGTATTACTTATTATTATAAATACGATAGAGTTGACTTGTCTCATGGATTAGACTGTCTCACATGAATGTTACTCATATTTTTTTGCTCCAAAATTTTTGAACATTTCTCACTTTATTGTTGATGAATCTCAGCTTCCTTGCTGCTTCGCCAAAAGTGATTTTGATTTTTTTTCTAAAACCAAAGAATTTTAAAAGGCTGGACTAAATCCAGCAAAAAAAATTGATTAGATCATCTCAATAATCAATTTTGTGCAGTAAATAAGACATATAAATTATGAGTAAACTCTAAATTTACATAAATATATTTCACAAAAACTCCTATGAATCGGATCTGTTAATTTTGAAAAACTATTATTATTTATGTCAAATAATATTAATTATTATTTTTCACTACAAATATAGATCGTATTGTTAAATATTATACTTGACCTAACTCAACCCCAAAAGCTAACTCAATGGAGAATGTTGTCATTGTAAATAAGGGATTTGTCGACCCTCTGCATTTTCCTTGGCCATGATTAGGCCACATCCAATTTTCATGTGGGCCCCACATAAAAATTGTAGGGCCCACATGAAAATCAGCCAATCATGGCCAAGGAAACACAGAGGGTGTATTCGACCTTCCCGTAAATAAGAAACTCTCAGAAACTATATTCAGCCAATGTGGCATAACCAACAGCCCCCACATGACCAAGAATTAAACGACTGGAACATGAAGATATTAAAGGATGATCCAACAATGGGATGGGTGGCTCAACTATAAGAGGTCCAATACATCACTAACGGTGGGTCTAAGCTCGATACTATGTTAAAGATTAGACTTGGACCTAACTCAACCTTCGACCAGTCTCAAAAATAAAAATCTGTGAGACCATCTCACAACATATTTAATCGATATATATTTTTATGATATTTTTTATTAAAATTTTTAAAAAATATATTACTTTTTTTAAGTTGATGTAAACATTTTCGCAAGAATTAATTGGTGTCATAAAATCCAAGAGCCGGAAACTTTAAATATGTAATGCAAATAAAGAGAAAGACGAGATGAAAATTTACTGCTTATATGACATTGTTGCTCTAGATGTTTAAATATAAGATGATATTTACATAGAAATTTTTTTTTATATTGAGAAACTATGAAAATTGGCTAGGTTGTCGTAAACCCATTAATACATCCTGATTACCATTAACAATACTTACCATATTTTATTGAAAGTTTTTTTTATTCTGGTCCCGATTATGATGATAACGAAACTACGATCTCTTCTTCTTCTTTTTTTAATGAATTTTATTTTAAAGATTATCTATTTTTATTTTAAAACTAAAAAATGTGGTATCTATTGAAAATTATATATTAAAATTAGATTGAAAATTATTGTGATGGTGATGTGATGATATTTTAATTTTTGATTATAAGCCGTTAAAATAAGCTGTTTGACAGCTTATAAGCTGATTTTAAAAAAGTAAAGGGGGAGGTACTTTTTTCAAAAAGATCTTATTTTAATATTCTATCTCTCTAAAATATCTTTGAATATTTTCATAAATCTCTATCATATCCTACACCCATTAAATATTAAATATTATTTTTTAAAAAATTACAAATCACATAAATTTTTCTAAAGTAAAATATTAAAACAATTTTATTTTTTAATATATGTTTATTCTAAAACTATTTTTGTATGTGTATAACTCAAAATTTTATTTTCATAGAATTATACCCTTTTTGGTAATTTTGACAATAAAAATATCTTATAATTGTTTAAAATAAGTTTACACAAACACTTTAACAACTTATTTTTAAAATAAGTTTTAACAACTTATAATCTCATTAAATAACTTTTAAGCACTAGGAGCTTATAAGCCCTTTTTAATAAACTTAGTCAAACACCCTCTTATATTGAGAAACTATGAAAATTGGCTAGGTTGTCTTAAACCCATTAATACATCCTGATGGTAATTAACAATACTTACCATATTTTATTGAAATTTTCTTTATTCTGGTCCCGGATTAACGTATGATGATAACGAAACTACGCTCTCTTTTCCTCTTCTTCTTTTTTTAATGAATTTTATTTTAAAGATTATCTATTTTGATTTTAAAACTTAAAAATGTGGTATCTATTGAAAATTTTTATATATTAAAATTAGATTGAAAATTATTGTGACGTTGATGTGATGATATTTTAATTTTTGATTATGTAATAGATGACATATTTATTTTTTGAACATTTCTCAATTGAGGATCTATAAATAGATCTCAACATTTGTGAAGAAATTACACAAGCTTAGAGAGAAAAAAGTTATAACTGTTTGAGTTGATATATTTTGAGTTTTAGAGTTTTTACTTTTTACGATAATTTTTATTTTTTCACAACATGTTATAAGCACGAACGCTCGAAGGTTCTATGTAATTTTTAAAGCTCTAAATCTCAAGAAGAGGATGTTTATGATACCAACATTATAATAACGTGATATGATTATACACTGTTGCTTATATAATTTTATTGTGTAACTATATTCGTATAATTTCATATTATTATATAATAAGAGTCGATGACATCTCATTATAATAATGTGATATGATATACATAATTATTTAATTATGATTATCATTATATGCATCACATGATCATCACAAATTTTTATTCAACACATAATCGATTTTCTTTGCTCCCAACGGTCATAAACAACTAGTTTTTTCCTATAAATATCATTAATCAAACACATTTCAATCACACCAAAATTCACTCTTTTCCTCAAAATATTTTCTCTCGGTTTTTCTCAAAAAAGAAGATAATTACATTTTTAAGGCTATTTTTCATAACTATTATGATTATTATATTCATGAGTATTGTATTTACCGGTGACTATTCATCACATATTTTTTCTCTATTTGTACACACTAGGGGTGCAAACGAACCGAACTTGTTCGTGAGGTTTACAAGCTCTCTCAATAAATATTTGATTCGTATTCGACCCGGACTCGAGCCGAATTAGAACATGTTCGAACTTTTATTTGAGTCGAGCTCGAGCCGAAATTAGTCTGTTCGATAGTTTGCGAATAGTTTTTGTGCCTTAATATTTAATTAATATAATATATATATATATTTCGAAATTTTTCGAACATTTCGCGTTTTTTAAACCATAATTTCCTAATAGTTCACGAATAGGTTAAAATATTTTGAACCAAAATTGAACTTCATTTCGAGCCGAGATCGAGCCAAAATATTTGAAATTGTCAAACTTCGAATCGAACTCGAACTCGAATATACTCTTATTGAACCAAATTCGAGCCTTAAAATTTTATCATTATTCGTCTCGATTTGGTTCGTTTGCACCCCTAGTACACACACTTGTACTTATTATTCTTCCATTGTTTTGTATTGTCATATTAATTGAAATTAACTAAAAGAATGCATTGTTATTTTTCTTGCACTACCATGTCAAATTTGGCAAAGCTTGAATTCGCTACGCTCGATATTACCGGGAAAAATTACATGTCATGGACTCTCGATGTAGAAATGCAACATGAGTCATTTGGTCTAAGTGATATCATCAATGAAAATAATATATCAACCTCACAAGATAAAGCAAAAGCGATGATTTTTTTACACCGACGTCTTCATGAAGGGTTTAAATGTGAGTATCTCATAGAAAAAAACCCAATGATTTTATGGAAAGGGTTGAAAGAAAGATTTGAGTATATAAGGGAAGTGATACTTCCGACGGCCCATGATGAATAGAATACATTGAGATTCCAAGTGTAACGTCCCAAAAATTTATTTAACGAATTAATTGGTAATTAAAGATAATTATTTAGTAGATAAAATAATTATTGCGGTCAACCGAGTTACAGAATGTATTTATAAAACACATGTATCAATTAGTCAATGAGTTTGACTATTTTCGGATATCTGGTAATATTGGTATTTTTGAGATAATTATTGAGATAATGAAATTAAAATAATTATTTATGTCAGATGATTTAAATTTGAGAAAATAATCAATTTGGATGACTGGTCAAACCCTTAGGTTGACTCAATTTATTTATTGAGAATTTACTGGTCTAGCTGACATGTCAAAGTTTGCTATTTCAGATTATGGTAAAAAATGTGTTAAATTACATATTGAAGTAAAATAACACTAGAGCATTGAAATGGATCAGACCGGGTCATTTTAGGACAAATTTATATAATATTAAGTGGTACACTCTCTCTCATGCACTAAACACCTAAAACACACACTAAAACCCTAACCCATTTCACGCCCCTCCCGTCGCCAACCGGCTGCCTCCGTCCTTCACCGTCGATTGAGCATGTCATCTTGTAGCTATCGTCAAGGCGATCACAACCATACCAAGAATCATGAGTTTTGGTGACCGGAGCATCGAGTTCGAAGAAAAATTGCGACCGAGAACCATTCATCATCTTCCTCGCGCGAATCGTCGGATTTCCATGGATCGAAGCTTGGAAGCTCGCCGCCACCGCCACTATAAATCGCCGATTTTGGCCGCCTCGGTGGTTTTCTTTGGTCGTGGCTTAGTCCATTAGAATCGTCTCGTTGAGTTCTTCAAGCCTATAAAATTTCAGAATTTTTGGAGCTGTTTTGCGATTTTCCGACGACCGCCTCCGTCGCCGCCATCTTCTCCGGCAAGCCACCGACCTCCGACGTGTTAACCATTTTTTACCGGTTCGACGTGGTAGATCCAAATATCCAAGTTTCGAGTAAAGATTCGAAATCGTTAAGCGATCGGAATCCAGTTGAGGATAATTAGAAGCAGAAATCAGCAGATTAGGGATTTGATATTCCAGAATTGAATAATTATGGGAATCCCAAGTCCCGATATGTGCAACCGTAATCGTATAAGTTTTTCGTGCGTTTAAACGCAAAGGCATGTTATACCCTTCTTTGCTCACCCATTTAGATAAGTATATTCAACGTTTTGATGACTAAATCGTGTTGTCGCATTCGTATGTGGATATGGTAACTCAAATTTTAAGATTCATGCATCATTCACGTTTTATGCATTGTGGCTCGATGTTGGATGATTTTTCTATCATGGTTGAGTTTTAGCTGATGCTCACTAGTTTGATGGTTAAGTTAGGTGTTGGCTAGGTAAAGAGCCGGATGGTTGTAAGGGTGGTTTATCTAGAGGGCAGGTCGGGAAGGGCTCGAGCAAGTGGGTTGTTCGGGTCGATCCAGTGTATTAGGGTCATATGTTATGGGTTTGGATCCAGGTCATTTTATTTGGGCCGGGTAATTTATTTAGGATTCTAAGTGTTAAGTTTATTTTATTGGGCCAAGTCTGTTTATTGATTCAAGTTTGTTTATTGGTCCAAGTTGTCGGGCCAAACTTGTTGGGCTTAAGATATTATTTGGAATTAATTTATTAATTGGGCTAAATTTGTTATGGGCCTAAGTTGTTTAATTTATTTGGTTGAACTAAGTTCTAAGTTGGGTTAAGTATTTTAGTTGGGTCAATCTTAGTTTAATTTGATCAATTTAAGTGTGATTGGGCTAGTCTAAATATTATTGGGTCAGTTTAAGTGTTAATGAGTCAATCTAAGTGTTATCGGATGAATCTAAGTTTAAGGGCTTTAGTTAATTGGCAGCAACTCGAACTAGCCAGTGGAAAAATAAAAGAGTCCGTAAATATATATTTAATGGATGTATATGGATATTTTGATATAAGTATGATTTTTATGAAAAATAGATTAAATATATATTTACGGGAAGAATTTTAAAGGAAATGATATTTTTAAGTTAATGATTCATGCATGTATTTTTATGTTAAGCTTATGGGAATGTAAAGAAAATATTTTTGGGAAGTTGAGATGATTTGTGGCACTTACGTTTATAGGTCCACGGATCCCCAAAGGTTGGGTGAAGTGACACTCATGTTTATGGGCCTACGGATCCCCAAAGGTTGGGTGAAGGGGCATAAGAGGCGTAGGAAAGTCATAAAGGTTGGGTGGATCTCGCCGCCACGTACATTGGTTTATAGATTGATCAATCGCTTATGTTTATGGTCACACTTCACTGATATGACCCACAAGAAATGATTTTTATGTTTATGAAATTTATTTATTTACGTTACGTATTATGACCATGATAAAGATTACGATAATGTTTGTGTTTATGATTCAAAATTATGCAAACGTTTTTATGATCATGCATGCATAAGATACCTCAAGATATTTTGATACGATATGTGCTTGCATGCGATTTTATTATTCAGTATTTGTTATTAAAGGGTAGAGCATGCTGAGCCTCTAGGCTCATTAGATCTAAATGGTGTGCATGTGAGTATGATGTTAGTCAGAAGGTTGTGGTCCCGACTGGAGGCAATGATCTTTTAGAATTCGTAACAAGCTAGCACACACATGACCATCGCACTTTTATGTTTCAATGATTATGGGATTGTATCAAAATATTTCCGCATTTTTACGTTATGGAATATTTACGCATGGATTTATAATGTGCTCGAGCATTTAAGTTTTGACATAAAATCGCTTCTTATTATGTATTAAATTTTATGAAAATCTATTTTTAAGTATAGATGCATATATATGGGCATATATGTAATATTTGAAAAAAAATTTACAAGTTAGGGTCGTTTCATCAAAGCTTTAAAAAAGTCAGTGATTATAATTCTGCGATGTATCGAATAGTCTCGCAATTGAAAATTTGGGACATGAAGTCACTGATATGGAAATACTTGAGAAAAAATTTTCCAGATTCCACACATCTAATATAACTCTACAGCAACAGTATAGAGTGCGTGGATTTTTGAGATATTATGATCTCATCGAATGTCTTCTTGTGGTGAAAAAGACCAACGAATTGTTAATAAAAAATCATCAATTCCGACCCACTTGATCAACGACATTTCCTAAAGCATATGTCGTAATGAAAAATAAAAACCAAAATCAAAGGCATAAACAAGATTTTGGTCATGGGCGAAGTCGAGGACGTGGGCGTGGTCGTGTACGTAGAAATGATCGCGGTCGTGGTCGAGACCTTTGATATAATCGAGATAGTTACTCCAATAACTCATCTTAAAAAGACGTCACGAATCATCAACCGAAAAGGCAGCATGAAAATATGAGTGAAAATGAAAATCACTCAAAAAGAGCTCGGAGTGTTTGTTATAGGTGTGACACTCCACAACATTGGTCACGTACTTGTCGAGCCCTTGAGCACCTTTGTAAGCTCTATAAAGAATCGATAAAGGGAAAAGGAAAAGGAAAAGAGACCGCTTTTGTTGAAAATATTGACCATTTAATTGGTTCAACTAGTTTCAATACTGCTGATTTTTTTTGAATGATTTCGAGGACAATGGTTAATGTATTGGTGGGACTAGAATGTAACACATTGTATTTTTCATGCATTCTTGTATTATTATAAATCTTCTTATATTTTGCATTTGCATTGTACTTAATTTTTCTTTGTTGCATTTTTTGTGAAGTTTGATATGGAAAATGCTATGAGCAAACACGAAAATAATCTCATGGAAGTTTGCATACCAGATATTGGTACAACGCACACTATTCTTTGAGATAAAAGATATTTTTTGAAATTAAAATCAACAAAAAAAATGGTGAATACAATATCAGGTCATGTAGACTTGATTGAAGGTTGTGGTAAATCACAATTTTTTACCTAATGGTACAAATTTTTTTATAAGTGATGCTTTATATTCACCACAATCGAAAAGAAATTTGTTGAGTTTTAATGACATATATTCTCATGGGTATGATACTTAGACTATAACTGATGGAAATCAGAAATATATGTGTCTTACCACATATAAATTAGGAAAGAAATATGTGGTTGAAAAATTAGCAATACTGCCTATTGGATTGCATTATACACATATAAGTTCAATCGAATCAAATATGGTGGTTAATAGTTCTTCACTGTTAACAAATTGACATGATCGATTGGAACATCCTGGTTCAATAATGATGCAAAGAATTAGTGAAAATACACATGGCCATCCACTGAAAGGCCATAAGTTTTTTCAGAATAATAAGTTTCAATGTAAAGCATGTTCTATTGGAAAACTTATTATAAGACCATCAACAACTAAAATCCAAAGTGAATCACCCATATTTCTTGAAAATATTCATGGTGATATTTGTGGGCCAATTCATCCACCATGTGGATCATTTTGATACTTTGTGGTATTGATTGATGCCTCTAGCAGATGGTCACATGTATTCTTATTGTCAACTCGGAATGTGGAATTTGTAAGATTAATGACTCAAATAATAAAATTGCGGAATAAATTTCTCGATTATACAATCAAGAAAATAAGACTTGATAATGTTGGAGAATTTACTTCCCAGACTTTCAATGACTATTGTATGTCGATGGAAATCACCGTTGAACATCATGTAGCTCATGTTCATACACAGAATTGATTAGCTGAGTCATTGATTAAACGTCTACAACTGATTGCTAAACCAATGATTATGAGAACAAAACTCCCTCTTTCAATATGGTGACATGCAATTTTACATGTTGTTGCATTGATTCGCATCAGACCAAGTACATATCATAAATAATCTCCGTTGTAGCTTGAATTTGGTAAGGAACCTGATATTTCTCATCTGATAATTTTTGGATGTATGGTGAATGTGTCTATTGCACCACCTCAAAGATAAAAAAAATGGGTCCTCAAAGAAAAATCGGTATTTATATCGGTTATGATAGCTCATCGATCATTCGATATCTTGAGCCTCAGACACGCGATGTGTTTACATCACATTTTGCTGATTGTCATTTTGATGAAAATATCTTCCCAATGTTAGGGGGAAAAAATAAACACATAAAAAAAATTACATGGTATGTACCATCATTGTTACATTTGGATCCAATGACCAAACAATGTGATAAAGATATACAGCAAAATGTGCATTTGCAAAGAATAGCAAATCAAATGCCAGATGCATTTACAGACAAAAAAAGGTGACAAAATCATATATATAATATACCTGTTGTAAATGCCCCAACTCAAATTGAAATTCCAAAGACTCATGATGTCATAAAGCGCCTGAAGCATGAAATGTCAGTCGGTTCCAAGGATAAAAATTCTCATAAAAGCAAATTAATAGAGAAACACGA
Source organism: Henckelia pumila (assembly GCF_033568475.1). Classification (NCBI taxonomy): domain Eukaryota; kingdom Viridiplantae; phylum Streptophyta; class Magnoliopsida; order Lamiales; family Gesneriaceae; genus Henckelia; species Henckelia pumila. The sequence continues at coordinate 102,756,412 of NC_133120.1, read as the reverse complement.
TGATCAAAAAATAAAAAATAGTGTTCCAAAAAAAAACACATTATGATAAAGATGTTCCGTCAGAACTACAAACTAACGAGAATTGTGAAATTTCTATTAATTATATTAATAATGGAAGAATATGAAACCGAAAAGATATAGAAAATATTGATGAGATATTTTCTTATAATGTGGCATGTGACATCATAAATGAGAATGAAGATCATGAACCAACATCTTTTGGTAAATGTAAAACTCGCCATGATTGGGTGAAATAGAAAGATGTCATCCAGGTTGAATTGGATTCGCTGAATAAACGTAATGTTTTTGGACCTATAGTCCTTACACATGATGGTGTAAAACTCATTGGATACAAATGAGTTTTTGTTCGAAAGCGAAATGAAAGAAATGAAATAGTAAGATATAAAGCTAGGCTTGTTGCACAAGGTTTTTCTCAAAGGTCTGGAATTGATTATGAAGAAACGTATTCTCCTGCTATTGATGCAATCACGTTTCGATATTTGATTTGTTTGGCAGTGTCTGAAAATTTTGAAATGTATCTTATGGATGTTGTTACAGCTTTTTTATACGGATCACTTGATAGGATATATACGTGAAAATCCCTGAAAGATTTAAGATTCCTGAAGCACAAAGTTCAAAACCAAAAGAATTTTATTCTGTGAAATTGAAAAGATCATTATATGGGTTAAAGCAATCCGGCCGAATGTGGTATAATCGGTTGAGTGAACACTTGATGAAAAAGGGATATGTAAATGATCCAATATTCTCTTGTATTTTCATCAAGAAAACAACATTCGGATGTGTAATTATTGATTTATATGTTGATGATATAAAAATCATTGGAACGAATATTGAAATTCAAGAAGTTATGATGTACTTGAAGGAAGAATTCGAAATGAAGGACCTTGGAAAAACCAATTATTGTCTGGGTTTGCAAATTGAACAAAAAATGTGGAATTTTTATTCACCAGAAAAATTATACAGTAAAGGTTCTTAAACATTTTAATATGGATAAATCAAATCCTTTAAGTACTCCAATGGTTGTTAGATCATTGAATGTAGAAAAAGATCGATTTCGTCCATATGAAGATGATGAAGTTATTCTTGGTTAAGAAGTATCATATCTAAGTGTCATTGGTGCCCTTATGTATCTTGAAAACTGTACTAGACCTGATATATTTTTTGCTGTAAATTTATTGGCAAGATTCAGCTCATATCCAACAAAGAGGCACTAGAACGGAATTAAACATATATTCCGTTATCTATGAGGAACGACATATTTGGGACTTTTGTATTCAAAAGATACCAATCAAAGTATCATTGATTATGCTGATGCTGGATATTTATCTGATCCACATAAGATACGTTCCCAAATCGGATATGTATTTACTCGTGGAGGCACTGTAATTTCTTGGTGTTCACAGAAACAGACAATTGTAACAACTTCATCAAATCACGCCGAGATTATTGCGCTACATGAAGCAAACCGTGAATGTCTTTGGCTAAAATCAATGAAACGACATATCAAAAGTTCTTGTGGATTTTCAGTAGACAAGAAGCATGTGACACTATATGAAGATAATGTTGCATTTGTTGCTCAAATGAAAGAATGATACATCAAAAGTCACAGAACTAAACATACCCCTCCAAAGTTCTTTGTCTACACTCAAGAGCTTGAGAAGAATAAAAATATTGTTATCTGTTATATTCAATCAAGTGAGAACCCATCAGATCTCTTCACAAATGCAATTCCCACGGAAATATTCAAAAAACATATATATAGCATTAGGATGCACAATCTACGGAATATGTGAAGAATCACTTGTGTATATGAGGGAGATTTTACGTGGCTGCACTCTTTTTTTATTGATATGATTTTTATCCCACTGAATTTTTTTCTAGTAAGGTTTTTAACGAGGCAGTATAAAAAACACGTAATATCACGATCATCATCACAAGGGGGAGTATTAAAAATTATATATTAAAATTAGATTGAAAATTATTGTGATGGTGAAGTGATGAAATTTTAATTTTTGATTATGCAATAGATGACATATTTTTCATTAACAGCATTTAACCCCCTGGTTGCCCGAGCGGATGCATATATCTTTCTTTCCAAGACTTTTGTAACTTTAGCTTAGTTGAGTCTTTGAGAGTCCCTTCAGTGGAAGTAGAAGGAATCGAACTGCCATCTGATTACCCTTGGGATCTAATGGAACGCGAGCACTGGCGTATAGCAGCAAGTTAGGCCGAATACCTAGTTGAGAGGGGTCCCTAATGTGATACCCTTCGTCCATTCATTCACGGGCCTGATTGAATCATCTCATCGAGGATTGCATGTGAAAATATCGGATCTTCGAAATCCCCAATCGTTCGTTACTGAACCTAAAAACTCGCTGCTTATCATGTAGAGTAGTGTTCTCGCTAGCTGGAACGGAACTATCAAATGGAGGAACAAGTCAAGCGTAGGCCTTCTTTGAGTATAGCTCCAAGTAGCTCTAAGAAGTTTACGTCTTTATCTCCGGTTCGGCACTCGGCTTTCTGAAGTTATTCCATTCCAGGGCGTGAAGCTTTCCGTGGACAGGACAGGGTCCGTCAACTAGCTTAGCTACCGATTGGGGGATGCTTTCACCTTGAAGGTATTAACGGGCTTGATCCAGGCCACGCAAGCAAAGGAAAGATTTATTTATAGGCCAGTCAAATAGAAAGATTCGCTCTTAGGACTAGGACGGACGGGGCTTATGCCAAGGGTTCATGATATCCTTTCTTATGCTTGACGAGAGTTTATCTTATTGGTGTCTCTATCGGCTAGCGCCTAAGACACTCTACTCTAAAAGAGTCAAGCAATGGGCGAAGAACAAGGCTTAGATGATCGGGTAGGCTTGGATTGGATGTGTGGAGAAATACTTTTCAGTAGTCCGACATGTGCTTCAAAACTCCTTGTTGAGTCCCCTTCTTTTGAGCGAATCTAAGATCATCGTAGTTGAAGTGTCGCTTAATAGAGCTGCTTCTAGCTTTGAACCAGTTTGGTTGAACTCGATAAAGCCTTTCTGTAAACCCAGTTTTCTTGCCAAGGCTTTTTTTCTTCGATAGGTCAATCATCCACTCTTGAAGGCGGGTTTTAGAGAATCAAAGTAACTTTTTAGCTTCTTTACTTTAGAAGATCCCGAGTGGACTAGTCTTCTCGAAGGTCTTTCGCTGAACCCTCTTCGAAAGCGGATTTGTCTGCTTATTCAATGGATTCTGAAACTGCATTTGCATTTGAGGAAGCAGACTGGCCTGATTCCATTTCTTATAGTCTACCTCTGGGAAGGTTTATTCGCCGGAGTTGTGTGCCATGTTAAGGATTGTGCAGTTCTTTCTTTCGGCAACACCATTTTGTTGGGTGAATATGGTGCGGTCAAAGGACGACGAATACCATGTAGTAAAGATAGAGAACCAATTGGACTGAGCGAGGAGATGGTTCTTATTAGAAAGAAAGCATTGGTACCGTACTGGCTTGGCTTCGCTATCGCTCCTATGTAGTGCTCGGCCTTCTAGAAGCTTTGCCAGACTTTAAAATCGAGGGTGAGGGTTTTTATTCGACTTTACTTAGACCACCCCTTCGGGTGGAAGTATCCGCTCTCTTTCTAACTAGAACAACCGAGCTCAGTAGCTTCCAACACCTTAACGACAAGCAAGGAAGTAGGAACTATAAGAGTTTCTTCTCC